>NC_040078.1:76834784-77150756 GCF_003369695.1 Bos indicus x Bos taurus
TGGATGGAAAAGTATCATGATTGCAGGCAGTGTTAAAAGGTCATAAATAAATTTCCAATGAAAGCAGTCAACAAGGCTCTTTTTTTGTCCTATCTTGTTTATCTACAAAGGAGCAAACAAACCTAGTCAAAATTAACAAGTACTCGAATTTCACAAAAGTATATGGCATAAAGAAGAGGTAATACCTATCCTCAAACTATTTCAAAAAATTGAAGAGAATGGATCACTCCAAAATTCATTCTCTGAGGCCACTATTATCTTGATATTAATATCAAAATCAGACAAAGACACTATATAAAAAAAGAAAATGACAGGCAAATATCTGTAAGGAATATGGAAATCCTCAACAAAATATCAGCAAATTGAATTCAACAACATATAAAAAGGATCATACACCATGATCAAGTAGGATTTATCCCAGGCCAGCAGGCAAGAATGGCTCAATACTCACAAATCAATCAATGTAATATACAACATTAATAAAAGGAAGGAAAGATAAAAATCATATGATCATGTCAATAGATAAAGAAAAGCACTTGACAAAGTTTAACATTCAGTTCAGTTCAGTAGCTCAGTCGTGCCCGACTCTTTGCGACCCCATGAATCGCAGCATGCCAGGCCTCCCTGTCCATCACCATCTCCTGGAGTTCACTCAAACTCATGTCTGAGTTGGTGACATTCAGTTCAGTTCAGTTCAATCCAGTCACTCAGTCGTGTCCGACTCTTTGTGACCCCATGAATTGCAGCATGCCAGGCCTCCCTGTCCATCACCAACTCCCAGAGTTCACTGAGACTCACGTCCATGGAGTCAGTGATGCCATCCAGCCATCTCATCCTCTGTCGTCCCCTTCTCCTCCTGCCCCCAATTAACCCATGATAAAAACTCTCCTCAAAGTTGGAATTGAGGGACATATCTCAAAATACTGAAGGACATTTGTGACAAAACCCACAACTACTGATGATCCAGCAATTCTACTGCTGATTATATATCAAAAAAATGATTAATTCAAAAGATACATGTACCTCAATGTTCATAGCAGCATTATTTATAATAGCCAGGATATGGAAGCAGCCTAGGTACACGTCCATCAACAGACAAATAGATAAAGATGTGGTGTGTGTGTGTGAGTATACATATACACACACACACACACACAATGAATATTAGTTATAAAAAATGAAATTCTTCCATTTCTAACAATGTGGATGAACCAAGAAGGTATTTTGCTAAGTGAAATGTCAGACAGAGACAGACAAAATATTTTATGTTATCACTTTTTTGTGCAATCAAAAAATAAGATAAATATATATAACAAAACAGAAACAGACTCACAGAAACAGAGAACAAACTACTGGTTTCCAGTGGGAAGAGGGAAGGACAAAGGGCAAGGTAGAGGTATGGGATTAAGAGACACAAACTACTATGCCATAAAAGACACAAGCAACAAGAATGTACTGTACAAAACAAGGAAATAGCCATTATTTTTAATAACATTAAATGGAGTATGATCTATAAAAATATCATTATACTATACACCTGAAACTAGTATAATATTGTAAATCAACTAAACTTCAAAAAAGAGGTATATGGCAGACAAATAAAAAGACGAGAAATAACTATGTGCAAGAGAATGACTGTCATGAATGATGTCACTTTTCTTTTTATCAAAGAAAGTAACATTATGAAAGGGTGAGGAACAGTGGAAGAGGTGACAGGATCAAAGGACTGTAGGTCCCAGCAAGGCTGAAAGATTGTCAGATTTGGAGAATTAGATGAAGTAACCCAGAAAGAGATGAGGTACTGACCAGACAGTAGGATGCATGAAATTGAGATTGTGTAGATATATAATTGCAAGTAATGATAATGTCACTGACTTTTTCCCAAGCTCAAGACCTTACTCCAGTACATCATATGTATTCATTCATTTCAGTTCAGTTATTCAGTGATGTCCAACTCTTTGAGACCCCATGGACTGCAGCACACCAGGCTTCCCTGTCCATCACCAACTCCTGGAGCTTCCTCAAACTCATGTCCATCAAGTCAGTGATGCCATCCAACCATCTCATCCTTTGTTGCCCCCTTCTCCTTCTGCCTTCAATCTTTCCCAGCATAAGGGTCTTTTCAAATGAGTCAGTTCTTCACATCAGGCGGCCAAAATATTGGAGTTTCAGCTTCAACATCAGTCCTTCAGATGAATATTCAGGACTGTTTTCCTTTAGGATGGACTGGTTGGATCTCCTTGTAGTCCAAGGGACTCTCAAGAGTCTTCTCCAACACCACAGTTCAAAAGCATCAATTCTTCCCTGCTCAGCCTTCTTTATAGTCCAACTCTCATATCCATACATGACTACTGGAAAAATCATACCTTTGACTAGACAGACCTTTGTTGGCAAAGTAATGTCTCTGCTTTTTTAATATACTGTCTAGGTTGGTCATAGCTTTTCTTCCAAGGAGCAAGCACTTTTAATTCCACTGCAGTCAACATCTGCAGTGATTCTGGAGTCCAGGAAAATAAAGTCTGTCACCATTTCCATTGTTTCCCCATCTATTTGCCATGAAGTGATGGGGACCAGATGCCATGGTCTTCATTTTTTGAATGTTGAGTTTTAAGCCAGCTTTTTCACTCTCCTCTTTCACTTTCATCAAGAAGCTCTTCAGTTCCTCTTAGCTTTCTGCCATAATGGTGGTGTCATCTGCATATCTGAGGTTATTGATATTTCTCCCAGCAATCTTGATTCCAGCTTTGCTTCATCCAGTCTGTCATTTTGCATGATGCAATCTGCCTTTAAGTTAGATATGCAAGGTGACAATATACAGCCTTGATGTACTCCTTTCCCAATTTTGAACCAGTCTGTTGTTCCATGCCCGGTTCTAACTTTTGTATCTTGACCTGCATACAGATTTCTCAGAAGGCAGGTAAGGTAGTCTGGTATTTTCATCTCTTTAAGAATGTTTGTTGCGATCCACACAGTTAAAGGCTTTAATATAGACAATGAAGCAGAAGTAGATATTTTTTCTGGAATTCTCTTGCTTTTTCAATAGTCCAACGGATGTTAGCAATTTGATCTCTGATTCCTCTGCCTTTTCTAAATGCAGCTTGAACATCTGGAAGTTCTAGGTTCAGGACCAGAAATTCATGATTACATAACTTTTTAGTGTTTTCTAGATTTTCAATTATATTTTTCAGAAGTGAAATTCACCCATTTAAATAACACACAATACTGATGACCTACTTTATATCAACAAGCATGATAAACTGCAACAATGAGTAAGGCGGTAATTATTGTCTTCTCTTCTCTGGGGCAATCCAGAGTCTTCTTCAGAGGCAGATCTTTACAGTTCCTCCTCTTTTAACCTTGCATAAGCAAGGACATTATTCTGGGGGATTTCTGGGTATCTCTAATCACTTCACAGCTTGTACAGGTGTCGGGAGCTCGTTAGGCATTACTGACATACAGGAGTATCTCTGATCATTAAGGCTTCCTGATGTTATCAAAGATAATATGTTTATCATTTACAAACAATGATAATAAATTCTTCAGCAATGGTACATTGGCTACTTAGTGATTTAATGAATCAGCTTACCTAAAGAAGAAATACATTTTAAAACTTAGAGGTAAACACAATATTCAATACAATAACTAAAGAAGTTAATTATGTATATTTATAAAATAATATTATATACTATATATATATTATATATACATATATATATGTATAAATAAAACATATAGGGCTTCCCAGGTGGTGCCAATGGTAAAGATTCCACCTGCTAATGCAGGAGACATAAGACACAAGTACAATCCCTAGGTCAGGAAGATCCCTTAGAGGAGGGCATGGCAAACCACTTAGTATCCTTGCCTGGAAAATCCCATGGACAGAGAAGCCTGGCTGTCTAGTTATAGGGTTAGAAAGATTTGGACACAACTGAAGCAACTGAACAACCACAAAAACCTTCTTAGAATACACCGAAGTTTTTCTCTAAACCGACCAAACTTCAAAATAGTGTTTACATTTGAGTAAAGTGTCTGGGATTTAGTTGGAGCTTAGTGAGTAATAAATGAATAAGTGAACACAAAGTGATACTGTCATCTCCTAGAAACCACTGACCACATCCAACCTTTTTTTTTTTTTCATTTTCCTTATGATATAAGATCGGTGTCTTGTTTTTTCCTTTCCCTGGGACTATACTTACACAAGTTATTCTCTCTCACGTTAGGTAACAGCCTTGCTTCATAAATACAATACTGACAGAACTGTACTATTTATAGCCCCTTGGCTTCAGAAGACATTTCCCTTCTCGTTAATTTGTTTCCTTTTAGTCCCAAACCTCACTCTTTATATGATGATGTGTAACAGGGACAAATCTTCCCTGGCTTTGCTCATGCTCAGGAGGAAGCTGAGAGCCTGGAAAGCTACACTTCATATACCAAGATGATGCCAGCCAAGTCCTGGCAAAAGAATGATTGAACACTCTCAGATTAATTTCATGGTTATTTGTTCCATCCCAGAATCACATCAGGCACAGGCCTCCAATTTGAAATTGTATCACTTTGTCCTTGCTACCCAGGTTAGGGCAATGAAAAATGAGCATATTCCCCACCCTCTAATAATAAATAATGACTTTTCCCTTCAGAGCTGAGATATATTTTACAGCATCATCAGAGAAGTCTAATTACCAAACAAAATGATAAGATATATCAGGATACAGGGAGCTTAGATTAAACTCACAAGAATAGGCATTTGCATCTTTGCCATCCTTCAGTGTCACTGCAGTAATAGAAAAGTGGCAACCAGAATGTGCATAAGAGCATTCCATTAAATATTATTTGAATTGTAAATAACTTAAAATTTTAAGCTACCCCAGTAAACAACTGTAAGGGAAAGATGCAAACATGTTTGGAGGACTGGCAAGCAGAGCTGGAGGGAAAAATAATAGAGGGACTAATTTAGCACTAATTTGGTAAAAATAATGCAGCTGTGGGCCCACAAAGACAGGAAGCAAAACATTCATTTTTAGAAATTTGACAGGGCAAATGTGGCTTTCACAAATTTTGATCTGTTATCATCCAGGTGGACTAACATGCTTTCTGCAACGGGGTCATTCTTGTAATCACTTCTTTTTTTTTACACTAATAGTCCCTTAATCATAAGTGTGGCTTTCACCAACTAAAGGTTTTCCTGGTTGTGAGTTTTTTCTTTACTTTAGGTTTATATGACTCATTGAACTAAGTACTTACTCAAGGCACTGGTTCTAAATTCTTGTTTATTGAGTTTGGCCTAGACATTCCAGCATCAATAAAAGAGACACAGCAATAAGTTGTTGGAGAGAATGCGGGAAAAAACATTTAAAAAGAAGGTTGAAGACGTGCCATATAGAACGGGATTTAACATTCACTGAATCAGAGTCCCTACCAAGAACCAGATACTATCTAAGTACTGAGGAGTTATATATAATCTTACTGTACCCAACAACTATTCTGCATGGTTGATAAGAAAAATTAAATAACTTACCAAAAGTCAGACAGTAGGAAAGAGGTAGTACCCAAATACAAACCTACGCAAACTCTTGGCCTTATTATTCTCATTATATCACATAGTCTTATTTGTCACTGTGAAAGCCATTATATATGATAATAAAAATTGCAGAAATTACAGGCAGACTCAAGTTGGATATTACATACCCAGTACCCCTTAAAATGCCTGGCAACTCCATGTCTGAAGGATGAAAGAAAGGAAAGAAGGGCAAGGGAAGAAGGGACAGAGGAAAAGAATCATCCTTCCACATTAACTATTTTAGTAAAATCATTAAGCATAAATGGAGTGAAAGTGGTTCAGTCATGTCTGACTCTTTGCGAACCCCTGGACAATGCAGTCCATGGAATTCTCTAGGCCAGATACTGGAGTGGGTAGACTTTCCCTTCTCCAGGGGATCTTCCAAACCCAGGGATCAAACCCAGGTCTCCCACATTGCAGGCATATTCTGTACCAGCTAAGCCACAAGGGAAGCCCCTTGTATATTACATATAAATAAAGATAAATTTTAAGAAGTAAAATACCAGTAAATATAAAATGAGCATGTGTGCCAAAGATTTTATTTAACACATCAAATGAGGGGACAAATAAGATGTTACAAATGGCACAAAAGGTAACTGAAGGGACCACACATATGCAGACCATAAAGAAGGCTGAAATGAATTTGCTTAACAGATGTAAAACATGCTAACGCCTACAGAGCAATAATGAACTGAATTTCCAGTGGGACACAATTTCCATTTCTATGGACAAGAATCATTTACTATTTGCATTCAGTTCAGTTGCTCAGTTGTGTAAGACTCTTTACAACCCTATGGACCACAGCAAGCCAGGCTTCCCTGTCCATCACCAACTCCCGGATCTTACTCATACTCATGTCCATCAAGTCGGTGATGCCATCCAACCATCTCCTCTGTCATCCCCTTCTCCTCCCACCTTCAAACATTCCCAGCATCGGGGTCTTTTCCAGTGAGTCAGTTATTCGCATTCGGTGGCCAAAGTATTGGAATTTCTGCTTCAGCATCAGCCCTTCAGATGAATATTCATGACTGATTTCCTTTAGGATGGACTGGCTGGATCTCCTTGCAGTCCAAGGGACTCTCAAGAGTCTTCTCCAAAACCACAGCTCAAAAGTGTCAATTCTTCAGTGCTCAGCTTTCTTTATGGTCCAAATCTCACATCCATACGTGACTACTGGAAAAACCATAGTTTTGACTAGATGGACCTTTGTTGGCAAAGTAATGTCTCTGCTTTTTAATATGTTGTCTAGTTTGGTCATAACTTTTCTTCCAAGGAGCAAATGTCTTTTAATTTCATGGCTACAGTCACAATCTGCAGTAATTTTGGAGCCCCCCAAAATAAAGTCTGTCACTGTTTCCACTGTTTGCCCATCTATTTGCCATGAAGTAATGGGCCTGAATTCCATGATTTTTGTTTTTTGAATGTTGAGTTTTAAGCCAGCTTTTTCACTTTCATCAAGAGGCTTGTTAGTTCTTCACTTTCTACCATAAATGTGGTGTCACCTGCATATTTGAGGTTATTGATATTTCTCCCGGCAATCTTGATTCCAGCTTGTGTTTCATCCAGTCCAGCACTTCTCAAGATGTATTCTGCATATAAGTTAAATAAGCAGGGTGACAATATACAGCCTTGACATACTCCTTTCCTGATTTGGAATCAGTCTATTGTTCCATGTCCAGTTCTAACTGTTGCTTCTTGACCTGCATACAGATTTCTCAGGAGGCAGGTCAGGTGGTCTGGTATTTCCCTCTCTTGAAGAATTTTCCACAGTTTGCTGTGATCCACACAGTCAAAGGCTTTAGCGTAATCAATAAAGCATATGTTTTTCTGGAACTCTTGCTTTTTCTATGATCCAGTTTTGGAGTGGTATATTGTATCATTTAAAACTACTTAGCAGATATTAGCAATTTGATCTCTGGTTCCTCTACCTTTTCTAAATACACCCTGAACATCTGAAAGTTCAGGGTTCACATACTGTTGAAGCTTGACTTGGAGAATTCTGAGTATTACTTCACTAGCATGTGAGATGAGTGCAATTGTGCGGCAGCTTGAACATTCTTTGGCCCTGCCTTTCTTAGGGATTGGAGTGAAAACTGACCTTTTCCAGTCCTGTGGTCCATGCTGAGTTTTCCAAATTTGCTTGCATATTGAGTGCAGCACTTTAACAGCATCATCTTTAGGGTGAAATAGTTCAACTGGAAGTTCATCACCTTCACTAGCTTTGTTCATAGTGATGTTTCCTAAGGCCTACTTAACTTTGCATTTGAGGATGTCTGGCTCTAGGTTAGTGATCACACCATCGTGATTATATGGGTCATAAAGATCTTTTTTGTATACTTGTGTGTATTTTTGCCACCTCTTCTTAATATCTTCTGCTTCTGTAGGTCCATACCATTTCTGTCCTTTATTGTGCCCATCTTTGCATGAAATGTTCCCTTGGTATCTCTAATTTTCTTAGAGAGAGCTCTAGTGTTTTTGTGTGTGTGTTATGCAACACTAAAAGTTATAAAATAGCTTAAAGACAATGAAAGGCAGAGATAATTCAGAAGGATACACAATATAGGAGACCCCAAAATCTTTTCTTCCCATTTTAGTCTTTCACAATTTTTCCTGACAAACTATATATAATATATACATACATATACACACACAGACATAAATCATTGGCCATATAACAAAAGTGCTTAATGCTACTGTATAAATCCCTTCATAAGTGTAGAAGAGTTTCAATATACCACAAAATAGAATATTTTTCTAAAAATCTGAACTTGCTGAGTTAAGCAGCAAAGAATTCTAATGCCAGAGCTAGAACCAGAAGTCTGCCAGCTGTCGTTCCTGAACAGCCATTCTCTCATCTTGTGCATTTTACCACTGCCAAAATGAGCTAATACAAGCCTCTGGGTTTGCTGATTGGAGTCTATCGTCCTTAACTTGTTTGTTTTGTTAGATCTTTTTTTTTTTTTTTTTCTTACCATATCTCTTTTCCTGCAGAGCTTATATGCTATACAGGTCTATATTTCTAAAACCAGAACTCAGAACAATGTTAGTCACAGAAATGTGTTTTACAACTGACTTTTCAGGAATGTACATCATCCATAGGTTTAATTATAAGTGCATCATTACCTGAGAGCCTGATGTTCATGCCTAAGATTTAGAACAAATGGATTCTTAACGTTCATTGCCACTGGCTTATAAGTGGTTACCATATAATTTCCTTTGTGAGTGGTGTGTTAAACGTTAATCTCCCTATTTAGATATTTCCCATTCATCAGTGAATACTATATGTATTGTATATATGAACACTGTATGTGGTGGTTGTTGTTCAGTCCCTAAGCTGTGTCCAACTCTGTGACCCCATGGACTGAAGCACACCAGGCTTCCCTGTCCTTCACCATCTCCCAGAATTTGATCAAAGTCATGTCCATTGAGTTGATGATGCCATCCAACCATCTCATCTTCTGTCACCCCTTTCTCCTCCTGCCCTTAATCTTTCCCAGCATCAGGGTTTTTCCCAATAAGTCGGCTCTTTGCATCAGGTGGCCAAAGTTTTGGGATAGTACATTGTATCATTCAAAACTACTTAGCAATTTATTGTTTAACTATGATTAACAAACATCGGAAAAATATCTCCCCTGGGTTAGGGAAATATTTGATAGAGAACCTAGTTAGATCTGAATTGGCATTCACCTACTTAGCTTAATGTTTGTGCTATGATTGTCTAGTCCTGCCTCCTACTTCAGATGTGGGAATAGTGTAGGAGGTAAAGTATCTCAGAATGGTGAAAAGAATGTCTGTTCATCTGCAGCTTACAACACAGTCTAGAAAGAGGCAAACCATGGCCAGTACATGTCAGCACAATAATTAAAGTTATGTATGTAATTTAGGGGCTTTTATAGCAGCTGTTAGAGTGTTGCCCATCTAGGATTCTGCTTTGATGACTTTGAAAAGGCACTACCAAATTCTATGCCAGAAATCACATTAGACTATTGGCAGCATAAAGATTATTCTGTCCTAGAAAATAACAGGAGCACAATACAAAGATGCTCTTCTATTTCACCACAGTACTCTCCTCAATACAACAGAAGACTCTAGCTTTTGTTGTTGTTGTTGTTGAAGTGTATCCAGATATTTGGGAGAAAGATACAAAACTATTTTAATTATTAATGGTAAATTAAAACAATGGTCCTTTGATAACTGAACACCTGAATGATAGGGAATAACAGCTACTGTAATATTATTTTTATTACCATACTATTTACATCCAGATATGTCCAAAAAGGGATTTAAGATGACTCAAAGTCATTTGGATAGCATTATATTGAATTAAAATAGGACAGAGTCTTCTTTTAAAGAATCTGTTTGGAAGAGAGTCATAAACTAGGTAGGTAAAGTACCAAGGGAAGGCAGAGAAGGAAGAGATTACCTTTACACAGAAACAATCCTGGAGTACTTCACACAATTAATCTGAACCTTGAAGGATGAATCCAAAGACAAAGAGGAAGAAAGACTTTCCTGGATGCTTTCAAGTGAAGGATATATTGAGAAAATGAACAACTAGTTAGTTGTATCAAGAACCAAGGATATCTGATGGCACAATGCAGAGTTGGAATGCAAAGAGGATTGTAAAGCCCCATATCCAAAGAGCATGATTATAAAGGGCATTGAATTTCATGTTAGTTATTTTATAGCTAACCTATTGGTAACAGAGAGACATCAAGAAGAGAAAAGCAGTAGAGTATCTATAAGTAACAGAAGTAACAGTATCTAGAAGTATGATAAATGATTTCAAGAAGGGAGTAGATAATGGTACCAAAGGCCACAGAGTGATCAAGATGGGGACTGTTGTATTATACTGCTCAACATCTAAAGCCCTCTCTTAATTTGAGGGAAAATCCTTCTTTATGTGAAAGGTAAAGGGCCATGTGTCCACTAGAGAAAGTAAAGAGCAGCCAAGATTTCTTAAGATAAATGATTCAGGTTCAGATAACTGGATATTCCACTCAGGACCTGCAGTCTCAAGTGAGGATGCAAATGAATAGAGGGCTCAGAATGTACACTCAGTGACTGTGGAAGAGTCCAGCATTTCAGTGGCTGTGGAAGAGTCCAGTGTTCCCAAGCATTTAGCTGAAGTATGACTTGGCCTTGGAATCTGTTAGTTGTCTTTGCTTCTTCGTACCTTGTAAAAAAGTTAGATTAAAGAGAAAGTGTATACAGCTCAATTAAGGAAGATGATAAAAGGTTAGAAGAGTTTAAGACCAAGAAGAGATAATTACTTGTGGAGAGTGTGAAGAAAACATTTATTCAACAATACTCAGATTGAAAAATCAACATGAACATATGATACACATCAAAAACATTTTAAAAATAATGCATCCATATTCTTCATAAAGCCATTTCTTAGGAAAATCCATGACCAGAATATTGAGTCAATCGAGTGAAATCTTTTTTGTAGAAAGTTAAGATGGTATAACATTCTGAAGGAGATCAGCCCTGGGATTTCTTTGGAAGAAATGATGCTAAAGCTGAAACTCCAGTACTTTGGCCACCTCATGAGAAGAGTTGACTCATTGGAAAAGACTCTGATGCTGGGAGGGATTGGGGGCAGGAGGAGAAGGGGACGACAGAGGATGAGATGGCTGGATGGCATCACTGACTCGATGGATGTGAGTCTCAGTGAACTCCGGGAGTTGGTGATAGACAGGGAGGCCTGGCGTGCTGCGATTCATGGGGTTGCAAAGAGTCGGACACGACTGAGCAACTGATCTGATCTGAAGATGGTATACTGTAAGCACAGATATTTCTGGTCATCAAACTTTCTAAAAGCTAGAACTTAAAAATGAATAGATTAATGAATGATACATAATATATCTGATTATATTTTCTTCCACTCAAAATGTCTTCACTCTCATCATCTAGAAAATGACTATTCATTCTTCAAGAATCAGTACAAGTGTAATCTCCTCTCTCTAGAGCCTTTCTCCATCCATAAAAGACAATATTCATCCTTCCTGTCTAGTGTTTTTGTGGCACTCTGTTCAAGAAATAATTTCATACTTCTCACATGATAGATCATTACTAAGTCTACCTTCCATGACATAGTGTGAACTCCCTGGAGAGAGAGATGCCATGCTATTTTTCTAATGGAACAGTACCCAACATATAATAGGAGCTCAACAAATGCCATTTGAGTGGGTTGGTGGGTATATGAAACTTTACTGAATACCATTTATGCTAGTCAAGTAACTGATAGGATCTAACTAGTTTAAGGCTATACCCTATGATAAGGATGTCGAACACAAATTCTCTGCAGTTTGTTAAAGAAGAACTCATTCTAGCCCAGTGGTTCTGCTCTCTGGAGATTTTGGAAAGTGCAATAGAGTATATTCTGTTAGTTTATATTAAGGACACTAAAATGTAGTTTAAGTAAGGAACATTACAAGTGACTCTAACATCTTGGGTAATAACGTTATATATCACATAAAAATAGCATATAGTCCCAAGTAGTGACTCCTATTTTATATCATAAATAGACTTCCATACACTAGCAGATTCTGGATTCCTGAAGAGGAGGAGCTTTGGAGCAGCAATCTGGTTGGACAAGTTTATGTGTGTGGGGTGAGCAGAGAATTAGGTTCT
Organism: Bos indicus x Bos taurus; assembly: GCF_003369695.1. Taxonomy (NCBI): domain Eukaryota; kingdom Metazoa; phylum Chordata; class Mammalia; order Artiodactyla; family Bovidae; genus Bos; species Bos indicus x Bos taurus. The sequence goes on from NC_040078.1 coordinate 76,846,978, forward strand.
CAGGGAGTCACCTGAAGTTACACCCACATTATAGGAATACTGTTTTTATGACTACTGTATGTTTAATGAGGGATGGATAGGAGGAGACATTAAAAATTAGAGATATTATTCTTACAGCATTACCATCCCAATGATAAAAAATTGTCTTTCTTTGGGGGCCATAACTTCCAAAATTAAAATCTTGATTACACTGATAATGCTAACATACATAAGTGCATTTCATCTCTGCAGATAAATATTAATTTTATCTTTAATCTTTTAGAACATAAAGAAGATTATGGAAAATTATTAAAAAAATATTGACTAAATATGCTTCCCTTCATTATTGAGAAATATAATAAAAGCCTGGGTTAGGAACATTTTTATGTGTATCAGTACCACCTTGTACTTCTTTATATCCTACTTAGAATTGCCTGTTTAGCTGTTAGCCTCTCCTACTAGATTGTAAACATCTCAAGATAGAAATTATATCTTATTTATCTTTGCATCTTTCATGTCTAACACAATAAGTAGCATTTCATAATTTTTTGAGTGAGCAAACATATATAAAGTAGATGCCCTTCATCAAGTAAAAGAAGGTCACTATTGATTTTTGAAAGAAGATGTACATCATGTGAATCTTAATTGGTTTTTCACTTGAAGGCTAAAATTAATTGTTATTTAACTCTATATTCTCATATTACTATTTAATTTTTTCACCCTATACAATTAATCACAGTTTCTGCCATATCTGATCAAAATATGAAGAAATTAAAACATTTTTCCTTCTCTCTAGATCAAAATGATATATACTAACAGAAAAATAATTACAAATGGCATGCATTTGAAAAATATATGATTCATATTTGATTTCTAGTTTAGACAACACAAAATTTACAATCATAAAAGTCTATGTAGTTATCAAGAATAGGTGGTTTCAGGACTCAGATAAGAATTTAAAGTCAAGATCAGAAACATCATCTTCTGAAATTATCACCAACAAGTGTGAATACAAAGTAGAAGTGACTAGCCATCTGCCAAAGTAGCAAATTCATGAGGTTTTGATTCATCTATCCTTGACACAGTGACCCTCAGGAGCCGATACTACAAAACTTACTAAAATAGTATAGCATGGGCTATGACCACTGTAGACTATTCTGCCAGGTGCACTTCTCATGGGAATTATAATAATGGAGCACCTCAGGCTTATATCTCACTCTCTTTTGAGATCAGTTACTCTAGTGGGTTTCAAAGAGCATAATCAGTCCCTTGCTGAAATGATAAGACATTTCTAAATCTACAAAGCTGAAGAATGCATTTAGGATGCCTGGTGACCCTATTGCCATTCAGATCCCTGCAAACTCAGTCTAAATCTTTCCACAAACCTCTCTTACTATCTTACCTTCAAAAGGCTATAGAGTCACTGGATTGCTGGGTGTAGAGAAAATTGTCCCCGGAGAAAATAGCTAAGGCTCTGCTGAGACAGGTATGCTTTCTCACACACCATCACCTAATTTGACAAGGTGACAAAGGAATTTATTTCCTCCACTAAATCTGCTGATTGTGAAATTTAATGTTAATGGAAACTGTACTGCTGAGAACAGAGCAACCAAAAATCATAATTGAATATTTCAGTAAACCCATGACGGTCATGAGGAAAATAAATAATTTCTGACATGTTAAACCCAGATCTCTCAGAGTACAAAATGTAGCTTGCTATATTTCTTCAATGTTTTTTGGATCTGTGGACAGATTGTGACTGACTCCAGTATGCAGCAAACTACATTTCATAATTTTATCCTGTGACTCATTCTCTCAACAAGATGGTTGCCTCCAGACAAATGAAATGGTTTTGAATTCAAGCAAACAGAAGCTTCACAGCTTCCAAGCAACACCACATTCTGCTGAGCATAAAGCAAACAAATTCCTTTTCTAGGAGTCCGCCAATGAACAGAGGCTGCCTTGAAGGGCATCCTTGGAGGCACTTGAGAAACTGCACAGCCATCTGTTCTGGATGATGCAGAAGAAATTACTGCATGCAAATAGAGGGTCACACTAGACAACTTCGAAGTTGGCTTCTAATCCTAAATCTGCTATAAAAGATTATGTAGATTACAATCAACATAAGTGCCATTTAAAATTTCTCTTCTCCAAGATAAATATCTACATCAACTTAGAAGGAAATAAATTATACTTGTCAACCCAATTAAAAGGGGGAAGTAATTTGAAAGACAATGCCCAAAACAAGATTCACTTAAGAAAGGAGATAACGAGAATGTTCCTGACATCCAAAGATCTGTTTCCTAGGGAAGAAATGGCAATTCTCCTCAGGAAACACTGGCATTGATGTTTCCTGCTCTTTAAAAATAACATAAATGTGTAGGAGTCTTTTTTCTTTATAAAACTAATGTTTTATTGTTAGATCTCCTTGGAGAAATATATTTTTTTATGATTTTAACTGGCATCTGAATCTATTTTTGTGGCTTAACAAGAGAAGCAACACTACCATCGTGTGGCAAAAGAGATTAAACTTATTTTTTAAAAAGGAAAAGTGCCAAAAATGAAATTGAAATCCCCAAATAGAAGTTCTAACCCAATGCATATTCATTCTTCTATCATTTGCATAGCATTTGTCTTTCATTTAAATATTTGCAACTTATCCAACTTTTTGAAATTAAGGCAAAATTAATATGAAAAAGGAAACTGAGTTAGAATGTCAATGCCAGCTTCCTGTTTCTTTATGCATTATCAGTAAAACAAAATATTTGAAGGCCCATAAAAGTATCACTGACTTTACTGCAATAATATAGTCATATCAAACAAAGAGCTCTAGAAAGATAAGCAAAGAACAAAGCTTGACCTACCTTGGCAAAACACTGGAGAAGAGTCCCAAGGTCTCAGAGAAGTTAGCATGTTATAACACATTTATTTTGTAATGTCAGAGAAACTACTAGCTGATTATGTTCCCCAGGAGAGCCCAGATGACACTCCCTTCACCAAAGCAATAGGAGTGTCCCCAAAAGTGGGATGCCAGCTCAGTGAGAAGCTCAGTGGTAACTGTTCTCTGTAGACTAGGTTTGAGATTGTAAATATGCTGTTGAGTTTTGCGGGGAATGACACTCTACATGGTTAAGGTTCAAGATGTCACTGTATTAGTAAATGTCATTAGTATATACAGTGTTGAGTCCCGCATCAGTCAGTCAGTTCAGTGCAGTTACTCAGTCGTGTCCGACTTTTTGCAACCCCATGAATCGCAGGATGCCAGGCCTCCCTGTCCACCAACTCCCAGAGTTCACTCAAACTAATGTCTATCGAGTCGGTGATGCCATCCAGCCATCTCATCCTATGTCGTCCCCTTTTCCTCCTGCCCCCAATCCCTCCCAGCATCAGAGTCTTTTCCAATGAGTCAACTCTTCTCATGAGGTGGCCAAAGTACTGGAGTTTCAGCTTTAGCATCATTCCTTCCAAAGAACACCCAAGGCTAATCTCCTTTAGCCCTGGTTGGATCTCCTTGAGTCCTGCATAGCTAGCATCAAAAGGTAGAGTGAAGTCTCCCACTAACACTATATAATCTTCTTAAGAAAATGGGCTTTCCGACCTACTGCACAGCCCAGGGAACTATATTCAATATCCTGTGACAAACTATAATGAAAAAGAATATTAAAAAGAATGTGTATATATATATGTATATACATATATATATAACTGAATCACTGTGCTGTACAGCAGAAATTAACACATTGTAAATAAACTATACTTAAAACAAATTTTTAAAAACTAAAAAAGAACAAAACCTAACTAAAGCTAGATATTTTAATATTACCTTATATTTGAAGTACTTTTTATCAATTATCCCCGTTGATCCTGGGGCTTCTGCGGTAGTTCAGTTTTAAGATAAAGAATCCACTTGCAATGCACAAGATACAGGTTAGATCCCTGGGTCAGGAAGATCCCCTGGAGGAGGGTATGGCAACCCACTCCAGCATTCTTACCTGGAGAAGTCCATGGACAGAGGAGCCTAGAGGGCTACAGTCCAAAGGGTTGCAGAGTCATACATGACTGAAGTGACTGAGCAAGCACACATGTATGCACACGTTAGTTGATCCTAACAACACCACCAATATTATTAATTTCCTCATTTTTTTATTGAGAAAACTAAGACCCAAAGATAAAAGTTCTCCTCTGATTAGTTCACTGAGCCAGAAGGTGAGATTGGCTCACTTGTTTGTCAAGATTCTCATGACAAACTAAGGAAAAATTGGCCCTTTTCTTCTGCAACTCTGCTAATAGTTGGCAACTAACTTCTTATGGTTCTTACTGCATTGTATTGTAATCATGTACTTTCACCCTCACTTGGAAGTAGAATCTGTAAACTTGGTGCTATTCATTCAGAAAATATTATCAAACTTTATCTACTCAGAATGAATGCTCTGGAGTGGCATTCAAGTACAGCCTTCTCTGCAGAGTGGTTTTCAAAGTGTGAATCCTGAGGCAGCAGCAGCATCACCTGGGAATACGTTATATATGTAAATCTTGGGACCCTCTCAAGATTCTTTAAGTCAGATAATCTGGGGATGGGGCCCAGACATCTGGTTTAAAAAGCCCTCCAGGTGATTCCAATGCACCCTTAAGCTTGAGAGCCACTGCTGTCCAGATCACCAAAGTGGTTACAGCTATGTGCAGCCCCGAGCTGCCTGCAGAACGGAGGCTCTCATTTGGCCAGCTTCTAGGAGCTTAAACAGCTGAGAGTTCTCAGCTGAGTCCTTTTCAGAGCACCACTCACAGAGAAAGAGTATCCCCTTACCCAAGGTCACACTTAAACAGCACCTCTTCCAGGAAGACTTCCTGAAAAAGTATGTTCTCCATATGTCTTGAGGGTCTCTGCTGTGAGCTCCCATAGCACTTATGGCACTTGGCAATGAAGAATTTTTAATGAATATTACATCGCAATATAGTTGTCTATTGAAGTGTGTTAATGATCTTCCTCTCTGGGCTGCAAGTTCCTTGAAGGCAGGGACAATATTACCCTTATACACTACTGTTCAGTTCTCAGCACACTATCACACTGATGGCATGTGTTCAGTTGCTATGTCGTGTCTGACTCTTTTTGCAACCCTTTTTGCAACGGACTGAAGCCCACCAGGCTCCTCTGTTCATGGGACTTCCCAGGCAAGAATACTGGACCAGGTTGCCATTTCCCTCTCCAGGGAATCTTCCCAACCCAGGGATTAAACCCACGCCCCTTACATTAGCAGGCTGATTCCTTACCACTGTGCCACCTGGGACATCTGGGTCTCCAAATGCTTTTAAACAACATACGCAGATTCAAAGATTACAAACTCAGCTTTGCACGATGTGCCTAATTTGATCTAAAATATCATCAGCCAAGATATACATTATTTCTTTATTATTCTCATACTTTTCAGAGTTGTTGTTTTATTTTTATTGGAAGTTTCCTAAGATTTCTGAATTATCCTCATTCCTTCATAAAAATCTATGTTGCAGAATTTGGTTGGGACATAAGACCTGGTAGGTTATGCATAAATAATTCAAAATTGCCATGCTCATTAGATTGAGGCTATTTCTAATGTGAAGACTTACTTATCACAAAATGAATTTTTAAATTTTCTGTCATTTCATTTTAACTTTTGAAATTTGGTATCTTTCCCAAAATGATGTATTCTTCTAATTTTGCATAGCTTTCAGTTCCTCGTTGTCCTATTGCTATGATTATCAATAGAAAATACATATTCTATTTTTAATAACTGAATTTACTATTAGTGTTTATCATTACCAAAGACATTTAGAGGGCTTAGCTTTATAACACATAAGGATTTGAGTTTGTGCACACTTGTCACTTTGGAATACCATATTGAAGTTTCTTTACAAAATTGAGTCTTCAACCCATGAATATGGTATATCTTTTTATATATTTGAGTGAGTGAGTGTGAGTGAAGTCACTCAGTTGTGTCCGACTCTTTGCAGCCCCATGGACTGTAGCCTACCAGGCTCCTCCCTCCATGGGATTCTCCAGGCAAGAGTACTGGAGTGGGTTGCCATTTCCTTCTCCATATTTAGTTCCTATTTAATAGTGTATTTCAATAAAGTATTCTGTTTTCTCCATAGTAATCTTAAACTTTCTGTTATATTCAAAAAGCATTGTGTTGGCTATTACAAATGATATCTTCTTAAACTACATTTTCTACCTTAGTTTTGATGGGGTATAAAATTAAAATTGACTTTGATATCAATATTATATATTACAGCCTTGAAAAACTCTCATTAATTTTAATACTTTATCTGTAGGTTCCTTTTGGTTTTTCAAGTAGATGATTACACTGGCTAAAAATAATTGTTTTCTATGTGTTCCAAGTGTTATTCTTTTAACTGATTTATTGAAAAGGATAGTAACTAGAAAACTTTTGAATTAAAGAGATGGTAACAGAAATCTGAACCTTGTTTCTGATTTTTGAGGGTATACTCTTAGAAGTGATGTTTGATGTCAATGTTTTAAATTTATCTTTAATTGGGGGATAATTGTTTTACAAAGTTGTGTGAGTTTCTGCCATACACCAACATGAATCAGCCATAAATATACATATGTCCCCTCCTCTTGAATCTTTCTCCCACTCTCCCCATCTCAGCCCTCTCGGTTGTCACAGAGCACCAGGCTGACCTCCCTGCATCATACAGCAAATTCCACTGGCTACTTATTTTACATATAGTAATGTATATGTTCGTATTACTCTCTTAGTTCGTTCCACCCTCTCTTTCCCTGACTATGTCCTCAAGTCCGTTCTCCATGTCTGCTGCCCTGCAAATAGGTTCATCAGTACCATTCTTCTAGATTCCATACATACGTGTTAATATATGATAATCGTTTTTCTCTGACTAATTTCACTCTGTAAAACAGTCTCTAGGCTCACTGGCCTCACTAGAACTGACTCAAATTCATTCCTTTTTATGGCTAACAGTCCATATGTACCACAACTTCTTTATCCATTCATCTGTCAATGGACATCTAGGTTGCTTCCATGTTCAGGCTATTGCAAACAGTACTGTAATGAACACTGGCAGTACATGTGTCATTCTGAGTTATGTTTTTCTCAGGGTATATGCCCAGTTGTGTGATTTCTGGGTCATACGGTAGTTTTATTCCTAATTTTCAAAGAAATCTCCATACTGTTCTCCATAGTGGCTGATCAATTTACATTCCCACCAACAGGGCAAGAGTGTTCCCTTTTCTCCACATCCTTTCAAACATTTATTGTTTGTAGATTTTTTTGATGATGGCCATTCTGACCAATGTGAAGTGATACTTCATTGTAGTTTTGATTTTAATTTCTCTAATAATAAGCAATGTTGAGATTTGAATTTTTGTAGATGTTTTTATCAGCCTAAGAAGTTCTCTTCTATAATCTGCTTTTTAAGAGTTTTCTAAATATCAAATTACTGTTATAGTATTCAATTATATACCTTGAGATGATTGTATCATTCTTGTCCCTTAAAGTATTAGAGTTGTTCAGTTCAGTTCAGTTGCTCAGTTATGTATGACTCTTTGCAACCCCATGGCCAGGCTTCCCTGTCCATCACCAACTCCTGGAACTTGCTCAAATTCATGCCCATCAAGTTGGTGATGCCATCCAACCATCTCATCTTCTGTCGTTTCCTTCTTCTCCTGCCTTCAATCTTGCCCAGCATCAGGGTCTTTTCAAATGAGTCAGTTCTTTGCATAAGGTGGCCAAAGTATTGGAGTTTCAGCTTCATCATCAGTCCTTCCAATGAATATTCAGGACTGATTTCCTTTAGGATTGACTGGTTTGATGTACTTGCAGTCCAAGGGACTCTTAATAGTCTTCTCCAACACCACAGAATGAAAGCATAATTCTTCAGCACTCAACTTTCTTTATGGTCTAACTCTCATATCCATACATGACTACTTGAAAAATCACAGCTTTGATTGACTACATGGATCTTTGTCAGCAAAGTAATGTCTCTGCTTTTTAATATGTTGTCTATAATTAGAGTGTAACACATTGATTTTTTCTAAAATCTGAACCAATGCTTTATTCCCAGAATAAATCTAATTTCATAATAATGCATTAGCATTTAATGAATTATATTCACTAATATTTATGTTTATGTGTTTCTGTGTGAAATAGGTCTATAATTTTTTTTCTCATTTTGTTTTGTTATCAAGGCCTTATAAAAGGAGTTAGAAAGTATTAATATTTTCCAGTAGAATGGTATATTTGTCAGTTCTCTTGTAACTGTTTTCATGTATATTTAAAATGATGCATGCAAGTTTAGAATTTAATATTTTCATATTATAAAAATATTGATAAATTTTTATCAAGGCATATTGTTTATTTTTCCCTACAAAGACTGTCATAAACTCCATCTTGTCGAATATTTAAGGAGTAGCCAGTTTATATGAAAGCTTTTTGGTGTGGCATCAACATAGAATACATATGAAATTCCAAAGTAAAGAGTACTCAAGTCTAGATTTTCAAATGATGGAAATGACAACTGGTTCATGTATTTTAAAAATCATTTGCTCACAATAAAGGTCAAATACGTCAAAAGTAACCAATAGGTGGGATTTAACAAGGACAGTTTTGATTTTATTCATTTTACTGCTAAGAGTCAACCCTCCCACTATAACCATAGCAGAAGCAGAAAAACAATTTTCCACATATCTTTCACATTCCTATATATCTAGACATTCATAGTCCATTTTTTTCCATGATTATTTTTTCATGAATGTTTTCAAGGGTTTCTGGCAGGATAGAAATAGCGACTCACTCTGGAACATTATTCATTATTTACATTAATGTATAATGATAATAAAGGTATCCCCTCTCTGGGAGATACTGCAAGGTAATAAAGAACTGCCTCCCTGTTCTCCCCGGAGAGATGTGTTTATAGTCCAGAGTAATAAAGGCAATCTCCAGCAAGGAGAATGGATAGATTTATCATCAGTCCTTTATAAGACTGGAGGTATTCTAAGACCAGTACTCCTCAGCTTTGACATAGATGCACTATGGGTACAGAATTCACCTAGATCTACTTTCAGATCACTTTCTGAGACTTAGTGGGGAAAGAGAAACTGATGTGAACATGGAGCTCATGCTGCCTAATATGCTGTAAATAATAAGCTCTAAATCGATGAGGACTTACTGTCTCCTGATCAGCCAAAACTACTGAAGACAAGCTGGCAAGTCTCTGTGCTTCTGTTTCAGAAATACCTGAGAGGAACTTCATGTCTGATAAACGAGCCTACAGAAGCTTCAGTAATCTGTCTCTTACAAAGGTACTTGAATCCAGGGATCAGAAGTGAAATTCATGGTTAGAATGTCAGTATGGCATCGTTTTTTAAAGGCCCCTAGTCAAGAGAGCCTATTCCTAGGATAAAATGACCCTAATAAAAAGGAAATGTGGAAAGTACTGTCAGGGGCACATTTAAAAGGGCATTATCTGAAGAAGCACTGCCTACTAAGAAAGCTATAGTTAATGGACAAATCAAGCAAGTTTCCAGAGAAACCATGAGAGGGTCCCATGAGAGAAACACTCTGGTCTGAATATCAGTCAAGCCTAAAGAACCAACTTATGAAAAAATCAAATAAAAATTGTAAACTCCATAAATCCTGATTGTTCAATAGAAACAGTATATTAAGAGTTAAACTAGCATTTAGTTCACATTTGCCTACTATAACTTTTCCTAATCATTTTTTTAACTCTAGTTTGAAATTTTTTGTCTTTTATCTAAGTAATTGTATCCATTTACATTTATTGTTGTGTGATTTTTTTTCTTATTTGTCTATGTGATTTTATTTCTTCTTTCTTACATTCCTTTGAATTAACTGGTTTCTTCAATTTTTATTTTTTACTTATTCTACTTTTCCTGTTTTGAAGTTAAATTAATCATTCCACTGTATTCATTTTAATACGAAATTTAGAAATTTTAACATTAAAATCTAGAATTTAAAGAGAAAGCATATAAGGTTAAAACCTTAACTGAAGTCATTATCTTCTGACTTCCATTCTATTTTCCAGAAGTTTAGTCTTTTTTAAATGTTCCGTAATTTTACCTTTTTATAACCTTAGACATTAGTACATTTACTCACATTTATCATTTTTTTCTCTCACCATTTCAAACCGCCTTTTCATTATTTTTCTTATAACTGAGATATATCTTTTAAATGTACTTTAATGAGAGCCTGATAATAGTCAGTCTTATCTCTTGCAAGTGGGTGCTTTTTCTGTATAACTGAAAATTTCATTATGACAATTATTTTCCTTACAATTTTTAAAGATTTTATTCCACTGCCTTACGGCTTCTCTTGCTGCAACTGAGAAATAAGTTGTCAAGCCAGCTATAGTTCCTTTGTAAGTAATCAATCAATCTTTTTCTCTTTTGCTGCTTTAAAGATTTTTCTTTTGTTTTAAAAAATTAGAACTCTGATTATATATAATTAGACTTTCTCAATCTACTCACCATATTTCTTGATTTCTCATTGTGTGTGTGTGCTCAGTCACTCAGTTGTATTCACTGTCCATGGGATTATCCCAGCAAGAATAACTGGAGTGGCATATATATGGAATTTAGAAAGACACTAATGACAATCCTATATGCAAGTCAGCAAAAGAGACACAGACGTAATGAGCAAACTTTTGAACTATGTGGGACAAGGTGAGGGTGGGATGATATGAGAGAATAGCATTGAAACATGTAGATTACCATATGTAAAACAGATGACCAGTGCAAGTTCAATGCATTAAGCAGAGAACTCAAAAGCCGGTGCTCTGAGACAATCCAGAGGGATGGAGTGGGGAGGTAGGTGGGAGGGGGTTTCAGGATGGGGGGACACATGTACACCCATGGGTGATTCATGTTTACATATGGCGAAAACCAACCACAATACTATAAAGTAACTATCCTTCAATTCAAATAATTAATTAAAAAAAAAAAAAAAAGAATACTGGAGTGGGTTCCAGGGGATCTTCCCAACCCAAGGATGGAACCTGGATCCCTTGTGTCTGCTGCATTGGCAGGCGAATTCTTTACCACTGTGCCACCTGGGAAGTCCTAACTTCTCTTTACTATTTACCATTTCTTAGTCTCTTTTTGTTTCCCAGTCTTTAATTTCTTCAGATAAGTTTTCCAGTCCTCTACACTATTAACTTATACACTGCATTTCTAATACCAAATATCAAATTCTCTATTAAAAGAAGTTTTCTGTACTTTTTAAAAAATATGAATGATAATTTTTACAGTTTCTTGTTTTGTAAGTTCAGAAATATTTGTTTCATTTATAGTTGAAGACTATTTGGGCAGATATGTAAGTCTAGAATCACAATATTCCAGTAATGCATGTTATGGTGAAATCTGTGGCCAGATTGATATAATTGTCCTTGAATAACAATTTCTTTACTTATATGCACAAAATATTTTCTTTATCATTCATACACACTGTGTGGAAAAATACATAGACTTTCTCTTCATTAAAAACGTGTAAGATAATAAGAGAAAATTATGTCAACACATTACAGGGGTTATGATTTACATAGAAGTAAATGGCTATAGTCCACGTGGTCTCAAGAGTCAAACATGACTTAGCGACTAGAGAAAAACAGAAAGAGAAATATATGACAAAAACAGCGCAAAATATCAGAGGTGGAATGGAAGCATACTGTTGTAAAGTTTTTACACTATTTATAAAGTTGTTTAATATTAAAAAAGGAAAACTGTGATAAATTAAAGATGTATATTTTAAACTCGAGAGCAACTAAAGAAAATGTATAACTAATACGGTACAAAATAGTTTATTAAAATACACAATCTAAATAAAGACAGAAATGAGGAAAGAGAATAAATATCATCCCACAAATAGGAAATAAAAAGCAGAAAGAAGACTTAAATCCAAATATATAGAAAATTACATTAAATATAAAGAGTCTAAACATGCCAATTATAATACAGGGATTTTTCTGTGACAATTTCTCTTGGGATATGGAATGACTTTTTAAATTTATTGATTTAAATCTTTTCATTTTAAAACATTTATTGAACTATATTTTGCAGTCTTTTCAGTTTTGTTCTTCAGTCAAAATAATTATGAGTAACTGGAATCTCCTTTGTCTCTCTTCGATGCATGTAAATTTCTCTCCAATCCTATACTATTTTCCTATGGCTGCTGTAACACATTATCACAAACTAAGTGGTTTAAAACAATACACACTTGTTCTGTTACAGTTCAAGAGGTTAGAAATCTGAAATGTGTTTCACTAGGCAAAACTGAAGAGTGGGTATAGTTGTTGTGTTCCCACTGGAAATTCTACAAGACAGTCTGTTTTCTTGTCTTTTCCAGTTTCTAGAACTGCATTCCTTGCATTCTTTGGGCCATAGTCTCATCTTCCATCTTCAAACTCAACAACATAGCATCTTTAAATCCATCTCCACTTTGTTGTTAGGTCACCTTTTCCTTTTCTGTCTCTGTAGTCAAATCTCCCTCTGTCTTCCTCCTATAAGAGCATTTGTGACTACATTTAGGGAGCATTAGTACTCTTTCCTGGAAAATCCCATGGATGGAGGACCCTGGTAGGCTGCAGTACATGGGGTCGCTAAAAGTAGGACACAACTGAGCGACTTCACTTTCACTTTTCACTTTCATGCATTGGAGAAGGAAATGGCAACCCACTCCAGTATTCTTGCCTGGAGAATCCCAAGGACAGGGGAGACTGGTGGGCTGCCGTCTATGGGGTCGCACAGAGTTGGACACAACTGAAGTGACTTAGCAGCAGCAGGATAATTTCCCCATCTCAAGATACTTAATGACATTCGCAAAGTTACTTTTGTCATATAAGTAACATTCACAGGCTCCAGGGATGAGGATCTGAGTATCTTTGGGGCTGTTGCTCAATATACCATAAATTTAATACTTATTAATTTCCAATTTATTTTCATGCTTCTCCCACTCTTACTGTGTTTTCAACAATTTCTATTCTCTTTAGTTATAATTCACATGTGATCTTCATTTCAGGGATCATCTTATTTCTTCTTAAGAAATACCTTGCATTCCTATACACTAATAATGAGAAAGCAGAAAGAGAAATTAAGGAAACAATTCCATTCACCATTGCAATGGAAAGAATAAAATACTTAGGAATATATCTACCTAAAGAAACTAAAGACCTATATATAGAAAACTATAAAACACTGGTGAAAGAAATCAAAGAGGACACTAATAGATGGAGAAATATACCATGTTCATGGATTGGAAGAATCAATATAGTGAAAATGAGTATACTACCCAAAGCAATTTATAGATTCAACGCAATCCCTCTCAAGCTACCAACGGTATTCTTCACAGAGCTAGAACAAATAATTTCATAATTTGTATGGAAATACAAAAAACCTCGAATAGCCAAAGCAATCTTGAGAAAGAAGAATGGAACTGAAGGAATCAACCTACCTGACCAGGCTCTACTACAAAGCCACAGTCATCAAGACACCATGGTACTGGCACAAAGACAGAAATATACATCAATGGAACAAAATAGAAAGCCCAGAGATAAATCCACACACCTATGGACACCTTATCTTTGACAAAGGAGGCAAGAATATACAATGGATTAAAGACAATCTCTTTAACAAGTGGTGCTGGGAAATCTGGTCAACCACTTGTAAAAGAATGAAACTAGACCACTTTCTAACACCATACACAAAAATAAACTCAAAATGGATTAAAGATCTAAACGTAAGACCAGAAACTATAAAACTCCTAGAGGAGAACATAGGCAAAACACCCTCCGACATACATCACAGCAGGATCCTCTATGACCCATCTCCCAGAATATTGGAAATAAAAGCAACAATAAACAAATGGGACCTAATTAAACTTAAAAGCTTCTGCACAACAAAGGAAACTATTATCAAGGTGAAAAGACAGCCTTCAGAATGGGAGAAAATAATAGCAAATGAAGCAACTGACAAACAACTAATCTCAAAAATATACAAGCAATTCCTCCAGCTCAACTCCAGAAAAATAAATGACCCAATCAAAAAATGGGCCAAAGAACTAAATAGACATTTCTCCAAAGAAGACATACAGATGGTTAACAAACACATGAAAAGATGCTCAACATCACTCATTATCAGAGAAATGCAAATGAAAACCACTATGAGGTACCATTTCACGCCAGTCAGAATGGCTGCGATCCAAAAGTCTACAAGCAATAAATGCTGGAGAGGGTGTGGAGAAAATGGAACCCTCTTACACTGTTGATGGGAATGCAAACAAGTACAGCCACTATGGAGAACAGTGTGGAGATTCCTTAAAAAACTGGAAATAGAACTGCCTTATGATCCAGCAACCCCACTGCTGGGCATACACACTGAGGAAACCAGAAGGGAAAGAGACACGTGTACCCCAATATTCATCGCAGCACTGTTTATAATAGCCAGGACATGGAAGCAACCTAGATCAGCAGATGAATAGATAAGAAAGCTGTGGTACATATATACAATGGAGTATTACTCAGCCATTAAAAAGAATACATTTGAATCAGTTCTAATGAGGTGGATGAAACTGGAGCCTATTATACAGAGTGAAGTAAGCCAGAAAGAAAAACACCAATACAGTATACTAATGCATATATATGGAATTTAGAAAGATGGTAATGATAACCCTGTATGTGAGACAGCAAAAGAGACACTGATGTATAGAACAGTCTTATGGACTCTGTGGGAGAGGGGGAGGGTGGGAAGATTTGGGAGAATGGCATTGAAACATGTATAATATCACATGTGAAACAAATCGCCAGTCCAGGTTCGATGCACGATACTGGATGCTTGGGGCTGGTGCACTGGGACGACCCAGAGGGATGGTATGGAGAGGGAGGAGGGAGGAGGGTTCAGTATGGGGAACACATGTATACCTGTGGCAGATTCATTTCGATATTTGGCAAAACCAATACAATATTATAAAGTTTAAAAATAAAATAAAATAAAAAAAAAGATCTGTGCTCATGGGTTTTTTTTTTAATTGCTATATAATATTTGAAGCCTTCAAAAACAATATGATGACTTTGAAATGTTTGACAATTCTTCATTCCTCATCCAATCAAAAGTCAGAGCCTAAATTCCCTTCCTTTTGAATTTGGATTGGACTTGCTGACTCACTTCTAACAAATAGAATATGGAAGAAGAGATAAAAGGTAGCACTCAAGGCTAGGTCCTGGGTCCTAGGACCACCTGCTTTTGCCTTGGTGGTCTTTGAATTACTCAGCATGAGGGAAACCAACCAGTATGTTGTTAGGACATTCAAGCAACCTTTGAGGAAGCTCACATTGGAAGAAACTGAGGTCTCCAATGAAAAACCAGTGACTATTTTCCAGCCATTTTAATGGGTTACCTTGAAAGTTGATTTTCTAGCTCCATATAAGACTTTAAATGCCTATATCCCTAGCTGACAACTTGACTGAAACTTCATGAGAAACTTCAAGCTAGCTAAGCTGTTCATGAATTCCCAACTCACAGAAACTGTGAGGATAATAAATATTATTTATATTACCAAGTTTCAAAATAATTTGTTATGCAGCAAAAGATACTTAATACATTTAACATAAATTAGTAAGTAGAATAAAATAGACATCCATGAAGTAACCACCACATTAAAACCAGAATATTGCCAATGTCTTACATCAGAGGTATGGAGATCCTGTCTCTTCCAATCTGCTTTGTCTCCTGATTATTTTCTTAAAATACAGCATATCTGTATGATTTCTTTTTCAACTCTATCCATGTGATTCCCCTCTCTGATAGTTTGAATCTAAGAACGGTTATGCTGTCAGTCCAACCATCTCACTTCTCTTATTTAAAAGGGATTGTTAATATTTCTCTTCAGATTATAATGCCAATTTTGGAAAACAGTAACCTAATTTTTTCTTCTTTTTTTTAAATTCCCTTGCTCTTTGAAACCCAATTTTCAGAGCTGTTATATAAGAGACATGCACCAAGGAATATGTATGTTAGTTTCTCAATTGTTTTTAAGATTCCTAAAATTTCATCCACGTATTAAGGAAAAGCTTTAAACATAGCAATCCTGGACCATGACATTCTCTAGCTTCCCTTTGTTCCATTTAATTGCAGACCTATGCTTATTATTGCATTCTCTTTCAAGCAAGGCCATCATAAAGAACAGTAAGTGGAGAAACACTGTTGTACTTCTTTTAAAGTTGCTTTCAATTTAACTTTCTATTATGCTACTTATGTTCCTGCTGCTGCTGCTGCTGCTGCTAAGTCACTTCAGTCGTGTCCAACTCTGTGCGACCCCATAGACGGCAGCCCATTAGAGTCCTCTGTCCCTGGGATTCTCCAGGTAAGAACACTGGAGTGGGTTGCCATTGCCTTCTCCAACTTATGTTCCTACTTACCTGCAAAAAAGCTTTAATGATCAATCTGTATTAGGATTCAAGGCCAAGAAGGGCAAAATGGTTTCATGATGAAACAATATATAATTGCTTACTGGTAAATGAGAATTTTTTGGTTTAGAGTTTATAACAATGGGATCCATGTGCATATATTTGGTGTTAGTATTACTTTAATACCATGCAGAAAGGATGGTTTAATAGTAGATATAATAGGGGAAAAAAGATGGAAAAATTGAGTCTTCACAGGAGAGAAATTAAATAAAACATTCCTTCTATAAACTAAACTTGTTTTCCAAAATAGTGTTACTCACAATGATGCATACCCTTTTCTCAGGTGACACCTTTTTTTTAGTAAGAACAATATGAAACTTTAGTTCTAAATCTATGTATCATACTTCTTGGTTCTCTTTACTCCTTTTGAGATTCTCAAATAGAAATGCATAACAGCAGTCCTGACATTTAGGTATCATCTACACAACACTGTAGGTAAGTCTTTCCATTTAATGTCTTTTCAACTTGTGCCCTATTTTGGAGGAGAGAGGACAGAAGAAAAAAAGATACTACAAAGGTACAACACTGACAAGAACCAATCTTAGTGGTAACATTTCCAAGTTGCAAACAGCTACTTTATGTTAGCAAAAGTGAAAGTCACTCAGTCTTGTCCCATTCATTGCAACCCTGTGGAATTCTCCAGGCCAGAATACTGGAGTGGGTAGCCGTTCCCATATCCAGGGGATCTTCCCAACCCAGGGATCAAACCCAGGCGTCCCACATTGCAGGTGGATTCTCTACCAGCTGAGCCACCAGGGAAGCCCAACAACATTGGAGTGGGTAATCTATCCCTTCTCCAGTAGATCTTCCTGGCCCAGGAATTGAACCAGGGTCTCCTGAATTGCAGGCAGATTCTTTACCAGCTGAGCTACCAGGGAAGCCCTAGTAATAGTCTAAAAATACTTTTTTATTGTTTAATTTTCTTTAATTTATACATTTATTTTTCTAGTTTTATATATTTTATATGTTCTATAAAGAGTACATACTTTATACATTTTATTTCACTTCCATTTAAATATCAAGTTGGTACAAAAGTAATTGCAGACTTGCAATTGCTGAAATTTGCCATTTGATATTAGAATACATTCTTAAATAAATGTGGTTACATTATATATCATTTTCATGTGCATTTCTCACTTTATGTTTTTTGCTAATGACTTATTATTTGCTGTTTCTTTTATATTTATTTTACACTGAGGAAATAATGTTAGACAAAAAGAAAATTCAAGGGATTTTCTTATTCAAGTTCAAAATGGATCATAAAGCAGTGGAGACAACTAGCAACATCAACAATGCATTTAGCTCAGGAATTGCTAACAAATGTACAGTGCAGTGGTGGTTCAAGAAATTTTGCAAAGGAGAAGACAGCCTTGAAGGTGAGGAGAACAGTGGCTGGCCATCAGAAGTTAACAATGACAGCTGAGGAGATCATCAAAGCTGATCCTCCCACAACTACACGAGAAATTGCCAAAGAACTCAATGTTGACCATTCTACGGTCATTCGGCTTTTGAAGCAAACTAGAAAGATGAAAAAGCCCAAAAGTGGGTGCCTCATGAGCTGACCACAAATCAAAAAAATTGTTGCTTTGAAGCGTCTTCTCTTATTCTACACAACAATGAACAATTTCTCTATCAGATTGTGACATGTGATGAAAAGTCAACCAGTGACAACCAGCTCAGTGGCTGAATTGAGAAGCTCTAAGGAACTTCCCAAAGCCAAACTTCGATCAAAAAAAGGTCATGATTCCTTAAAATACTGGAAATAGAACTGCCTTATGACCCAGCAATCCCACTGCTGGGCATACACACTGAGGAAACCAGAAAGGAAAGAGACACGTGTACCCCAATGTTCATCGCAGCACTGTTTATAATAGCCAGGACATGGAAGCAACCTAGATATCCACCAGCAGATGAATGGATAAGAAAGCTATGGTACATATACACAATGGAGTATTACTCAGCCATTAAAAAGAAAACATTTGAATCAGTTCTAATGAGGTGGATGAAACTGGAACCTATTATACAGAGTGAAGTAAGCCAGAAGGAAAACCACCAATACAGTATAATAACGCATATATATGGAATTTAGAAAGATGGTAACAATAACCCTGTGTACAAGACAGCAAAAGAGACACTGATGTATAGAACAGTCTTATGGACTCTATGGGAGAGGGCGAGGGTGGGAAGATTTGGGAGAATGGCATTGAAACATGTAAAATATCATGTATGAAATGAGATGCCAGTCCAGGTTCGATGCACGATACTGGATGCTTGGGGCTAGTGCACTGGGACGACCCAGAGGGATGGTATGGGGAGGGAGGAGGGAGGAGGGTTCAGGATGGGGAACACATGTATACCTGTGGTGGATTCATTTTGATATTTGGTAAAACTAATACAATTATGTAAAGTTTAAAAATAAAATAAAATTTAAAAAAAAAAAAAAAGGTCATGGTCATTGTTTGGTGGTCTGGTCTGCTGCCCGTAGGATCCACTACAGTTTTCTGAATCCTGGTGAAACCAGTACATCTGAGAAGTACGCTCAGCAAATCGATGCAAGCACTGAAAACTGCAACACCTGCAGCTGACACTGATCAACAGAATGGGCCCAGTTCTTCTCCGTGACACTGCCCAACCACACAGCACACAACCAATGCTTCAAAAGTTAAATGAATTAGGCTATACAGTTTTGCTTCATCCACTATATTCACCTGACCTCTCATCAACCAACTACAACTTCTTCAAGCATCTCAACAACTTTTTGCAGGGAAAATGCTTCTACAACCAGCAAGGGGCAGAAAATGCTTTCCGACAGTTCATGAAGCATGAATTTTTATGCTACAGGAATAAACAAACTTATGTCTCATTGACAAAAATGTGTTGATTGTAATGGTTCCTATTTTTATTACTAAAGATGTGCTTGATTGTAGGTATAACGATTTGAAATTCATAGTCCAAAACCACAGTTACTTTCGTACCAACCTAAATAACATTACAAGGCAGGTAATTTAAGTCTACCTTATGAATCTATGGAGAAGGGAAAGGCTACCCACTCCATTATCTGGCCTGGAGAATTCCATGGACTATATAGTTCATGGGGTCACAAAAAGTCAGACACGACTGAGCAACTTTCACTTTCATTATGAATCTATGAGTATATTTTTCCTTTCCTCTAAAATATTGATATTGATCACCGCTTTTTTCTTTTTGCCCTGGCTGCTAAGAAATTCAGAACTAAACTTTGTTATCAATTTCTACTCCATCACGAATAGTTTTCTATACAGTGTTTTTCATTCCTTATTTATGTCTCCATTTTTTTGTCTTTGAGAAAATTTTTTGACCTCATCATATTTGCTTTTTATAAGATTCTTAAAATAAATTTAACACATATACAGAATAAAAGTAATCAATAATGTAAATGCTAAAGTCCTATGCAAAAATGCTAGTCTCTATTTATATAAGAGTACACTCAAATTTAAACTTTGGCAATGATGAAATTGTTCTATATTGTAGCCATTGTCTAATATAGTAGCCACTAACCACAAGTGCCTACTGAGCACTTCAAATGTGGCTGTGTAACTCAGGAACTGAAATTTTAATTGTACATTATTTTAATTAATTTAAATTTAAACAGCCATATATATCCACTGGCTACAACACTGGACCATATAGCTATAACTTACATTTATGTATTTCTTCCCATAAGATATAAATTTCAAGTGGAATATTATATATTTTAAATGCCTCAAGCACACTAAGACAAGTTCACAAAAGTTTAAAGTTTAAAAAGATAATATATCCTTTGCATTGAACAGAATGGTTATGTCTCCCCACCAAATTCACATGTTGAAATCCTAGCCTCCAACATGATGGCATTAGGAGACAGGTGATTAGGTCAATAAGGTTGAGTACTCATAAATGGGATTAGTGACTTTATAAAAGAGACCTTAAAGAGCTCCCTTACCTCCATGGCTATATGAAAAACAGCAAAAAGACAGCTGCCTATAAACATGGAAGCAGGTTCTTATGGAATAAGCAGACATCCTGGAATGTGAAGTCAAGGGGGCCTTAGGAAGCATCACTATGAACAAAGCTAGTGAAGGTGATGGAATTCCAGTTGAGCTATTCCAAATCCTGAAAGACGATGCTGTGAAAGTGCTGCACTCAATATGCCAGCAAATTTGGAAAACTCAGCAGTGGCCACAGGAATGGAAAAGTTCAGTTTTCATTCCAATCCCAAAGAAAGGCAATGCCAAAGAATGCTCAAAATACCACATAATTGCACTCATCTCACATGCTACTAAAATAATGCTTAAAATTCTCCCAGCCAGGCTTCAGCAATATGTGAGCAGTGAACTTCCAGATGTTCAAGCTGGTTTTAGAAAAGGCAGAGGAACCAGAGATCAAATTGCCAACATCTGCTGGATCATAGAAAAAGCAAGAGAGTTCCATAAAAACATCTATTTCTGCTTTATTGACTATGCCAAAGCCTTTGACTGTGTGGATCACAATAAACTGTGGAAAATTCTGAAAGAGATGGGAATACCAGACCACCTGACCTGCCTCTTGAGAAATCTGTATGCAGGTCAGGAAGCCTGCATACAGTTAGAACTGGACATGGAACAACAGACTGGTTCCAAATAGGAAAAGGAGTATGTCAAGGCTGTATATTGTCACCCTGCTTATTTAACTTATATACAGAGTACATCATAAGAAATGTTGGGCTGGAAGAAGCACAAGCTGGAATCAAGATTGCCGGAAGAAATATCAATAACCTCAGATATGCAGATGACACCACCCTTATGGCAGAAAGTGAAAAGGAACTAAAGAGCCTCTTGATGAAAGTGAAAGAGGAGAGTGAAGAAGTTGGCTTTAAGCTCAACATTCAGAAAATGAAGATCATGGCATCCGGTCCCATCACTTCATGGCAAATAGATGGGGAAACAGTGAAAACAGTGGCTGACTCTTTTTCTGGGCTCCAAAATCACTGTAGATGGTGACTGCAGCCATGAAATTAAAAGATGCTTACTCCTTGGAAGGAAAGTTATGACCAACCTAGACAGCATATTCAAAAGCAGAGACATTACTTTTCCAACAAAGGTCCATCTAGTCAAGGCTATAGTTTTTCCAGTGGTCATGTATGGATGTGAGAGTTGGACTATGAAGAAAGCTGAGAGCCAAAGAATTGGTGCTTTTGAACTGTGGTGTTGGAAAGTCCCTTGGACTGCAAGGAGATCCAACCAGTCCATCCTAAAGTAGATCAGTCCTGGTTGTTCATTGGAAGGACTGATGTTGAAGCTGAAACTCCAGTACTTTGGCCACCTGATGCAAAGAGCTGACTCATTTGAAAAAATCCTGATGCTGGGAAAGATTGAGGGCAGGAGGAGAAGGGGACAACAGAGGATGATATGGTTGGATGGCATCACCAACCCAATGGACATGGGTTTGGGTGGACTCTGGGAGTTGGTGATGGACAAGGAGGCCTGGGGTGCTGCGGTTCATGGGATTGCAAAGAGTCGGATACGACTGAGCAACTGAACTGAACTGAGGCTCTTATGAGACACTGAATCTGCCAGTGCCATGTTCTTGGATTTTCCAGTCTCCAGAACTGTGAGAGATTCTTATTTCAGCCACCCAGCTTGTGGTAGTCTTTTACAGAAGCCTGAACAAACTAAGACATTCTTGTTCTATAAAAGAACAAGAAACCATGAAACACTTTTGAATTTTTTTTACACCTAATGCAAATCAACAACAAAGGTCTGTCTAGTCAAACTATGGTTTTTCCAGTAGTCATGTATGGATGTGACAGTTAGATTATAAAGAAAGTTGAGCACCGACGAACTGACTTTTTTGAACTGTGGTGTTGGAGAAGACTCTTGAGAGTCCCTTGGACTTCAAGGAGATCCAACAAGTCCATCCTAAAGCAAATCAGTCCTGAATATTCAATAGAAGGACTGATGTTAAAGCTGAAACTCCAATACTTTGGCTACCCCATGCGAAGAACCAACTCAATGGAAAATACCCTGATGCTGGGAAAGATTGAAGGCAGGAGGAGAAGGGGATGATAGAGAATAAGATGGTTGGATGGCATCACCAACACGATGGACATGAGTTTGAGTAGGCTGCGGGAGTTGGTGATGGACAGGGAAGCCTGGTGTGCTGCAGTCCATGGGGTCACAAAGAGTCGGACACGACTGAGCAACTGAACTGAACTGAACTGAATGCAAATCAATACACCACCATGAGTTCTTCATCTATAAAGTTCAGATATAATGTGCTTGCTACTATATCTCACAAAGGTATATTAAGAGTTGATAACAATATTTTATTACATTGTTGGAGACTTAGGAGAAGTTATATTCATAACACTTTTATTGTATTATGACCTCCCTTGTATGGTTTGAGTAATGAGTTATTTAATTCTCATAATATTAAACAATTTAAATAAAACTTTGGAGATGGCTAAATTAAATGGTTTGATAGCATAATGTTTAGAGTTAAGCAATTGAATAGAACTGTAGGGAGCGTCTGTAATCAAGCTAGATTTAAGGAACATCTGATGCAAATTTATGGAATAATAGCCTTGATGATAAGCTAATTTGAGAAAAGTCGGTCCAGCTGTATATTCATTAGAAAGAAAGAAAATGCTCTCCCTAAAAACATAAAGCAACATACAAGAGGCAATCTAGTAAAATATCCATTAGCTGAAGGGTATGTATAATTTCAATAGCATCTTAGCTCTGTCATTGACTAAGCAAGTTCATTTCAGTTCCTTCCTTTATACTCTAGTGCCTCAAAAAAATAGAGGGGGACAATAAAGGCACACTTGTCTTGCATATTTCATGAATACATTGTGATTATAAGTATATGGATATGGATGAGGGAACAAGGTATACATAATGTCTTAGGCAATGTATTACTTCTGTTTATTAGGACAAGAACTTCAGAACTTTTCAAATAATATACAGTGCAAAAGAATAATATGTTATCATTAAAGATAGTTATAAGCAGTCCAGACTTATTTGCACTTACTGACTCTTATAAGAAGCTGGAACATTCTTTTAATACCTGAGCAATTTCATTAAATGTTTTCAGAATGAAGTTTTTAAAATGTTTACAAATCCATGTTGAGGTGTACAATATTCCTCACTCTGTTCTATGGAAGATCACAATGTAATATATCACCAAGAAGATAGGTTTTAGGCACTCAATAAACCTGAGTTTTAAACTAAACAAATAGTTTAAGTTACTCAGTAATATTACCTCGTTATGTCTGTTTCCTCATTTATAGAATGGGTATTATAAACCTATCAGTATGTTTTAGAAAATTAAGTGACAAAAAAAAAAAAAGAAAATTAAGTGAAAACATTTATTTAGCATCTGGGATAAGATAGAGGCTTCTAGTCTTTATTTTTTGAAGTTATTTGTTCTTCCTTCCATTGCTGTGCATGTTTCACCCTCTTTCTACAATCCAATCTTAAGATTCAATCAGAAAAGGATGACTGAAAATTCACAGAGTTTGAAGAGAGAACATTAAATCACTTTCAATGAAAGCTCCTTTCTGAATTAATAATCATAGGTTGGAAAACTACAGCTCAGGCCAAACTCAGTCTTCAGCCTTTTTTTACATAGCCCATGAGCTAAGAATAGGTTACGAAGAAGAAGGAAGAAGACAAGGAGCAAAAGAAGAAGAAGGAAGAAGGGAGGAAAATGGAAAGGAGGAAGAGGAGAATACGTGACAGACTATATGTGGCCCCAAACACCTAAAATATTTTCTCTCTGGCCCTTAATGAAAAGCCATTTCCTTCTCCAGGACATCTTCCTGACCCAGGGATTGAACCCAGATCTCCTGCCATGCAGGCAGATTACTTACCACCTGGGTCACCAGGGAAGCCCTAAATGAAGACATTTGGCAGCTTATGGACTATATGTTGAAGTCTTTATGATTGAAGTCACCCTTTGATTTTGTAATATTGAGAATTCAGCAGAATTAGTTGTAAGGAAATAATAAATAAAAAACGGAGACAGGCAAAGAGGAAAAGGGGGCAACAGAGGATTAGATGGTTGGATGGCATCACTGACTCAATGGACAAGAGTTTGAGCAAACTCAGGGAGATAGTGAATGACACGGAAACCTGGCATGCTGCAGTTCATGGAGTTGCAAAGAGTCAGACATGATTTAGCAACTGATAAACAACAAAGACTTTGTTAACAGCGAAGAAACAAAAGGAAGATTAAAGGTATGACAAATCTGTGATTGTTTTTAGATATTAGTAAAAATAATTGTTAGTTACATAGAATCTGAGTTAAAATTAATTTCATTTGAAATGTTGCTTAAACTTCCAGTTTTGCAACCAAAAAGGCTCATTGCATCATACATTATTTGAATATGACAGTAGTGAAAGTTAAAAATTCTTAATTAAAATGCTTGAACATTAGTAATTATTTACTGAGCTATTATTTCAGAGCTTTGTAGGAAATACAATTTATATCTTAAGAAAGCAATTAAAATTCCAATATAGAAGTCAAACTCTCAACCACCTTTCACTCCAGCAGAAACTTAAATTTCTTGCCAAAGCCAATTTATTTTCATATATCCAGGCATATTGAAATGAGCACAGGACTCAGTCAAAGTATAAAAGAATCAAACTATGGACAAAAAGTTTAATAAAAATTAGAAATGAAAGTCACCGATATTAGTAGCCTTCAATCTTGAATCCTGCTGTTCACAGTGATAATATGAACCCCTGTCCCCCTTCAGCCCTGTTTGTCCTATATTATTCTGTCAATGTGGCCAAAACTTACTGAAATTGACTTAATCAAATCTTTGTCCTCAAATTGGGTTTCTGATTCATTAATCAATTTCTGCTAACTCCTTGAGATGTTGTGGAGCTAAGAAAGTGTCATCTCTTTATAGACTAGTGTTTCTACCCTCTCTATAATAACTTAGGACTCACATTAATAAGTATCTCAAGCCATACATATAGAGAAGCAGAAAAAAAAAAACTTTAAACAAGGAAAAACTCAGAACATTCACAGAGTATATCCAAGACAGACCATGCCATCATATATCCAGAAAGACTTTGTGTTATTGCCTTGTGTCTTGATGGCTCTTGTGTTTCTGTTTCCCATTGCTCATAAGGCCCAGTTGACCTACCTGTTCACCTGTTGTGTAATATTATGGACCCATAAGTAGCACAGAAAAATTAGCTCTATAGACCACTTCCTAGAGTTTCTAACTAGTAGGCCTAAGAGTTTGTATTTCTAAAACATTCATAAGTGATTCTGATATATGGAAAGGGAATCATACTTCAAGAATTACTACCCTAAATGCATACATACAATAGTCATGAGTTGCAGTGATGGGATGGGGTGGCTGAGTTACAGGATGGAGTGATTACATATATAGTTCAAGAAACTGGGGGAAAGGGACTATAGTCTTCAATTTGAGATGATTTCCCTATGATATGAATTGTCCAACCATCCCCTTATAGGCTAGGGTTTCTACCCTCTCTATGATAACTTAGGACTCAAGGAATTATTAATAATTGTCTCAAGCCATGAATTCTACTGCCACAATACAGTCAGCCTTATGGAAGAAGCACCACTTCCAAGAACTATGGGTATGAGGAGAACAAGATGATGGTCCCTGTTATTCTCAACAACCTTCCATCATCTCTGCCACCTATAAACTCAAAGACTCTAACAGTGTCTCTCCCAGGGTGGAATACTTCCACTGGAGTCCGTTCAGTCCAAAAGAATCAATTTGCATCACATCACCCTAGGTTTTCAAAAACAAAGCTTCTGTTTGATATCGTGTAATGGCAAGAGGTTACTAGAGGAGGAGGGAAAATCTCTCAATATAGAATGCAAGTAGTTATTACAGCTTTAGGTAACTGGGCTAGCCAGACAACTCAGTGGTAAAGAATCTGCCTGCCAATGCAAGAGATGCAAGCTTGATCCACTGGAGGAGGAAATGGAAACCCATTCCAGTATCCTTGCCTGGAGAATCCCATGGAGAGAGGAGCCTGTCAGACTGCAGTTCATAGAGTTGCAGAGAGTCAGACACAACTGAGCATGCACACATGCCAGCATGCTTGCGTGCAGGTACTAGACTGGAAATACAATAAATCTGTACAGAGCAGCTTCATTAAGTACAGGGTCTTGAAAGCATGTCCTCTAAGATCATAAACAAGATGATCTTGTTTCTTTTTCATCAGAGAAGAAAAAGAAATAAGAGGAATACAAATGGAAAAGAAAGAAGTAAAACTGCCACTGTCTGCAGATGACAAGACACTACTCACAGAAAATCCTAAAGACTCCACCAGAAAATTACTATAGCTCATCAATGAATTCAGTAAATTTGCAGGATACAAAATTAATATGTGGAAATCTGCTGCATTTCTATATACTAACAACAAAGTATCAGAAAGGGAAATTAATCAACTTAAGGTTATAAAAACTGCTTTTGTCCTTCTGAATTCTTAGCATCTAGACCCTATAATGTTTGCTCTTCAGTAGATAACCTAGATGAAATGGAAGCATATCAAGATTACACACTTGCTATGCATGAACTCCTAGTACACAATTATCCTTTACCAGTGAGGAAATGATTTCCCTGGTAATTTGTCTTATAAACCCCATTCCGCATAGACACCTGAAATAGCCAAAGAAAAGGCTGAATATGCAAGCTTTTTTTTTTTTTAACAATCTCTATAAATTCCTAGCAATATTTTGAACAGGACTTCTTAAATGATTATATTTTTTTTGCTCTTCTAAAC
This sequence comes from Bos indicus x Bos taurus, assembly GCF_003369695.1. Lineage (NCBI taxonomy): Eukaryota > Metazoa > Chordata > Mammalia > Artiodactyla > Bovidae > Bos > Bos indicus x Bos taurus. The sequence goes on from NC_040078.1 coordinate 76,874,220, forward strand.
GTTGTTGAAATGCATTGGAATAGCACCAAATGATATTTTTGTGTTTTTAAAAAAGATATGTAGTGATTTGCTTATATCAAGTGATAAAGCAAATGTAATTCAAGATGGTTCATGGTTGGTCTCCCAGGTAAATCTACTTGAAAAATCTAGTAGTACAGCCAAAATTTGTAAGGAATTACAAAACATGTAATTTAGTACTTTGCATCAAATTTTATTCATATTTCTCTGATGGACTGAATTTAAGTTTTCTCTTGAGTTCTTTGCTTGGAAATTGTTTTCAAAAAAGAAATTTTAAAAACTAGGAAAATAATCTGGCATTTTAAAGTGAGTATAAAACTCTTAAAAAATCACTTAAGTGCCAAAGGACCATTTTAATGTGATTTTGGAAAGAATGAACAAAAACAAATATATTTTTTGAACTGTGCCTTTTAATAACCTTAAATAGATCTGAGATCATTTCACAGTCATTACATTGCAACAGAACTCTCTGTAGAAATACAGTAAAGTTTTAAATTTATTCCCAAAGTTCTCATAAAGTAATTATTTGATTAATAGAAAGTGAAACCAAAGCATAAAGTATAGAAATCTATTCAATAAATACAATGGTAACAGAGGGACCAATTTAAGAACTTCGGGTATTTTACAGTATAAAGATGACATTAGCAATTTCATTGGGTGCCAATTTCCAAGACTGTGTTTTTTATCTGTTGTGTGCTAAAGAGTTTAGGATCATATTTTCTTTGTATTATGTTTGGCTTTTCATTCATTCAACAAATATTTATTTTGCAGACACTATGTTAGACCCTGAAGATACAAAATCAAAACAGGAGAATAATGATCCCAGATCTCTGATACTGACAATTTTTAGTTGAGTGTAACAGAGGTCCATAAAAGATTTTGTCCTGTTTTCTAGAAATTGTTACAAAGACTCAAAATTATATGCAAAACATGCAAAGTTCTTGCATTCTAAGCTCAGCGGTTACTAGCAGTTGGGGCCAGACACATATTCAAGGCTTAATGAGAGGCAAGAATCCAAGCATCTTCTCTTCCATATCTATTACCCATCATCTCCGATAGTCATAATACATGAAGACGGGTGGTGATAAGCAGTGTCCAAGACAAAAGACTATTTTTTCCTTTCTCAACACAAGCCTAGAGGAATGATTATCCTTCCAAAATCCACTGGAAATTGGGAGCTTTGAGAGAATTACTTACTCAATAGCAGGATTTCTACAAGAAAAGGAGAGAAATATTTTGTTCCCCAATTGTACACTGTGTAACCAGCAGATTCACTAATCTATCCCTGGATCACCATAGGGAAAAAAAAAAAAAAAAAAGAACAGGGCTTAAAAAAGAGGGAAAAGTGAAACTTCACCTACTGTTAAGGTGGAGTGAAGAGAATATTTTAGAAAGTTGCTGGGTTTGAGCTATCTTGGGAGAACTTCTCCCAAGAGGACTCTCAACAGGAAGGTGTTGTGGGATAAGCTTAAAGTGAAAGAGGAGAGTGAAAAAGTAAGCTTAAAACTCAACATTCATAAAACTAAGATCATGGCATCCAGTCCCATCACTTCATAGCAAATAGATGGGGAAACAGTGGAAACAGTGACAGACATTATTTTCGGCTCCAAAATCACTGCAGATGGTGACTGCAGCCATGAAATTAAAAGACAGTTGTTCCTTGGAAGAAAAGCTATGACCAACCTAGACAGCATATTAAAAAGCAGAGACACTATTTTGCCAACAAAGGTCCATCTAGTCAAAGCTGTGGTCTTTCCAGTAGTCCAGTGGATGTGAGAGTTGGACTATAAAGAAAGCTGAGCACTGAAGAATTGATGCTTTTGAACTGTGGCATTGGAGAACTCTTGAGAGTCCCTTGGACTGCAAGGAGATCAAACCAGTCAATCCTAAAGAAAATCAGTCCCGAATATTCATTGGAAGGACTGATGCTGAAGCTTACGCTCCAACACTTTGGCCACCTGATGCGAAGATCTGACTCATTGGAAAAGACCCTGATTCTGGGCAAGATTGAAGGCAGGAGGAGATAGAGGATAAGATGGTTGGATGGCATCACCGACTCGATGGACATGAGTTTGAGCAAGCTCCAGGAGTTGGTGATGGACAGGGAAGCCTCGCGTGTGGCAGTCCATGGGGTCACAGAGAATTGGACACAACTGAGTGGCTTAACTGAACCGAAGGGTAAAGGATGTGGAAAATACCAAGTCAGAGCTAGATCTCCCATATCAGGGAATCAGCAGGAACCTGAACAGGACCCTCCTGGGTCCCATGACAGAAATGATCAACGTGAACCAAACACTTCATCAATTAACAAGTAACCTAATGGCTTTCACCCCTAGTTCAAAAAGGAGAAGTTTGCCTTTTCCCTCTCTTTCTATCCACCAGAACCTAAAAGAGAAACTAGCACCTAGGAGGAGGCAGCAGATGGAGAAACTCTGTTTCAAGCTGCTGAAGACACAGATAAACCTAGCTCTCTTCTAAAGAACAAAGGCTGAATTGAGTTTGAGATCAGTCTTAAAATATATAAGACTGTATGGTAAATGCAGAAATAAGACTGTTCTGGTAACTGAAAAGTACCTGGAATGTGAAACAGTCCAATCACCATTATATTAAGCAAAGTGAATGACCTTGCTCTCCCTAGAGTTTGGCCCAAGTCTTAAGTAAAGGTATCAGCAATAAAAATTGAGTTAGCAGAAGTTTTGTTAAAAATTAGATGTGGGGCACAGGCAGGCCTGAATCCCAGAAAAGATATCTGAACTGAAGGCACAGAGCTGGAAGCTCTTGGCACTGAAAAATACTATCACCAACAAGTAATATTAACAAAAATATATTAAAAATAATAGTAGCATTAACGATAATAATTAACATTTATTGACCTCTTACTACCTGCCAGGCACTATACTAAGAGTACTATATGAGTTATATAATTTAATCCTTAGAACATCCTAATGTACCTAGGGTATCACTTTTATACCTGTTTTACATAGAAGTAAAATGAAATTTTAGAGAATTTGAGCAGCTTTCCTTAGTTTCCCAGCTAGTAAACAACAGAACAAGCATCTAAACAAAAGTAGCTCTGATTCCAATGTCCACTTGTTTAACTGAATTCATTAAAATGCTTTCTGAACATTTTTAATTGTATGAAAGTAGATGTTATTATTTAGAGATACATGAAGTAAGAAGGAAGGGAAATTCTGAAAACACTTAAAGTATAAAAACAAGACAGTGAATAAAAATGAGAGGTTAATTTAAGTATTTTGTAAGATGAGGACAGTGAGATGACTGGAGAAATATAAAAGTTTTTTCTTCTTCCCAATCAGTGTTGAGAGACAATTTAGGATGGAGAGTATGAATTTATAACAGCATAAGACTTTGTGGGGGTTGCTATGTCTTCACAGATAAAATGCTTGTTTTCTTTAAGAACTAACACTTCACCTACTAGCTCCATTCTCTATTCCTTGAGAGCAGCACAGAATAAAGTACATGAATATACTATTATATATGCATACCTATATGAAAAGGCTACAAAGAGTGGATGATTATGCATACCATTTTGAAAACAGAAGTCTATTTTCTGGATCACTTTCTTTTAACATAATCCACTTCATGGGTTACAGAATATTCTATAGTTTCAGTAAGATGAAGGAAACTGAACTAAGAAATGTTGAGGTTCACTTCATACCTAAATATCCAAAGCTACTGCATTCAGTAAACCTTGTTTTAAATAGTCATACCTCATTTAACTGGCACTGCTCAGGAATATGGTGTGCAATATAAAACAATTTTCCACATACCTAAAGCTTACCCACAACAGCATCAAATTGATACTATTTTAGAGAATCTGATAGAATCCTTCTAAAATATATACTTCCAGTCCTTCTTATAGAAGGTATATAATATAAAATTTATCGTTTTCTTGATGGTCTACAATCATTCTTATACAAATCAGTATTTGTGCTGCACTACAATATAACAATGCCCTAAGGAGCTTATCCAGGTTGCTTTCCTCTAGACTAAGACCACTTCAGAGTTACCATCAGTTCAGTTCAGTTCTTTAGTCATGTTCGACTTTTTGGGATACCATGGACTGCGGCACACCAGGCATCCCTGTCCATCATCACCTCCCGGAGCTTGCTCAAACTCATGCCCATTGAGTCGGTGATCCCATCCAACTATCTCATCCTCTGTTGTCCCCATATCCTCCTGCCCTCAATCTTTCTCAGCATCAGGGTCTTTTCCAATGAGTCAGGTGGCCAAAGTTTTGGAGCGTCAGCTTCAGCATCAGTCCTTCAGATGAATATTTGGGACTGATTTCCTTTAGGATGGACTGGTTGGATCTCCTTAAGTCCAAGGGACTCAAGAGTCTTCTCCAACACCACAATTCAAAAGCATCAATTTTCAGCACTCAGCTTTCTTTATAGTTCAACTCTCACATCCATACATGACTATTGGAAAACCATAGCTTTGACTAGATGGACCTTTGTTGGCAAGGTAATGTCTCTGCTTTTTAATATGCTGTCTAGGTTAGTCATAGCTTTTCTTCCAAGGAACAGCCGTCTTTTAATTTCATGGCTGCAGTAAACCATCTGCAGTGGTTTTGGAGCCGAAAAAAATAATGTCTGTCACTGTTTCCACTGTTTCCTCATCTATTTCCCATGAAGTGATGGGCCTTAAAGCCATGAGCTTCATTTTCTGAATGTTGAGCTTTAAGCCAACTTTTTCACTCTCCTCTTTCACTTTCATCAAGAGGCTCTTTAGTTCCTCTTCACTTCCTGCCATAAGGGTGGTGTCATCTGCATATCTGAGGTTATTGATATTCTCCAGGCAATCTTGATTCCAGCTTGTGTTCATCCAGTCCAGCATTTCTTATGATGTACTCTGCATATAAGTTAAATAAGCAGGGTGACAATATACAGCCTTGATGTACTCCTTTCCCAATTTGGAACCAGTCTGTAGTTCCATGTCCAGTTCTAACTGTTGCTTCTTGACCTGCACACAGATTTCTCAAGAGGCAGGTCAGGTGGTCTGGTATTCCCATCTCTTTCAGAATTTTCCAGTTTGTTGTGAACCACACAGTCCAAGGCTTTGGCATAGTCAATAAAGCAGAAGTAGATGTTTTTCTGGAACTCTCTTGCTTTTTCGATAATCCAACTGCTGCTGCTGCTGCTGCTACTGCTAAATTGCTTCAGTCGTGTCCGACTCTGTGCAACCCCATAGACGGCAGCCCACCAGGCTCCCCCGTCCCTGGGATTCTCCAGGCAAGAACACTGGAGTGGATTGCCATTTCCTTCTCCAATGCATGAAAGTGAAAAGTGAAAGTGAAGTTGATCAGTCGTGTCTGACTCTTAGCGACCCCATGGACTGCAGCCCACCAGGCTCCTCCATCCATGGGATTTTCCAGGCAAGAGTACTGGAGTGGGGTGCCATTGCCTTCTCCGACAGATGCTGACAATTTGATCTCTGATTTCTCTGCCTTTTCTAAAACCAGCTTGAACATTTCAATGTTCACAGTTCACATACTGTTGAAGCTTGGCTTGGAGAATTTTCAGCATTACTTTGCTAGCGTGTGAGATGAGTGCAATTGTGCGGTAGTTTGAACATTCTTTGGCCTTGCCTTTCTTTGGGACTGGAAGGAAAACTGACCTTTTCCAGTCCTGTGGCCACTGCTGAGTTTTCCATATTTGCTGGAATATTGAGTCCAGCACTTTAACAGCATCATCTTTTAGGATTTGAAATAGTTCAACTGGAATTCCATTACCTCCACTAGCTTTGTTCATAGTGATGCTTCCTAAGGCCCACTTGACTTAGCATTCCAGGATGTCTGGCTCTATGTGAGTGATCACTCCATTGTGGTTATCTGGGTCATGAAGATCTTTTTTGTATAGTTCTTCTGTGTATTGTTGCCACCTCTTCTTAATATCTTCTGCTTCTGTTAGGTCCATACCATTTCAGTCCTTTATTGTGCCCACGTCTGCATGAAAGATGACATCAAAAACACAGACTAAAGTGTTGGACTTTTCCCAGCTCTGTGACCTTAGGCAAATTTCCTAACCTTTCCATGACTTAGTTTCCTCATTGGTAAAAATGAGCCATAAAAACACCTTCATTATGTGATTACTGTGAAAGTCAGTATATTCAAAATGCTGAGAAGAGTGTCCGAATGTTAGTAAGCACTGCATAATTGATGATAATGGTGATGATGTTCTCATGTAATCCTCATAGCAATCCTGAAATTTAATAATTCCTTATTTTGGAGATGATGAAACGAAGATTTAGAGACCTTAATTAATTTGACAAAATAACATCACTAGTAAGGAAGTGCTCGCTCCAGGCACAAGGATGTAACCACTAAAATCATCCATCCACTATGTGCATACTCCCAACACATGCTGCTCACACTATGGGTAGTGACCTGAGAGTTGGGCAGGGCACAACCCATACAGAAGCTCTACCCTCTAGACTAACTCTTTTCCATGCAACACTTTTTGAAGATTAAACAAAAGTATGAAGGTACCCAACACAATTTTTTGCACATAGCCTTTTAGTAAATGTTTGTCACCTCAACATGCTCCAGTATTTTTAGCCCTTTCAGCTGCATCCAATCTAGAACACTCTGAACCTAAACAGAAGTGAGATAACTTGCTAATTCAATCATTAATTCTAAGTCACTTTCCAGCCTGAAAAATATACTCATCACCTACAAGAAGAAATTTATGGACTTTTTGATAGACATTTTATTCCATGTATTTTAGGCAATTTCTGAACTGGCCCCCCAATGATCTCTACCTCCTGTCTTTGGCTAATCTCTTCCCTTGAGTATGGGCTCAACCTAGTGACTTGCTTCTAACAAACAGAACAGGACAACAGTGATAAATGTCACTTCCAAGATTAAATTACAAAAAATCTGATTGCTATCTTGTTGGCACTCTTGTCCTCTCACCTGCTTACTCTGATAAAGCCAGATAACACTGGCATGCTGTGGGCTCCCTATGGAGACACCCTCCTTATAAGAAAGTAAAGGTGGCCTCCAAGTTACAGTAGCAAATAACATCCATACATGACTAGGGGAAAAACCACAGCTTTGACTAGATGGACCTTTGTCAGCAAAGTGATGTCCTGGTTTTCAATACACTGCCTAAGTTTATCACAGCTATTTTTCCAAGGAGCAAGTGTCTTTTAACTTCGTGGCTGCAGTCACTGTCCGCATTGATTTCGGAGCCCAAGAAAATGAAATCTAACATTGTTTCCACATTTATCCCATCTATTTGCCATGAAGTGATGGGACCGGATGCCATGATCTTCATTTTTTTAATATTGAGTTTTAAGCCAGCATTTTCACTCTCCTCTTTCACCTTCATCAAGAGGCTCTTTAGTTTCTCTTTACTTTCTGCCATTAAAATGGTACCATCTGCGAATCTGAGGTTGTTGATATTTCTCCTGGCAATCTTGATTCCAGCCTGTAATTCATCCAACCTGACATTTCTCATGATGTAGTCTACATACAAGTTAAATAAGCAGGCTAACAATATACAGTCTTGAAGTATTTCTTTCCCAATTTGGAACCAGTCCGTTGTCCCATGTCCAGTTCTAACTGTTGCTTCTTGTGTTGCATCAGGTTTCTCAGGAGGCAGGTAATATGGTCTGGTATTCCTATCTCATTAAGAATATTCCACAGTTTGCTGTTATCCACACAGGCAAAGATGTTGTCATACTCAGTGAAGGGAAAGTAAATGTTTTTTTGGAATTACCTTATTTTGCTACGATCTAGCATATGTTGGCAACTTGATCTCTGATTCCTCTGCCTTTTCTAAACCCAGTTTGTACATCTGCAAGTTCTACTGAAGCCTAGCTTGAAAGATTTTGAGAATAATCTTGCTGGCATGTGAGATGAGTGCAATTGTACAGTAGTTTGAACATTCTTTGGCATTGCCTTTCCTTGGAATTGGAATGAATTTGTTGCATAGCAATATAAAAGTAATATAAATGTCTGACTAAAGTTGCTTCATGGTTTTTTTCATTATCTGGCTCCTTTTTTGCCTATCCTACTAGTCTGTGAGCTTCTTGAAAGCTAAAATTTTATCTTTTTCCTTTATTTTCTAAAAGCAGGATCCTTGTTATCTATTAAAATATCCAGAGCAAAGTCAAAAGACAACAATGAAGTAAAAGCCCAAGAGAAGCAAAAATGTTGGAAGGTAGGGGAGGGAGGGAGGAAAATTAAGCTGTGATAAAAGACAGATTTCAGAATTTCAAATCCTACAGACAAAAAAAGTCAGAATGATGATAATGTGTGGAATGTGACAGTACTCCGCTGAGCACATAAGTTATTCTTAACCAGCTCATGAGTAGTAGCTTGTCAGTGGTAATAACCACAAGGAAGAATTAGTGGTGAGCCAAGCTCCCTCCATTTTGAGAAAGCTAGAGCTAATGCTGACAACTCAACACCTCTCTAACATTTCCTGGCCTCAGTAATGAGAACTAGGACAAGAATAGTACTCCCAGTTCCATTTCCAAAGCAAACATGGCAAAAAAAGTGGGGGACAAAACTTTGACATAACACTTACACTACTAATCAAAAGAAAAAGTTGTCTATATGAAGTCTCATGAGCAGAACTTTGAAAGGTTGAAAGGTCACTATTATATTAATGTACTTTACCTGCCCAAGTTGACCTGATCCTTGATGATGATTCATTTTTCCAAACTTCTAGGGACTAATTCAGAAATATCAGTTTTTCTTTAATAACTACTCACTTTTAACTATTTTCTCAGTTTATTGTCCTAGTACTTTTGAACTTTTAACAGTCAGTAAAAATATCAGAATACACAGGATTCTATTTGTTACTTAAATAATGAGGGATACAATAAGAAAGAGACTAAATCCTATGGAAATAAAACAGATCAGAACAAAGGGGGTTTGGGTCCAAGTCTCAGATATTCAATAACAAAATATGTCCTTAGATAATACTTGACTTCTTTATGGCTTAGTTTTTTAGTCCAATTGGTATAACTGTTACAGAATTTTTGTCTGGATAATGTGGGATGGTACATGTGAAAATCCTTTGAAAAGCTTAAATGAGTTGTCCAGTACGAATTATAACATAGGCACCAATCTGTACCTCCTTCAAGAAAGAGCTCATTCACTTTCTTAAAGAAACTTTCTCTAACTCATTAGCAATCTCCCTGATTCTAGAATTATTCTGTACTTCTTGTGTGGTTTATTTTATCATGTGCTTATTTGCAATTATAATAATTTTCATTCACGTTAAAGGTACAAAAATAGAAAAGATTTTATGGTATATATTAAAGTGAAGTTTCACCTTCCTGTTAGCACCAAGCCAAACTAAATGTGTGCCACCATAAAATTTGTTAACCTCTCCAATAACATGATTGAATGTTTTGCATCTGGGATATTCCACAATGCCATCCTTACCACCAACAACAACTACCCAACACTTTCAGAATCATATTTTTCAAGATGCACAATAGCATTATTTCCAGGAAGTTGACTTTGTTAATGGGGAATCAAAACCTCCTGGTTTTAGGAAAAATCCCTGCAAGAAACAAAGCCTCATGAAAAAATGAAATGGAAAAAAATGTCTCCACTCTGGTCCTTTGAAGCCCAGGTCTCTCTATTCAACTTTACCTAACACTTGATTAGAGCTGGGCCATGGTACAACCTTCCAAACACACAAGTCCACCCTGCCTAGAATTCCAGGCCAACTGAGAGCACATCATGCTGGACACTTTTCAATGCCATTTTCAAACACCCAGTGAGGTGGCAGGAGCTCTACCTTTTTCTACAAAACTCTTTTCCCTGTATGTGGGCAGTCCCTCTACATCAAGCACATGTAAAATGAACTACAAGCATTCTGCAGCTTAAGCAAAACTTAGCTGTTTGATACATCATCTCTACTCTTTCTTAGGGTTTGCTCCCACTTGGTTGTCCCAGATTCACTTTCCCCTGTCTTTTGGTGACTGATGTGGTGGGAGGAAAGGTGAAGGGGAGACATGGACACATAGCCCACAAACTCCACAAGAAATCCTATCTCAATAGGAACATTGCAGAGATGCTAAATCACTAAGTTGTTAGCATTGCAGTCCCTCAACTGTAATCAAAGTCTCCAATCGTTGATTTACTTCTTTGGCATAAAGGCATCTACCAATGTTTTCCAAGTTACCCAGCCTTCCAATGTAGGCACTCTTATCCCAGGGTACATCAGTCATTTCTTACTATTATTGCAGCTTCTACAGAGTATGTGTTCAAGACTCCCCCAAACTGTGTTATATTTCATAAGGCAGGAAGCTATTCCTAGGGAAGACATCATATTCAAGATAAGCTTAAGTGTCTCTTATATGCACCAATAGCACACTGTGCATGCCCTGATTAAAGCACCTATCATGGAATGGTATTGAAAATATCCTTGTTTTCAAAAAGTGTAAACTCTTTGAAAGGCAGGTACTGAATCTTCACATACTCTTTTTAGAGCTATGCATTTTGAATTGAACTAAGTGAATGTAATGTACTGAGAAGTTGTAAATCTCTGGATTATCCTTGCTCTATTTTATACAATCAAAATAGAAAATGCCCTTAAAACCTTGTAATGAAAATTTTAAGCAATTTTCAAACATAAAACATGCTCCAGGATACTGAATTCATAAATGTTAAAATCATTTCTTATTCTTCAATTTTTCAATCATTAAGATCTTCAAAAATGTGTACATTTCTTAATATCAATATATACTATGACTTTAATTCTTTGGCTTAACTCGGTGTTGCATTATTCAACTCCCATAATGAGAATTCTCTCACCAAAACAGAAAAACTAATTCTTTCCATTTATAAAACAAATATGATAGTAATATAAAATTGGATTATAAAATATTCTGAGTGCTTGAATAAGCAGTGATTAGGAAGCAGTATCAAATTATCTATATTAATTATGATTTAAAGAGGCAATAAAATCTTGAAACTAAGCAACTGAGTAATAATAGACTAGAAATTGCTTTAAGTGAAAAGCTAGCTGTCTCATTTTTTTTTGTCTTGGGCTATTAATCATAGGGTACTCTTACTTATTGTTTTATACTAATACAAGGTATTATAGTAATAAAAACAACAAAAATTCAGCTCTATATAGTGACTTGACTCAGTCCATAGCATTTAAAAATCAGAGACATTACTTTGCCAAAAAAGGTCCATCTAGTCAAAGCTGTGGTTTTTCCAGTAGTCACGTATGGATGTGAGAGTTGGACTATAAAGAAAGCTGAGAACTGAAGAATTGATGCTTTTGAACTGTGATGTTGGAGAAGACTCTTAAGATTCCCTTGGACTGAAAGGAGACCAAACCAGTCAATCCTAAAGGAAGTCAGTCCTGAATATTCATTGGAAGGACTGATGCTGAAACTGAAACTCCAATACTTTGGCCACCTGATGCAAAGAAATGACTCATTGGAAATGATCATGATTCTGGGAAATATTGAAGGCAGGAAGAGAAGTGGATGACAGAGGATGACATGGTTTATGGCATCACCAACTCAATAGACATGAGTTTGAGTAAGCTCCAGGAGTTGGTGATGGACAGGGAAGTGCTGCAGTCCATGGGGTTGCAAAGAGTCAGACAACTGAGCGACTGAACTGAACTGAAGCACTCCACTTAGTAGAAGCCCACATAGTTGTACATTTTGTAATATCCAGGTTCTCTGTCAAAGTACCTTGGTCCCCATGTGCCATCACTCTCCCCTTGGTCTGGAGTTCACTTGAAAATAACCTGGAAATAAATTATTTTGACCTCTCAAAGCCTTTCTGTCCATGAAGACAGAAATATTCATTGCCACCATTACCTTTAAGCCATGATCTTCCTCTCCTGAAGGCTTTGAATTCTACATTTTTCTTTCATTTTATTCAATCATTCATCTTTTCCAGCCAAACAAGATTATTTGCTTTTATCTTACTATGCTGCAGGAAAATATCAAGATACTAACTGGAAGGAATAAACTACTTCCAGTGATAAGAGGAAAAAAGAAAGCAAAAGATACCTGAGAATAAGGTATCAGAGACATTAAATGAAAATATACTATCCTGAAAGCAGTGATTTTTCTGGAAAACTGAGGATAAACTAGGTAAAGAATCTAACAAAAATGGGACTGACGTTTCACAAGAACATTTCTTAACCCTCATCATAAAGGACGGAAAAGAATGGAAGGGCTCTAGAAACAAAACTGCAAGACAAGCAAATAGATCCATGAATCCACTGTCAGCTGAGAAACAGTAAATGAAAGCTGCTGACAGATTTCATCAAGAATTATTATAAAAAACTTGATTTAGTAGGCTGTACACATATAAAATTATTTATTAGTAACTGGTTATTATAACATTTCTTTATGATAAATCACTGTTTTATTCATTTGTATCTGATCATGATTATATATTAATAAGGTCTGTGTCATCAGTTAGTGTAGGAAAAAAGTATGTAAACATTTCTGGCACTCATTCTTTAAGAGGTACAAAATAACATTGAATTAGAATCATAAAGCATCACTATTTACAAACTACAGGTGTCAGGAGATCTCAGGCTAAGTTAATCACAAGTCAAAGAGAGTTTCAATCATTCAATCATTCAAACCCTTCACTTGGCTGATTTGTTCTTGGTCTTGAGTATTATCCTAGGCCTTCTTTGAGTTAGATGTTCTTCTATACTCCTAAGCGATATACTTCTATCACAACACAAGTTAAACTTTATATTATTGGCTTATATTTCCTGCTAGATTTTAAATAAGCCTGACTCAAACTATGTTTTACTGACTAATTTAGCAATATCTAGCAAAGTCCCAGAACACAATAAGCAGTCAGTAAATATTTCCTGAAGCAATATATGAAAGCTTCAACAGGAAAGATTACTTATGAAAGAGTGAAAAATATGTAGTCTAAAAAAAAGTTTGTCATTTCCTGATAGGTACTCCTGGAGAATCTTAGAATTAATGTTAACCCTAAGGCTATGATTAAAAGTATCATGGTCCCTAGGAAATGAATGCCTACTAAAAGTTTAGGATTTTAGGAAGCAGGCATCCAACCTAATTAATCTCATGATGATGACAAGAGAAGGTAGATAAACTAGACTCATTCTTGCCCAGCCTGATTCTCAGAGTCCAATAGCTCATTTTACAGTGTTCATGACAGCAAGTTTCCTGGTTTTAGAATTCATTTTAAGGACTAAATTTCAGTTAAGCCTAAAGTCTCTGATAGGCAGTTAAGATGGAACAATATTAAATGTTCACAAGCTTTAAAGTACTAGCTACAACACAATGCCATTACAATTGCTTATAACTGCAACTTCAGGTCAGTTCAGTTGCTCAGTCATGTCCACTCTTTGCAACCCCATGGACTGCAGCATGCCAGGCTTCCCTGTCCACCACCAACTCCCAGAGCTTGCTCAAACTCATGTCCATTGAGTCGGTGATGCCGTCCAACCATCTCATCCTCTGTCGTCCCCTTCTCCTCCTGCCTTCAATCTTTCCCGGCATCACAGTCTTTTCAAATGAATCAGTTCTTCGCATCAGGTGGCCAAAATATTGGAGTTTCAGCGTCAACATCAGTACTTCCAATAAATATTCAGGACTGATTTCCTTTAGGATGGACTTGTTGGATCTCCCGCAGTCCAAGGGACTCTCAAGAGTCTTCTCCAACACCATAGTTCAAAAGCATCAATTCTTCGGTACTCAGCTTTCTTTACAATCCAACTCTCACATCCATACATGATCACTGGAAATACCATAGCCTTGACTAGATGGACCTTTGTTGGCAAAGTAATGTCTCTGCTTTTTAATATGCTGTCCTGTCTAGGCTGGTCATAACTTTTCTTCCAAGGAGTAAGTAAACTGCAACTTATATATATTTTATAAAGGAACAACCCAGAAATAAATTAGAGTTTTGGTAATTTTGATGCAAATAAACACTTTTCCCCATCTATACTCAATGGTTATCATGTGTCCTGAGTAGCAGTTTCTAGTTATAAATTCCTTCACCTAATAAAAGACTAAACAATGTTCTTTACTCCTATGTCCACTTACACAAGAATTTCATTTTAAATTTACTTTTAAGGTATAAGAATGAACCCAATATTTTAAGGAAAAGGGAAGCCATTATAGTAAAAAAGAAAATTTCATTTATTGCATCATAAATTTTTAAAGAACAAATGTTATTGAAATGGTTGAAATTATTTGATTATTATTTATTGCTAGAATATTTTATGCTATGTGGTTGATTTTATATGGTACAACATTTTGATTGTTTCTTCAGACATACTTAGGCTTTTGTTTCATTTTGAATGAAACACATTAACAAATATATTACAACCTATTCAGAATAAAGAGACACATAAAACAATTTTTTTTTTGAAAATCAGTAGCATACTAAACCTGTAGCAAATACTTTGTGGAGTAAACAATAATGTGAAGAATATTATTTCTTTCATGATAACAAAGGACAATCAGTTTAATATCTAGAAGACTTTTACAAGAGAGATATTAAACTTCCCCTAATAAAAGAAAACAGATTATTTCCAAAATATATTTCATTGAAAAATTCCTAAACTGAGAAGCTATGATAACCTCTCAACCACAATTAACCAACCAATTATTTATTAATAATTCACTATTGCACCAAATACAGCTATTAAACCTGAACAGAATGCATAGGGCAGAGCTACTTGAGGACTCAGAATTAAAGTATAGCACACAGAGTGGGAAAGAAAAACTAGAAATCAGAGTACCACTAAACTGACACTGAATTTTAACTTTCATTTTACTCTGGCATCCCCTGGCCTTAGCCCAAAATCTAGAAATAGAATTTGGTCAAGAACAGATGAGTGCGAAGAGAATTTCTGCAATTCTGGCTCAAGGAGCAGGAAAGGTGTGCCCTAACACTCAGAGAGAGCAAGAGCTCTATTTTTCTTCCTTTTCCTCCGTTCTCTAGTGTACTAGACCCTCTGGGGCTAGGCTCCAATGGTGACTCAGAGACCATGGCAAAGGTGGCAATGAAAGGTATGGGAGTCTAAAATTCTAAGTGAGGGGAACTTTCCTCTCCTGTAGATGATCTGTCATCCAAAGAGGGTAAAGCAATTCCTTCCCATCCACCCACCTTTGTTTTCTTGCTGCTTTGCACCAAATGAAATTGAGTCACAGGAAGTATGAGAGTGGAGTAAACAAAGAGATATTTCTGGCCAGAGGACCAAAAAAGGGGAGTCCTAGGAAATAGGTAAGTACAGGAAATATTGCAGACTAGAGATTGTGGGAAAGTGACACCATAAATTCTTCATGAACTACAATGCTCCACCCTAGCTGCATATGTATGTGCTGTGCTGTGCTTAGTTGCTCAATTGAGTCTGACTCTTTGTGACCCCATGGACTGTAGCCGGCCAGGCTCCTCTGTCCATGGAGATATTCCATACCAGAATACTAGAGTGGGTAGCAGTTCCCTTCTCCAGTGGATCTTCCCAATCCAGGGACTGAACCCAGGTCTCCAGAATTGCCAGTGGATTTTTTACTGTCTGGGGCACCAGGAAGCCCAAGAATACTGGAGTAGATAGCCTAGCCTATCCCTTCTCTAGGAGATCTTCCTGACCCAGGAATCAAACCGGGGATCTCCTGCAATGCAGGTGGATTCTTTACCAGCTAAGCTACCAGGGAAGCCCCGCATATGTGCGTATTTGACCTGAAACAGCATACCAACAACTCTGAGAAGTGATTCAGTATTTAGATTGCTGCCTGGATCCTTTACTGGCCACTGTGAATGTTACACACACACAAAAAGGACCCTTTGCAGAACAAAACCTTTGAAAACAGAATTGACCTTGAAACCACAACCAGTAGAAAGCTGGTTGCAATTTGTGGTCTTAACTTAAAGTGGCCAACTGCTAGCAAAAACAAAAATATCAATATTTTTCATAGGATTATAAACAAGACCCAGAGTTTCATATAACCCCAAATTACTTGCTTATAACCAAGAAAACCCTCAGAGGGAAAGAAAATCAATAAAAGCCAAGGCTGAAAGGGAAGATCCTATAATTATCGGATGAAAACTTAAAGCACCATTATAACAATATTCTGACAAAGTCAAATATCTTGAAATAAATGGAATGGTAGAAAATCTTGAAATAAAACAGCAATTGAAAAGAACCATCAAACGGAAACTTTAGAACTAAAAATATAACAACAAATTTAAAACTTACTGGATAGGATCCATAACAGAATGGAGGTGATAAAGGAAAGATTAGTTACCTTGAAAATAGAGCAATAGAGACTATAAATCTTGAAAAATGATGCTGTGAAAGTACTGCACTCAATGTCAGCAAATTTGGAAAACTCAGCAGTGGCCACAGGACTGGAAAAGGTCAGTTTTCATTCCAATGTCAAAGAATGCTCAAACTACCACACAACTGCATTCATCTCACACGCTAGTAAAGTAATGCTCAAAATTCTCCAAGCCAGGCTTCAGCAATACGTGAACCGTGAACTTCCAGATGTTCAAGGTGGTTTTAGAAAAGGCAGAGGAACCAGAGATCAAATTACCAACACCCACTGGATCATCATAAAAGCAAGAGAGTTCCAGAAAAATATCTATGTCTGCTTTATTGACTATGCCAAAGCCTTTGACTGTGTGGATCACAATAGACTGTGGAAAATTCTGAAAGAGATGGGAATACCAGACAACCTGACCTGCCTCTTGAGAAACCTGTATGCAGGTCATGAAGCAACAGTTAGAACTGTACATGGAACAACAGACTGGTTCCAAATAGGAAAAGGAGTACGTCAAGGCTGTATGTTGTCACTCTGCTTATTTAACTTATGCAGAGTACATCATGAGAAATGCTGGGCTGGAAGAAGCACAAGCTGGAATCAAGATTGCTGGGAGAAATATCAATAACCTCAGATATGCAGATGACACCACCCTTATGGCAGAAAGTGAAGAAGAACTAAAGAGCCTCTTGATGAAAGTGAAAGAGGAGAGTGAAAAAGTTGGCTTAAAGCTCAACATTCAGAAAACTAAGATCATGGCATCCAGGCCCATCACTTTATGGGAAATAGATGGAGAAACAGTGGAAACAGTGGCTGACTTTATTTTTCTGGGCTCCAAAATCACTGCAGATGGTGATGGCAGCCATGAAATTAAAAGTTGCTTACTCCTTGGAAGGAAAGTTATGACCAACCTAGACAGCATATTCAAAAGCAGAGACATTACTTTGTCAACAAAGGTCCGTCTAGTCAAGGCTATGGTTTTTCCAGTGATCATGTATGGATGTAAGAGTTGGACTATGAAGAAAGCTGAGAGCCGAAAAATTGATGCTTTTGAACTGTGTTGTTGGAGAAGACTCTTGAGAGTCCCTTGGACTGCAAGGAGATCCAACCAGTCCATTCTAAAGGAGATCAGTCCTGGATGTTCATTGGAAGGACTGATGTTGAAGCTGAAACTCCAGTACCTTGGACACCTGATGCAAAGAACTGACTCATTTGAAAAGACCCTGATGCTGGCAAAGATTGAAGGCAGGAGGAGAAGGGGAGGACAGAAGATGAGATGGTTTGATGGCATCACCAACTCAATGCACATGGGTTTGGGTGGATTCGGGGAGTTGGTGATTGACAGGGAGGCCTGGTGTGCTGCAGTTCATGGGGTTGCAAAGCGTCAGACACGACTGAGTAACTGAACTGAACTGCATCTGAAACACAGGAAAATATGAAAAAATTAAATGGAAAATCTGGAATCTCTGGCACAATAATAAAAGGTCTGATATTATTATTTAATGAGTCCCAGACAGAGTAAAGGAAAAGTTTGCTAATAAATCATATAAATATATCAGTTCATCAGTTCAGTTCAGTTCAGTTCACTCAGTTGTGTCCAACTCTTTGCAATCCCATGAACCACAGCACACCAGGCCTCCCTGTCCATCACCAACTCCCAGAGTCCACCCAAACCCATGTCCATTGAGTTGGTGATGCCATCCAACCATATCATCCTCTGTCATCCCCTTCTCCTTCTGCCTTCAATCTTTCCCAGAATCAGGGTCTTTTCAAATGAGTCAGCTCTTAGCACCAGGTGGCCAAAATACTGGAGTTTCAGCTTCAACATCAGTTCTTCCAATGAACACCCAGACTGATCTCCTTCAGAATGGACTGGTTGGATCTCCTTGCAGTCCAAGGGACTCTCAAGAGTCTTCTCCAATTCCACAATTCAAAAGAATCAATTCTTCAGTGCTCAGTTTTCTTCATAGTCCAACTCTCACATCCATACATGACTACTGGGAAAACCATAGCCTTGACTAGACAGACCTTTGTTGACAAAGTAATGTCTCTGCTTTTGAATATGCTGTCTAGGTTGGTCATAACTTTCCTTCCAAGGAGTAAGTGGTTTATAATTCCATGGCTGCAATCACCATATGCAGTGATTTTGGAGCCCAGAAAAATAAAGTCAGCCACTGTTTCCCCATCTATTTGCCATGAAGTGATGGGACCAGATGCCATGATCTTAGTTTTCTGAATGTTGAGCTTAAAGCCAACTTCTTCACTCTCCTCTTTCACTTTCATCAAGAGGTTCTTTAGTTCTTCTTCACTTTCTGCCATAAGGGTGGTGTCATCTGCATATCTGAGGTTATTGATATTTCTCCCAGCAATCTTGATTCCAGCTTGTGCTTCTTCCAGCCCAGCATTTCTCATGATGTACTCTGCATAAGTTAAATAAGCAGAGTGACAATATACAGCCTTGACGTACTCCTTTTCCTATTTGGAACCAGTCTGTCGTTCCATGTCCGGTTCTAACTGTTGCTTCATGACCTGCATACAGGTTTCTCAAGAAGCAGGTCAGGTCACCTTGTATTCACATCTCTTTCAGAATTTTCCAGTTTATTGTAATCCAAACAGTCAAAGTTTTTGGCATAGTCAATAAAGCAGACATAGGTATTTTTCTGGAACTCTCTTGCTTTTTCAATGATCCAAAGGATGTTGGCAATTTGATCTATACATATATATATTTGAAGAAATAATGGTTTAAAACTACACAAATGTAGAGAAAAATGTACAAATCTGCAAGTTCAATAAACCCAAACAAAGCTTTGCCCACATTCACCATAACTGAACTGATGAAAACTATAGACAAAGAAAATACCATGAAAGCAGCCAGAGAGAAATAATGCATTACTTATAGGGAAACACTTATTCAATTAACAGCTGTCTCATGGAGGCCAGAAGGAAATGGAACATTTTAAAAATGCTAAAAGAAAATATTTTTTAAACCAGAATTCCATATACAGAGAAGGTATCTTTTAGGAATGAAAGTAAAATATACATAGTCTCAGATGAAGATAACTAAACTATGAAAATTTCTTGCAAGTAGATTTGTTCCAAAAGAATTGTTAAAGGAACCTCTTCAGACAGAAGAGAAACACCCAGAAGATGCCTGCAGCACTGAGAATGAAGAAAGAGCAGGAGAAATGGTAAATATAAGAGCAAATATAATAGACTATTTCTATTCTCTGTAGTTCTTTAAAATGTTTGATATTTGAAAGCAAGAATTATAACACTGAGTTTTAAATGTGTATATATACAATACATAAGATAATTACATTATTATGAGGTGAGATTAAAAACTATATAGTGGAAAATTAAGTGGGTGCATGAAGGATCGTCTGTAGGAAGACTACAGGAAGATCATCTATAGGAAGAATCTAAATGTAAAGATTCCAACTGCAATGTGACTGTCTATAGGAAAATGAATTTGAAAGTCAGAAGTAAGGTTAATGAAGAATAGATTGGGGAGTAGTATAATATGAAATCCTCACACAGTCTATAAGCATCCTCATGATCCTAACCCATCATGAGGATTGCTTACCTCTCCAGCTTCATCTCACTCTTCAATTCCTTGCACTCTATACCCTAGTCAGATAAAAACTATTCCCTGGTGGCTCAAACAGTAAAGAATCTGCCTGTAATGTGGGAGAGACTGGGGTCCGATCCCTGTGTCTGGAAGATCCCTGGAAAAGGGCATGGCAATTATGCCTGGAGAATTCCACGGACAGAGGAACCTGGTGGGCTGCAGTCCATGGGGTTGCAAAGAGTCAGACGTGAGTGAGCAACTAACACAAACAGTCCATATTAACAAACCTCCATGATTCTGTATAAGTTACTCCTTCTCAAGAGACTTCCTCTTTCCATTTCTTCACCTGGATAACTTCAACTGATTTGTCAAGATTAGCTCAGGTGTTACAACCCACACAAGACCTTCCAAAGTCAAGTTTTGTGACTTTTCTATGCAGTCCACATACATATTATTATATGCATATGTATATTATTGGAGATTTTGTTGTTGCTGTTGTTCAGTCGCTCAGTCATGTCCGACTCTTTATGATCCCATGGACCGCACACACCAGGCTTCCCTGTCCTTCACTATCTCCCACAGTTTGCTCAAACTCATGTCCATTGAGTCAGTGATGCCATCCAACCATCTCATCCTCTGTCACCACCTTTTCCTCCTGCCCTCAATCTTTCCCAGCATCAGGGTCTTTTCCATTTAAGACAATTCAGGGCTACCCCCTTAGTTGGCAGTAGTACATCTCCCTGTACTTATGGGCCATACACCAAAAGGGTGGATGTCCTAAGTAAAATCTAGAGGCTTCTCTGGTGGCTCAGAAGGTAAAGAATCTGCCTGCAATGCGGGAGACTGGATTTACTCCCTGGGTTGGGAAGATCCTCTGGAGGAGCACATGGCAACCCACTCTAGTATTCTTGCCTGGAGAATCCCCATGGACAGGGGAGCCCAGCAGGTTATAGACCACAGGATCGCAAAGAGTCAGACACAACTGAGCGGCTAAGCACACACATAAGGAAGGTGGCTAGGGGAAAGGGATATTGTATAATCAATCAATAAATGTCTACTATAGTAGGAGAAAATGTTCCTTGTTCTATGTATTTCCTGCAAAGAAGTCATTTACAGTCTTCATGCAGTCTTTTCTGACCAAAAACATCACAAACTGCCCCTCCTTTATAAATTCCTTTCTACCAATGTTTTTGTCATACCCTGAGTTTACCAGATTTCCCATGTATGTAATATAGTTATGAAGCAGTCCACCAAAGGATTTTTTTTTCTGATTTGGAAATGCATACATACATATATACATCATTACATTCATATCTTAAACTAGTATAGTTGTACAGCTAAAGACCAATTGATTATTAATGAATCAATTTTCACTGAAAAACACAAAAAATATATTAAACAAAGGGGAATCCAGACATGTGATGGTTATATATTATATTAGCATTTTCCACATATACTCACTAAAATTCATTTATTATTATTACTCCCTGGAGGATAGTAAAAGTACTGACTAAGCAGAGTTAAAAGAGAACAAAGAATTAGCAGTAAAGTTCAAAGAAAAATACAAGTCTATAAAATGACATATGATATGAAGACCAGAATTTCCTCCTTCCTTATTATTACCTCTCCACAAGAAGAGACAAAGGATGAAGCGAAAAAAGCAGATAGAATAAAGGAAGACATAAGAGAAAAGTACTTTATGTGACTGGCTGTAAGGAAAAAACTAAAGTTCTACATTAATAGCAGAATATAAGTTATAAAACTGTATTACCTATTATCATACACCACACACACACACACACACACACACACACACAATCTTGCATTAGAATTTCCTATAATTTTAATACACATTTTTAAGCATTAATAAGACATCAAAGGAAAGTGATTTATTTTAGAAAGATGTTCAACAATATTAAAACCAATAGTATTCTGATTAAACAGAAAATTCTGATTAGCTAGTATACCCTATATACATTCATGTTTTTTAATTTGAATTTCAATATATATACACACCTGTGTATTCACACACACAATATACAGTTTTACAGAAATTAACTTAAATTCTAAAATGCAGAATTTCCACTTTAAAACTATTTGATCTTGGTGTTAGTTTTTAAGGAAATGTTCAACTTCCTATCTCTAAAGGATTCTAAATCTATTGTCGTTTACAAGCAATCCAGTCTAAATCAATACACTGTGTGTGTATGTGCAAAGAGTCGTGTCTGACCAAGCTCCTCTGTCCATGGAACTGTCCAGGCATGAACACAGGAGTGGGCTGCCCTATACTTACATGCAGCTAAACAAAGAACTCCAAGGATAGCCCACTAAAGAGCTAATATGCAAGTGTGTGAAGGCATTCATATAAAACACAGGAAGAAAAGTAGAAAAGGATTCATCACCACCTTTTTATTGTGTTCTCCCATATATGTATGAATGAGGTGTCTCCGAATCATCATTGCTATTTTTATTATTATGGCTATTGTTAACCAGCTCAACTGCAAATTCCTACTTTTCCTTATAGTTTCCATTAAGTCTCAGCTAAGCAGCCTTCCCCCCTAGTCTTGGGTCCTTCTTTCTCTTATGCTTCAATGCACTTTGAACACATCTCCATTATAACCATTAAATTCTTGCATCTGAATTACTTATGTGAGTGATCACTTCCAAAGTAGGTTTTAATCTCCTAGAGAAAGATATTCTATCATTTTTCCTAAGTAACTTCTACTTTGTTGGAGTTCAATATATATTCCTTTAATGAATAATCAATCAAAATTTTGTATCAGAGATTAATTCCTTCAATTAATTATATAGACTAGGAGTTGAGATGGCAAGACAGCTTTTCTGACATGTTTTCACTTCCCATAGTCTTTGTATTACTAAGGAAAGGGCCCACAATTGCCTTCTTAATAAACAGAGGAAGTATTTCTGTTCCCATCAAAGTCCAGCATCTCTACTTCTATTCTGTTGGGGAAACACTAACTGAAACCACCCATCCTGGCCAGACAGCATAATAATTATTTGCATGAGTAATTTTACCATAGGAGGTCCTGGTAAAGAATATGGAACTAATAAACTATTACCAACTGGAAGAATTTGGGAAAGGTCAAAAGGAGACGCCATATATCCTACCAACCTCCCAGAATCCTCCTCACTGGAATCCATCTTGGCAGAGTAATGCATGCACCACCAGGAAGAACCCTGAATCAGAATGACTGGCCACAGACAGCACAGAAACTAATCCCATAAAACCAAGACTGTGAGCCATGTGGTGGAGCAGTCCTCCTGGGTTCCCTTACCCTGCTGCTCTCCACCTGCCTGTCCCTTCCCAATAGTCTCTTGCTTTGTGAGTTTCAGCACGTCTCCTCGGACAATCCACTTCCAAGAGACAGATGAGCCACTCTGGGGCCTGGAAGGGGTCTCCCTTCCTGCAACAATTCCATTCCCTCTAAGTCTTTTATGGGGTTTGCTCTTACAATTATCCGCTTTCCTGCATCACCAATTATTTTCTTGAAGTTAATTATTCCCATTAGCTTACAAATGTAGTCTCATATCCTATAACTTTAATTATAAACACATCAAATAGAAATAAGCTCCCCTCTTCCAACTATCTTCATATTTCTCACCTCTTCTTCACTGCAGAACTTCATGAACCTGTTAGTGATGTCTGTCTTAACCTCCTTATTCCCATTCTCTTGTCAAGTCACTCCAACTGTGCTTCATTCTTTCCCCACTACTCTTATGAAGATGTTGCTGATCTCCATGTCACCAACTTCCACAGATATGTCTCTACTATAATAATCCTGCTCAATCTCTCAGGGCATTATAAAGGATGGCCCACTCCCATCTAGAGAGAGTTTATCCTCTCAGCTTCCTTAACACATAGGCTAGTTTCTTTTCCTATCTCAATGACTGTCTCTTCTCAGACTTCTTTGCTAACTCTTCTTCCTTGTGACTCAGTGATGAGCTCCATTCTCTTTGTCCACATCTCTTCCTATAATTTTAATCTATATACAGATTCCTTTCAAATTTCACTATGTAATTCTGTTTTCTCTATGAAACTTAAGAATCTTATGTCCACCTTCATATTTGACTTCTGCACTTAAATTTCTACTTGGCATCTCATAATTAAAAAGTCCAATGAGGAAAGCTTTGCTCATATTTGTTCTTCCCCTAATCTTTTCCATCAGAATAAATTCTACTACCCTTTATCCAGTTGATTTCTTAAGAAAAATGAGAATCCTTGAATTAATCATGTATTGCTATGTAACAATTCTCCCAAAACTTAATAGCTTAGGACAATGTACATTTAATGTTTTAAATGTATAGTTTCTATAGGTCAGGAGTTCAGATATGACTTAGTAGCTCTGACTCAGGGACCGTCATTAAGACTGCAGTCAAAATGCTCCCCAAGGCTAGCCATCCAAAGCCTAACTGAGGCTGGAGGTTCCTACGGTGGCTCACTCATTCAGTGCTGGTTATTAAATAGAGGGCTTCAGCTCCCGTCCACAGGAACTTCTCCAAATGATTTCCTGAGTGGCTTCAGGATATGACAGCTAACTTCTCCCAAAGTGAAAGACTCAAGAAATGGCAAGATTTGAGCAGGAATTTCTTTTCTGATCTAGTGTCAAGAATCACACTGTCACTTGTACAATGGTTACAGAGGTTACTGGTTACAGAGGTTAGCCATACTTGGTTTGTGATGGGATGACCCAAGGACATAAATACCAGGAAGCATGACTCATCAGGGGCTCTCTTGGAAGCTGGCTAATACGATTTTGCATAGGGAAAAATATCACATAATTGAATTTTTCACAGTCCTTTCAATCTCAAATGTTTATTTCCTGTAAATTATTCTATTAAACACAAGTACAACACAGAAAAATATAGAATACAGCAGCCTAACTATAAGACCCTATCTTTCTACTTCTCTTCCAAAACTCAGTAGACTTGGATAGTGCATTTGAAATCATCAGCTTTACTAGAGGCTTTGGAGAAATGAGTTAGGGACTTCCATCTACTGTATACTAGACAGGAGAGTAGAGGTCTCAGGAAGTAAAACTCCCCACAAAAGACAAAACATTAAAAAACAAACCATCACCATCAACCAATTAGAGAATGGTACACAAGCTGATCACCTACCATGCAGCTCCTCTCCCTTACCTGGCCTTTAAAATTGTTTCTCTGAAACCTGTTGGAGAGTTAGGGGTTTTTGAACATTAGCTACCACATTCCTTGTTTGGCACCTGTAATAAACACTGCACTTTCCTTCAGCACAACCCAGTGTCAGTAGATTGCCTTTACTGAACCCCGGTGAGTGGATTCAAGTATGGTTTGACAACACTTACATGACAAAGATCTAAACAAACTAAAAAAAATTATGAATCATGTAATCAAATTATAGGAATATAAGTTAGCCTCAGAAAGACTAAAACTAGCACTTGCTAGATCTCCTTTTCCTTTTTTGAATCAGTGCATTTTAACAGACCAGAAGACTCCATTCAGTTGTAATTATAGCCACCACTGGCTCCTAGCTCATATCTTCTCAGTCACCAGAAAGGGAAGCCTCTTCCATCTTGACCCAGTTTGAAAAAAATCTCAGAGGACTCTGCTTAACTTAGCTTGGTCATGTGACTACCTCATTGAGTCAGGGAAGCAAATTGCTACGACTGAGTTGGACATGGGGAAGATGGAAAAGTCCATTCAGAATATAAGCCACAGTGGGAGAATTAGTATTCCAAATAAGGAAGTATGCTACTCTCAAAAGAAATAAGAGTGAGTTGCCAAACAAAACAATGAATGTCAACTATACTTCCAACCCTAAACTATAGCATCTGTCTGCATACCTGAGGATACAGGAATTTGGTCATGGATGGTTGAAAGTAAAAGGTAGGTATTTTAAAATATTTCCATGGATGTACCCAGCCTTTGGGGCTTCCTTGTTAGCTCAGCTGGAAAAGAATCCACCTGCAATGCCAGAGACCCCAATTCGATTCCTGGGTTGGGAAGATGTGATGGAGAAGGGATAGGCTAACCACTCCA
This sequence comes from Bos indicus x Bos taurus, assembly GCF_003369695.1. NCBI lineage: Eukaryota > Metazoa > Chordata > Mammalia > Artiodactyla > Bovidae > Bos > Bos indicus x Bos taurus. The sequence goes on from NC_040078.1 coordinate 76,900,129, forward strand.
GTAATCCTGGGCTTCCCTGGTAGCTCAGCTGGTAAAGAATATGCTTGTAATGTGGGAGATCTGCAATGTGAGAGACCTATTAAGAAGAGGTGGCAAGAATACACAGAAGAACTATACAAAAAGATCATCATGAGCCAGATAACCACAATGGTGTGATCACTCAACTAGAGCCAGACATCCTGGAGTGTGAAGTCAATGGGCCTTAGGAAGCATCACTAAGAACAAAGCTAGTGGGGGTGAAGGAATTCCAGCTGAGCTAGTTTAAATCCTAAAAGATGATACTGAGTGCTGCACTCAATATGCCAGCTAATTTTGAAAACTCAGCAGTGACCACAGTACTGAAAAAGGTCAGTTTTTATTCCAATCCAAAAGAAAGGCAGGGCCAAAAGATGTTAAAACTATCACACAATTGCATCATCTCACATGCTAGCAAAGTAATGCTCAAAATTCTCCAAGCCAGGCTTCAACAGTAAATGAACAGAGAACTTCCAGATATACAAGCTGGATTTAGGAAAGGGAGAGGAACCAGGAATCAAATTGCCAACATCCACTGGATCATAGAAAAAGCAAAAGAATTCCAGAAAGACATCTACTTCAGCTTCACTGACTATGCTAAAGCCTCTGATTTTTTGAATCACAACAAACTGTGGAAAATTCTTCAAGAGATGGGAATACCAGATCACCTTACCTGTCTCCTGAGAAATCTGTATGCAGGTCAAGAAGCAGCAGTTAGAACCAGACATGGAACAAGGGACTGGTTCCAAATTGGGAAAGGAGTACATCAAGGCTGTATATTGTCACCTTACTTATTTAACTTATATGCAGAGTACATCAAGAGAAATGCCAGACTGGATGAAGCACAAGCTGGAATCAAGATTTCACAGAGAAGTATCAATAACCTCAGATATGCAGGTGACACCACTCTTATAGCAGAAAGCAAAGAGGAACTAAAGAGCCCCTTGATGAAGGTGAAAGAGGAGAGTGAAAAAGCCAGCTTAAAACTCAAGATTCAAAAATCTAAGATCATGGCATCTGGTCCCATCACTTCATGGCAAATAGATGGCGAAATAATGGAAACAGTGACAGACTTTATTTCGGGGGGCTTCAAAACCACTGCAGATGGTTTACTGCAGCCATGAAATTAAAAGTTACTTGCTCCTTGGAAGAAAAGCTATGACAAACCTAGACAGAATACTAAAAAGCAGAGACATTACTTTACCAACAAATGTTCATCTAGTCAAAGCTATAGTTTTTCCAGTAGTTATGCATGGATGTGAGAGTTGGACCATAAAGAAAGCTAAGCACTGAAGAACTGATGCTTTTGAACTGTGGTGTTGGAGAAGACTCTTGAGAGTCCCTTGGACAGCAAGGAGATCAAACCACTCAATCATAAGGGAAATCAGTCCTGAATATTCATTGGAAGGACTGATGCTAAAACTGAAACTCCAAAACTTTGGCTACTTGATGTGAAGAACTGACTAATTGGAAAATACTCTGATGCTGGGAAAGACAGAAAGCAGGAGAAGAGGACGATGGAGGATGAGATGGTTGGATGGCATCACTGCCTCTATGCAACATGAGTTTGAGCAAGCTCCAGGAGTTAGTGATGGACAGGGAAGCCTGGTGTGACCCCAGTCCATGGGATCGCAAAGAGTCAGACACAACTGACTGACTGATCTGAACTGACTGATCCAGCCTTCACTGAGACTCATCTCAGTTACTGATGGTAAATTTTCAAAAAAATCTTTTATAAGAATACATAAAGAAAATTAATGCACACAATTAAAACACCAGCAGTTCAAAGAAGAATATCCTTTTGGAGCATTTTAGAGTGAGTTACTATGTAACTCAGAGGGTAAAGAATCCATCTGTAATGTGGGAGACTTGGGTTCAATCCCTGGATTGGGAAGATCCCCTGGAGGAGGGCATGGCAACCCACTCCGGTATTCTTGCCTGGAGAATCTCCATGGACAGAGGAGCCTAGCAGGCTACACAGTCCATGGGGTGGCAAAGAGTTGGACACGACTGAGCAACTAAGCAAAGCACATAAAACATAGAGTAAAGGAAATTGGACCAATGAATTTAAAGCTCAGTTGGAAGAATTCTCTCAGAACTTAAAGGGAAAATAATAATAAAATGAAAATTATAGGAGGATGGACTTAAGAAAAAGAAGATAGTGCCAGGAAATAAAATAATCAATAATACTAGTTTCAGAAGCAGGGAGGAAAACAAACTGGAGCAATATAAGAGAACTGGAAATTTCCTCAGATCATACTAAATATTAGTCAATACTCATGAACTCAAACTCTAAACATAGCATGGTGGAATGACTAAATTTCAAGGATAACTGACAAATATGCAGAAAGATTTCATAAAACGTTTCCTAGGAAAGATAATTTACTTATACCACCTATAGATAAACTTTCCTTTAGTGATAAAAAAAACTCATCTGTTCACCAACTATTTATTAAGTTACTACTATGTACTGTTCAGCATCAGCTAAAGATAGAGCAATGAACAAACTACAGTCTAAATTCAATTTTTTAATTTAAAAAATTAAACTTCAAGGCAAGTGGAGAAAACTTACTTAGACAGATAATCTCTGTCAAGGTGGAAAAATTTGTTTCATCATATTTTATGCCTCTTTATATTTAAGAGGTGATGCATTCATTCCATTTTACTTTGTGATATTCATTGTCAATTACGATTAGGTCAGCCACAAAAGTAAATTAACAGAGACCTATTTCTTACACATATAAGTCCACAGGTAGGAAGTCTATGGGCATTCTAGCAGATCAGCTCCTTGAAATCTTCAGAGAACTCAGACTCCTCCATCCTTAAGAATGCACCTTGTACTATCCTGCCATGCCCAATCACACACAAACACTCCCCCAAAACTGTTTGGGGAATCTAAGGAATCTGCATTTTAACAGATATCCCAAGTAATCCAAATACAGGTGGTTTATAACCCACGTGAGCCATTCTGATGTCAAAGAATGAGGAAAAGATGATAAAGTGACCCTTAAAACTTTGGTAATGAGAGAAATAAAAAATTACTTCTAAGAATCAAACTATGAAATCAATAAAAAATTGCTAAGAGCAAAGATATGTAAAGTCACCTTAACAAAAGCCAAACCACCCATGTTTGACAAAACCTTGACTTTTAGATATTTTCTTATCTAAAGAAATGGTCAGAGGACAGTGGGTGATGCAGAGTGAGCCCACAAACAATATGAGTTTCAACTAAATAAGAGTCTCACAGGGCTTCTCAAGATGTGACACCTACATCTTATTATACACCTTTTCAGAACTCCTCCAACCATTTTATTACAAAAAATTTAGATCTACTTTTATTGTTTTCATTGTTGCTACTGCTGTTGTTTAGTTAAGTCGAGTCTGGCTCTTTTGCATCCCCATAGACTGTAGACCACCAGGCTCCTCTGTCCATGGGATTTCCCAGGCAACAATATTGGAGTGTGTTGCCATTTCCTTCTCCAGGGGATCTTCCTCACCCAGGGAGTAAAGAAGTCTCCTGCACTGGAAGGTGGATTCTTTACCACTGAGCCACCAGGGAAGCCCACTTTTATTGCTACCTTTTATAACGTTTCAGATGAAGCTTTATAATTTGAAATTAATTTTGTGCCATTAATGGTATCCCCTGTCAGGTAATATTACATAAAAACAGGTAATATTAGGCTGTGGCTACTTATACCGAAAGCTGTATATGAGACGATGTTCAACTAGGAAGCCAGACAAAATATGCAAAATAAATTCTGACTTCCACATTCTCATCTTCTTTCATTCTGAAGGGAAACAGGAAACAAAAGAAAAAAGAAAACCCTAGAACAACGTGTCATAAAGCCAGATTTAAGAAATGGTTAACACTATTTTGTAATATCTATCACTGTACTTCTTTTCCTTAACACAAATACAAAACTGAGTTGATTATTCCTATCCACTGAGAGCTTTTTGAAAATTCCAATCCATTGATCTGTTCGGAAAGACATGTATCTCCAACGAAATAATGTAATAGGTAACAAAATAATGCAATAGGTAAGTAAACTCTGTACATCATTATACTCAGTTCAGTTCATTTCAGTTGCTCAGTCCTGTCCGACTCTTGTGACCCCATGAATCTCAGCACGCCAGGGCTCCCTGTCCATCACCAACTCACGGAGTTTACTCAAATTCATGTCCAAGTCGGTGATGCCATCCAACCATCTCATCCTCTATCGTCCCCTTCTCTTCCTGCCCCCAATCCCTCCCAGAATCAGTCTTTTCCAATGAGTCAACTCTTCGCATGAGGTGGCCAAAGTACTGGAGTTTCAGCTTTAGCTTCAGTCCTTCTCAATGAACACCTAGGAATGATCTCCTTTAGAATGGACTGGTTGGATCTCCTTGCAGTCCAAGGGGCTCTAAGAGTCTTCTCCAACACCACAGTTCAAAAGCATCAATTCTTTGGTGCTCAGCTTTCTTCACAGTCCAACTCTCACATTCATACATGACCAATGGAAAAACCATAGCCTTGACTAGACAGACCTTCGTGGACAAAGTAATGTCTCTGCTTTTTAATATGCTGTCTAGGTTGGTCATAACTTTCCTTCCAAGGAGTAAGCGTCTTTTAATTTCATGGCTGCAATCACCATATGCAGTGATTTTGGAGCCCCCCAAAATAAAATCTGACACTGTTTCCACTGTTTCCCCATCTATTGCCCATGAATTGATGGGACCAGATGCCATGATCTTTGTTTTCTGAATGTTGAGCTTTAAGCCAACTTTTTCACTCTCTACTTTCACTTTTATCAAGAGGCTCTTTAGTTCCTCTTCACTTTCTGCCATAAGGGTGGAGTCATCTGCATATCTGAGGTTATTGATATTTCTCCTGGCAATCTTGATTCCAGCTTGTGCTTCCTCCAGCCCAGCATTTCTCATGATGTACTCTACATATAAGTTAAATAAGAAGGGTGACAATACACAGCCTTGACGTACTCCTTTTCCTATTTGGAACCAGTCTGTTGTTCCATGTCCAGTTCTAACTGTTGCTTCCTGACCTGCATATAGATTTCTCAAGAGGCAGGTCAGGTGGTCTGGTATTCCCATCTCTTGAAGAATTTTCCACAGTTTATTGTGATCCACACAGTCAAAGGCTTTGGCATAGTCAATAAAGCAGAAATAGATGTTTTTCTGGAACTCTCTTGCTTTTTCCATGATTCAGCAAATGTTGGCAATTTGATCTCTGGTTCCTCTGCCTTTTCTAAAACCACCTTGAATATCTGGAAGTTCACAGTTCATGTATTGATGAAGCCTGGCTTGGAGAATTTTGAGCATTACTTTACCAGCATGTGAGATGAGTGCAACTGTGCAGTAGTTTGAGCATTCTTTGTCATTGCCTTTCTTTGGGATTGGAATGAAAACTGACCTTTTCCAGTCCTGTGGCCGCTGCTCAGTTTTTCAAATTTGCTGGCATATTGAGTGCAGCACTTTCACAGCATCATCTTTCAGGATTTGAGATAGCTCAACTGGAATTCCGTCACCTCCACTAGCTTTGTTTGTAGTGATGCTTTCTAAGGCCCACTTAACTTCACATTCCAGGATGTCTGGCTCTAGGTTGAGTGATCACACCATCGTGTTCTCCCTATAAAATTTTCTCTTACCACTCGTTTTTACTATAGTCCATCCTTTCAAATTGTTGTTTAATTTCCAAATTAATTCTTCCACAGCTTCAATTCACTCAGGTAATTTCTCAGTGTCTGAACTAAGGGACTCCCACCACCAAAACAGTTTCAAACTGGCGATAGAACGTTTATTACAGTAAGAAGTCTGAGATCTGCCAGCAGGACCTGAGATTCTGAGCAAGTGCTGGGAACTTTAGTTTCTGTATATCCATGATTTAAATAAAGCCAGGATTCTCGTCTGATGAGATAGATTTTAAGGGAAGCAATTTGGCAAGTTTTGCATCACCTGTCACAAGTAGTATACTGATGGAAAACTACTAAGCTCCATTTTACTACCCAATTAACCGGGGGAAGGGGGGTTAACTTACATTTCAGCACTGGGGAGGATGGAATTGTGGTCCCTTATACCCAGGAAGCTTCCTAAAACCAAAACCAAGCAGTCAGTCGCGCGAAAGCTACGCCCCATGTTTGTTTTTCTTGCTAACCAAATGCTTGAGACCCTGCGGGACCAGGCAGAAAAGGCTTGTGTTTGTTCGTTTTTTTCTTTTCAAATTTCAAATTCCTTTAAGCCAAATGCTGGGCTCCAAACATCCTGTAGGGGAATAAACCGCCTCACCAGTTCTGAGTGTGGAAGCATGACTCCGCCTCGCCAACGACCGCAAGACAGACAAGCAACTTCAGAGAAGCCAGGTGAGGTAAGGAGACCGTCTCACCCCCCTGGGAGGGAGAAGATCAGCTTTCCTCAGACAGGCCCGCCTGCGCTGCAGCCCGGAGCGAGTCCACAGCCCACGCCCCCTGCGGCTGGGCCAGGGCGGTGCGTCACGTGGCCAGGCAGCTCAGCCAATCAGCGCAGCCCTCGGCGGTATTCAAATCAACGGCGGGGTCGACGGTTGTGGGGATCTGTGTCACCGCCCGGGAATCGGGGTCTGAGGGTCGCCTTCCGCTTCCATGCCGGGCACTGGGCGCTGAGGGACCCGTGGGCCTGGTGGGCGGAATGGAGAATCGGGATGTGCCTCCAGGCCCTTATCGGGCCACTAAGCTGGTAAGACAGCGCGAACGACGAGACTGGCCAGCGGGGTGATGGCCGGTTTTACGTGAGAAGGTTCATAGTTTTTCCTAGGGCGGAGGGATGGGCGCCAGAGCCCAGGAGATCGCTGAAGAGGAGGATGAGGAGAGTTCTCGAGTATCGCGGATCTTTGCAGGACACGATTGTCCCCCTCCTTTGAGAGTCTGCCCTCCTCCTTTCTTTGCTCCAGGTTCCTGGGGTAGGCGCATCGACCCAACTTCTTAAGTGACTCTGTTCTTGGTGTTTTCGGCGTCCCCTGGAATGACTTAGATTAGTCTGAGTTTAGACGCTCCTCACGCCATATTTCCTACCCCCAACAGGATTTTAGGGGAAGGCAATGGCAACCCACGACAGTACTTTTGCCTGGAAAATCCCATGGACGGAGGAGCCTGGTAGGTTGCAGTCCATGGGGTCGCTAAGAGTCGGGCATGACTGAGCGACTTCACTTTCACTTTTCACTTTCATGCATTGGAGAAGGAAATGGCAACCCGCTCCAGTATTCTTGCCTGGAGAATCCCAGGGACAGAGGAGCCTAGCGGGCTGCCGTCTATGGGGTCGCACAGAGTCGGACACGACTGAAGCGACTTAGCAGCAGCAGAACGTGTTCCAGTGTTTTGTAGGATCAGATTGTAACAGCTTAATTTTGCCAGTCTTGTGGAATTAAATACAGGATGTATCGACTGAATACAACTCAATAACAGCTATTTCTAACAGCTAAAACTCAGAATATTTTAAGTACCCATCAGGAGCCACTGTTTGTAGTCACAGGATTTGTACTTGCACACAGCGTCTTGTGTATTTGGATCATCAATCCACGAGGATACTGTGCCACTGGTTATGTGACATTAGGAGGATCACTTGTGAAAGCATCAGTTTCCCCACTGGTGAAGTAGAGCTGAGAGTTGTCCAGAGTAGATGTTACTGTAGGTGAAAGTGTGTTGTTATCTGTAGAATGCTGCTGCTGCTGCTGCTGCTAAGTCACTTTAGTCGTATCCGACTCAGTGCGACCCCATAGACAGCAGCCCACCAGGCTCCCCCGTAGAAACTGCAGCTCAGTGTAAGTTTCTTGAATAATATATGAAATCTGGAGGTGTGTAAAGAAAAGAATACAGTTATTGTGTTTTCTTTCAGCTCTTAAATTTTGTGCTATGATGTTGGGACCACATAGGTTAGAGAAGTGGTAGGATAGCAAGTACTAACATAGTTGGACTTACAGATCAGATTTCTTCACCTCTAATGTAGGATTTTTTTCAATTAAAAAGCTATACGTTCTGTTTTATCTATGTACCACATCTTATTTATTCTTTCATCTGTCATGGAACATTTGGGTTGTTTCCATGTCCTGGCTATTGAATATAGTGTGGCAATGAATATTGGAGTACATGTGTCATTTTGAATTATGGTTTTCTCAGGGCATCTGCCCAATGGTGAGATTGCTGGGTCATACGGTAGTTTTATTTTTAGTTTTTGAAGGAATCTCCATACTGTTCTCCACTTGGCTGTATCAGTTTATATTTCCACCAACAGTACAAGAGGTTTCCTTTTCTCCACACCTTCACCTGCATTTATTGTTTGTAGATTTTTTTGATGATGGCCATTCTGATGGTTTGAGGTGATACCTTATTGTAGTTTTGATTTGCATTTCTCTAATAATTAGTAAAGTTGAGCATATTTTCATGTGTTCATGGGCCATCTCTATGTATTCTTCTCCAGGGGATCTTCCCGCCCCAGGGTTTGAACCTGGGTCTCCTACATTGCAGGCAGATTGTTTACCACCTGAGCCACAAGGGAAGCCCATTTTCACTGAGCATATTTTCATGTGTTTATTGGCCATCTGTATGTCTTCTTTGAAGAAATGTCTTTTTAGGCTTTCCACCCATGTTTTGACTTGGGTTGTTTGTTTTTTGATATTGAGCTCTATGAGCTGTCTGTGAGAAAAACAAATATTATTATATTAACCCATATGTGTAGAATCTAGAAAAAATGATACAGAGGAAGCCTATTTCTGGCGCAGGAATAGAGACACAGACATTGAGAATGGAGGTGTGGACAAAGGGAGGGTAGGAAGAATTGGGAAATTAGGATTAACATATATATATATGTATATTATACACATGGGCGTGCTCAGTCATGTCTAACCCTTTAGGCTTTGTCAAGGCAAGAATACTGGAGTACATTGCCATTTCCTCCTCCAGGGGATCTTCCCGACCCAGGGATTGAACTTGCATCTCCTGCATTGGCAGGCGGATTCTTTTACCACTGAGCCACCTGGGAAACCCAACTACCATGTGTAAAATAGATAGCTAATGGGAACCTGCTGTATAACACAGGGAGCTCAGCTTGGTGCTGTGTTGATCTAGATGGGTGTTATAGGGGACAGGTGGGAGGAAAGTCCAGGAGGGAAGACATATATGCATACACATAGCTGATTCACTTCACTGTACAGAGAAACTGACACAAGGTTGTAAAGCAGTTGTATTCCAAAAAAAAATGTTTATCACCACCACCTTCTATACCACCACTCTTAGACCTGCCACAAACCCAAAAGGTTGGGTAATTTGAAAAAGATTTCTGAGAGTGTGATTATCTTTTTAAAATATAAATATATCACAGTGTCAAACAAATAATAGACTTAAATTTTAATTTACTCCATCTGTTATGTTCATTATTGGAATCTTCACTAGTAAATATATAAACTTTTTTTAATACTAGAGGTATTTTACCAGTAAAACTACTGCCTGCCATAAGTTTTGTTTGGCCTGCTTAGTTATGAGTGCAGGTTCTAGAGTTTTCAGCTGTGTGACCTTGGTCAAGTTATTAAATATCTCCGTACTTCATAATCCATATCTGAAAATGGGATAATAATAGTACCCATTCATTGAATTGTGAGAATTAAAGTGAAGTAATGAATGCAATGCATAATGTCTGACACAAATGCTACTATCATATCATTAATATTAGTTGAAGTTGTAGAAACAGGAATAAATGCTTTCTCTGTTGAGGACTAAAAGCAGGTCCATTACAGTTCTCCATTATTCTTAGGTTTCCTAAGTAAGCCAATCAGCCAATGAAGTACTTTTAGTCAAAAACCATCACATAAAAATATTCTTGTAACACTGTAACTAATAATAAGAAATTAGTATGAGATGTAAAAAGATTTTAGCACAAATAAGACAAGTGATTTCTTCATGAATTTCAATGATTTGATAATATGTGAAAGGAATGAGTGGATTTTTAATTTTTTTTTTTTCATTTTGCAGTGGAATGAAATTACCACATCTTTTCGAGTGGGAATGCCCCTAAGAAAACATAGGCAACACTTCAAAAAATATGGCAACTGTTTTACAGCAGGAGAAGCAGTGGACTGGCTTTATGACCTATTAAGAACTAATAGCAATTTTGGTCCTGAAGTTACAAGGCAACAGACTATCCAGCTATTGAGAAAATTTCTTAAGAATCATGTAATTGAAGATATCAAAGGCAAATGGGGGACAGAAAATCTTGATGACAACAGTCAGCTATTCAGGTATTAAACAAAGAAATAACTGCAAAACTGAATTACTTAACCATAAAGTTTCACTCTGCTTCTATTATATGGTTACTAAAACAGCAGCCTCTTTAGAAGAAGTAATATTTTCTTTAGAAAACTATTGCTCTTAGTTCAATTGAAACCACTTAGAAGTTAAAGTCCTTTAAAACTAATTCCTGCACAATTCAAACCTTATAATGATAAATAGTATATATAATAAAACAAAGTTGTGAGGAAAGGAGGAGATACTGTAACTTTAACATCTTCTGAAAGCTCTGTAACATGTGAAGGACAGAACATTATCAACATTTAGTTTCATAGATTTAAGAATTATAAATTCTCACAGGTTCTTCCCTTCAATAGACATATAATCTATACAATCTAAGAATACATATGATGAGATAAATAATAGCAAGCTTATATAATAACTAAAAAAAGAAATATAACACAATTTGAAAAAAAAATAAGCATTTATCATGTACTAGCAGCCTTACTTTATGAGTTATATGTTTTCCTTATTTAATCCCTAGAATAGCTAAACAGGGTAGATATTAACTCATTTTTACAGGTGAAAAGGTGGAGACCATGCATCAGCAAATCTTATTCCTTCAGTCTGAAATATGCTCATGTACACATTCATCAGACTAGTGAATACATTTCTTCTCATGTCATCTATATTGTAGCCCACCTTGAGGTCAGGAGACCTTTCTGACTCCTGCATAATTGGGTCTGCATAATTGAGTTTTCTCTCAGGCACCCAGAGTTCTTGATTATATATCCCTTAAATTAGATCTTTGGATTCTAATACACGTGGTTTTTTACTCTACAAAATTAGTACTTTTCAAATGAAATGTAGAAATAGATTTTTGCCTTTGTGTCAAAGATGGTTTATGTCACACAAGTAAACTACAGTAACAAATATATAAATACTTTGTATAAAACTCTGTAAATCCTTCCTCTCTGTGCTACTCATCAGTCACCATTTGAGTTTCTCTGCTGCGCTCATCCTTTAGCTTTTACTGTCCTCAAGGTCCTAGGCTTGTCTATACTTCACCTCTCTCCCTGGACAGTCTCCTACTATGTCTCTGCTTTCACGCCATGTCTTAATGACTTTCAAGTCTCCAACCCAAATATCGCTCCTGAGCTTTAGGACTCACTTTTTGCCTGTTAGACAGGCACTTCACATATCATATAGCATATGAAAAATCACTACCATCTCCTAAGCTAACTTTTGACCTCTTATATCAATTTTTGTTTTTTGCTATTGCTGAGTCACTTCAGTTGTCCATATCTGAATGAATGGCAATCTTTCCTGTAGTTGCTTTCATTCTTTCCCTTCTCTTTAAATATGAGGTAATTATCAAACCATGTATATCATGCTGCCTCAGTACGCTCTGATCTGTCTGCTTGTCTTCATGATATTTTTTTCATTAGACTGTTGTTCTCTCTTACCTGAAATTCTGTAAAACTCTTAATCTCTCTACCTCTAGGCCTTTTACAGTGATAATAAAACTATGAATTGGTTTAAGAAGTCTTGTTAAAATGTTAACAGTTGCATTTGTTGATGGTCACCTATGTGGATGTTATTTTATAAAAACACCCTGTATTTGTTTGTATCTTTGAAATATTTTATATTAAATTAAAGGGAGGAAAAGCATTATAATCAAAAGGAACAACAGAGTTCTGAAAATTGAAGTCACAAAGGACAGAAAATATATACAAATTAGATAACTAATAAGAGAAATTTAGAAAATGTAACTTTCTAGAACTGTTTTGTATGTAAGTCATACCTCTCCTAAAGAATTAGTCCTAATAATAACCCTGAATTATACAGGAATAAAGTTAAAATATACAGTTTACTCATGATATCAGGAAACTATTAAAAAAATTTAAAGGCTTAATGAGAAAATTAATTTATGTAGAATATTCATTCCTTGATAAATTAAACCCAGTGTTTTTGAGTTATTTTTAAGATTTTTGTTGTTGGTCAGTTGCTAAGTCACGTCCAACTCTTTGAGACCCGTGAACTGCAGCACGCCAGGCTTCCCTGTCCTTCACCGTCTCCCAGATTTTGCTCAAGCTCATGTCCATTGAGTTAGTGATGCTATCCAACTGTCTCATCCTCTGTCCCACTCCCCACCAGCACCCACTCCCAATCTTTCCCAGCATCAGGGTCTTTTCCAGTGAATCAGCTCTTCGCATCAGGTGGCCAAAGTATTGGAGCTTCAGCTTCAGCATCAGTCCTTCCAGTGAATATTCAGGGTTGATTTTCTTTAGGATTGACTTTTTTGATCTCCTTGCAATCCAAGGCACTCTAAAGAGTCTTCTCCCAGAACCACAATTCAAAAGATAAATAGGCACTAAGATAAATAGGCACTAAAAGTTCATTATCTCACATTATTTAATTGCATATTCTTAAACCAGATTTCCTACAAGTTCTCCACTTAAAACTCTTCCACGAAGGCATCCAGAATTGAGAAAAAACAACATAGAGAATTTTTCCAAAGATAAAGATAGTATTTTTAAATTGCGAAACTTATCTCGAAGAACCCCTAAAAAACATGGACTACATTTCTCTCAGGTAAAAACATCTTTTTTACTAATCACTTGTTTAAATATAATTACTGTGTGCTTAATAATATCAATAGAATAATTAAAAGTAAATGATTCTTTAAGATTTGAAGCCAATGCTTGGAATCACTTAGCTATATTATATTCTAAGTGTATACATGTAAATTTGTTTGGAACTCAAATAATAATAAAAATTATAGTGAGACATACTTGAAATACTATTTGTATAATTTAAGCACGTATTTTAAATTAATTTGACAGTAGTGGGGGCAGATACAAAACCAAAAGCTCTATTACGGCACATGCCAAGTGCTAAATTGCTTCACTCATATCCAACTCTTTGCAACCTCATGGACTATAGTCCACCAGGCTCCTCTGTCTGTGAGATTCTCCAGGGAAGAATACTGGAGTGGGTTGCCATTTCCTTCTCCAGGAGATCTCCCCAATCCAGGGGTCTCTTAAGTCTCCTGCATTGGCAGGCAGTTTCTTTACAACTAGTGCCACCTGGGAAGCCCCAAATATTGTATTATTTCTTCAAGTGACACCTTTACAGCTCCACAGTAGACTGATACTAATAGAATTACTAAATATTAGAAGTAGTATCAGTTCATTATTTCTAAAATTTGAGCATATCATATTAAACCAAAGTAATTCTTTTTTCAGGAAAATTCAGAGAAAATGAACTGTGAAGTAATCGAGGAAGATCAAGAAAATTTAGCTGAAAACAGAGAAATAAGCCAGAAAGATGTTGAAGAAGTTTGGAGATATGTTATTCTGATCTAGTAAGCTAAAACTAAGCTATGACCAAGTTCCTGGGGGTGTTAAGGATATTATTTTGTTATTTTCATCAAGATGCTCAGTTGAAGAAGAGCAGATTAATTCTCAACACTTAGGATTTCACCTGTACATGTGTTTCTTAATAAATACTTTTGTATTTATTGTTCTGGTATAGGAGAAGTAGAATGGTTTGACTATGATTTGCTTTTTCTTTGACTCAAAGTTGTAGCTATAGTTTGGGGTCTATGTTGGTATCCTTCAAAGGTTATAAAGATAAATATACTTTAAAGTAGATACTAAATATAAGCCTTAGAGGTTCGATTTAAGAAAAATATTCTGAAAGCTTTGTCTGTTTTCTATTCATACTCTCGTATTTCTATTCCACCTATTTTATGGAGAAAAAAAAAAGCTTGTATTCTTTCTTCTATTTAGCCTGCAAACCGTTCTAGGTGTATCCTCCCTAGAAGAAGTCATAAATCCCAAACAAGTAATTCCTCAGTATATAATGTACAACATGACCAATACAAGTAAACACGGAGTAGTTATACTGCAAGACAAATCAGGTTGGTATCAATAAAAGAAGTTGGAATCATTTTAAACTTGCTGAAAAAGGCTGCAGCTATAGTGAGGATAAAGAAAGACCAAAATACATAAAGTAGAATGCTTCAACTGAGAGAACATCAGGGAGACTACTGTTTAATCAGAGGTGCTTTGGTAATCATTTCGAAATAATTTTTAAATGAATATTATTCACACTATTGCTTTAGCTCTTAAGGTGGATTCTTGCATGAATTTTTTTAATGGCAGAGTAAGCATCCAAAGAGTATGCAAATATAGTTGAAACTATTGTTTAACCACGTTTTATTGAGGACCTACAATGTGCTGGGCATTGTGCTAAAGATTAGTGATGATTAAGAGAAAAATGGTCCATTCCTTTCTGGAGCTTACATGACAAGTTACATACAGATTTAAAGGGGTCAAGACACATGCAAAACCAAAGTAACACAAAATAAAATAAGTCCAAACTTAAGAACCATATTTAAAAGAATACTGGCTTTATATTGTATGTATTTTATATAATGTATTGGTTTCAAATATAAAGAAAATCAGGGAAATCAAGCCAGTTGCATTAGAAAATTTACATTATAGGAAGTGTATTAATAAATTTACTCAAAATGTTGGCTCTTTTCTTTTTTCCTAATAATCAGTTTCTGGCTGTAGAATTAACTGACATGCATTACTTTGAGATTCTTTCTGTGGGCAAGAACTTTTGAGATTTTAATCATAAGAACAAAAAGTAAATGCTGAAAACTAGGAGCTATATTGTATATGCATCCAGCTTTGGATCAGTCCCATCTTTCATTACCTGAAATAACTTGAGTGTATGCTCTCATCTAAGCTTTCTATTTATGATTATTAACTTTTCAAGTGAAATGTATGTGTGGTTTTTGTGTTTGTGTCAAAAAACTGTAACACTTATGCATCATATTTCACTTAGTAGCAGTTGAAAGATTTTAAGCAAGCCTTGCTTTGAAATCACCTTAATAGTAAAATGTATTTTAATCAATTATATTTTATTAATAGATTTATATATTAATATATATTATATTTTATATAATTTTTATATTTTATAAAATATAATTAATAAAATATAGCTTTTTCTGTCATAGGTTTCACTCAAATCAGTAATATTCAAGAAGCATAGCTAACTTTTAAACTTGTATTTTAAAATACTATATGGCCCTATATATTATTAAATATGTAATCAATTTTAATTCTGGTAGTACATATACATGTATATAAATATATGTATAATTATGTAGCAAGTGTGAAGTTTTAAATGTACTATTACAATAATTATATAATTAAATGATATTAATTTTTGTGTAGATGATCTTCCTCACTGGGTACTATCTGCCATGAAGTGCCTAGCAAATTGTAAGTAAACAAACGGTATATGTGTGATATGTGTATGTATTATATTGATAGTATTTAATAAGAGCCAAGGGATTATTTTAATTCATGAAAGTCATGATAAAATTGAACTATATCATTTCTGTTGATGTTTAAATGAAGATCTAGTAGAACTGATTACATTTCATTACATATGGATTGGGTTATAGAGCACTTTTTCTCTGCAGATAATGATTTTATAATCCAAGCTAATCATTTATGACTCAGTTTTCATAGATCATAAATTCACAGGCTAGAAGATCTCAAAAATGATTTTTAGATATAATCAACATCAATTGTCTCATGAGTCCAGGGGGTTCAAATAGCAACTTATAAGTAAGTTCAGTTCAGTCGCTCAGTCGTGTCCAACTCTTTGCGACCCCATGAATCGCAGCACGCCAGGCCTCCCTGTCCATCACCAACTCCCGGAGTTCACCCAGACTCACGTCCATCAAGTCAGTGATGCCATCCAGCTGTCTCATCCTCTGTCGTCCCCTTCTCCTCCTGCCCCCAATCCCTCCCAGCATCACAGTCTCTTCCAATGAGTCAACTCTTCGCATGAGGTGCCCAAAGTACTGGAGTTTCAGCTTTAGCATCATTCCTTCCAAAGAAATTCCAGGGCTGATCTCCTTCAGAATGGACTGGTTGGATCTCCTTGCAGTCCAGGGGACTCTCAAGAGTCTTCTCCAACACCACAGTTCAAAAGCATCAATTTTTCGGCGCTCAGCCTTCTTCACAATCCAACTGTCACATCCATACATGAGCACAGGAAAAACCATAGCCTTGACTAGATGAACCTTTGTTGGCAAAGTAATGTCTCTGCTTTTGAATATGCTATCTAGGTTGGTCACAACTTATAAGTAAAGCAGCTTGTAAATATAAAGCTTCAATTAGAAATGAAGTCTATAAAACCCACTTCATTCCCCTGGCCATTGTACAGAGCTTCAGCATTCAGATGTTTCATGATACGCTTCTTCTCCATAGGATATATTAATGAAACTTTTATGTTTATCAAAAAGAATGATCTTCACTAAATTAGATAATTTTTTAATGTTTTGTTCTTCAAGCTTTTCCCATACTGGTCAATGATGATTGATTTTTATAATTTAAGGCCCTGTTCAAGTACAAAACACTAACTGCTCTCAAAAGTCAGTTTTAAAAATGTGTACAGAGGTGTATGCACACATCATCAAAAGTAAAATTATATTTTAATAATTACATTACAGAAGTAATTTTCTAGGTCTTATAAAATTTGTATTTTATTAATGTTCAAAGTAAGTATATATTCCCTTATTGTCCACTGGGTGTCAATATGATAAAATAACAGAATAGCAATAAAGTAAATAATATTAGATACAGAAAAATTTTATTTATCAAATCAAGGTAAAGATCTTGAACAGAAACATAAGATTTTTGAAATTCTCTTTCTACCTTCCCCTGCCTACCTGCCTTTCTCTCTCATACCTTGCCTCATAGATAGTAACTCAAATATTCCAGGGATTTCTCTGATACCTCATCTTTAAGGTTTTGTTTCTTTTGCTTCCCAGTCCATGTTATGCATAAGTGATACCAAAGATGCAACTTACTGGATTCCAGTTTAACAACAATATGTCTAGCCAGAGGCAATATTAAGACTTTGGTTTAACATGTTTGTTATTTATTCCTGCACAGTAATCCTATGACGTACAAGAATCAGTGATCAAGATACTATTCCCAATTTTTTTCTAGAAAAGAAAACTTTGCCTTTTTTCTAATACATGAGGAGCTATATATTCAAACCTAGATTCTCTAACTGTAAATTTTATATGTTTAATTCCAGTAAAGAATTTTCTATCTTAAAAAACTTGTAATGATTATCAAAATTTTTATTCTACATATTAAGAATATATCTCATATCCTCCTTATAAAAACTGTTTTGTTCCACATAAAGCCATCGTTAGCCTTTAAACTATTAAGTGTGTATATGTGTGTGTTACCTTGAAAGATAGTAGAGTAACTCTCAAATCTTAGTGCATATCACAGTCACTAGAGATACTCACCAAAAATTCAGGTTCAACTGATTGAATATGTCAGGATTTTTTTTTTAAATCATATCTCAGAAGATTCTTCTAGTAAAGATGCCCAGATCAATATTTGGAAGCTACTAAATTAGTAAACAAATAGCAAAAATTTCTAGATCAATAATTCCTAGCTGCATTGGAATTCTGATAGATTCTGTACTGTATAGAAGAGATTATGCTTTTAATAGGCACACTAATGTTTCTGATTATGTAGTCCATGGACCGCACTTTAAATGCTGTTGAGTCTCAAGGTCCTATGACTTGCTCTTACAGACCTCTGAGTTCTAATTTTAGCTTTGCCATCAAAGTCTCTTGCCTCTTGAGCAAGTGGCTCTGAGCTTCAGTTTCTTCATCTATAACATGAGATCAGAATTTCCTGAGGAAAATACCAATAAGTAGGCATAATTATTTCAATAATGTTAAGCTAATTGAACAGCAATGTAATGACAGTATTTAAATTCATTCAGAGTATGCTTTATATCAGGCAAAATTTAATCATGAAAATATAAATTTGCAAAAGACAATTTGAAAAAGTTATTTGCAATATCTAAATATTCTGTGCTATATAAAATGAATTGTGATAAAATTCCATTAAAATAAACTTCCCCGATGCTTTTAAAATATATTTCAAATTTTTCAGTCATATAAATATTAAAACTAAACAAAATATTAATAAGTGCAGTGATTTCTAGTGAAAAGATAGTGAGAAGGCATGAGATATGCACAACCTTTTAAATTTTTGAATTATGACAGAATTTGTTGTTAAGCATAGATCCTTCATGAAATAAATACAGGCTTTAGGCTTTTTATAAGTATCTTTAAAAATTATATTTAAAAGAAATATGTTTCACTTTTTTTTTGCCTTCCACTTAGGGCCAAGAAGTAATGATATGAATAATCCAACTTATATTGGATTTGAGCGAGATGTATTCAGAACAATTGCAGATTATTTTCTAGATCTCCCTGAACCTCTACTTACCTTTGAATATTATGAATTATTTGTGAACATTTTGGGTATGTATAGATTTTTCCTTATTATTTAATTTATTTTACTGGTTTCCAAGTCCCCCATAATTTAAAAGATCTGTATGAAAAAAGATACATATGAAAGTGACAGGCTATAAATTATTTTAAAACTCAGAAATATTCTGGTTGCTGTTATGTTTTCCAGTCATTCAAATATACCATTCTAACACCAATTCTCTACACCAATAATGTCTTGCAATTCAGTTCATTTCTGAAACTACCCAGTTAACCCAGACCCCAAAAGTTGAGGGCAAAGTTTTTCAACTTGGATACTAACTACCCAGGACTAGCTTAGACCCCACAGATTAAGGTCTCAGTTCATCAAGACTGTCCTCACTACATACAGGAGCTGCAAATGGGGTCCTCAGGTTTAATAGCCCTTCTCCCTGGCTAATTACCAAACCCAGGGTTTCCCACAACCCCCCTGAGGTTTAATAATTCACTGTGATAGTTTTCAGAACTCTGGAAAGTGCTTTACCTAATGATCACCAGTTTATTATAAAGTATATAAGTCAGGAGTAGCCAAGTAGAAGAGAGTTATAGGGCAAGAAAGGGGGGTAAGGGCTGTGCAGAGCTTCTATGTTCTCTTCAGAAATGTCACTCTCCCAAGTTTGTCCATGTATTTACCAACTGGTAAGCTCCCATAGCTGTGTTGTTTCCATTTTAATTTGAGGTTTCACTACATAGACATGGTTGATTAAATCATTGGTCATTGTTGATTAAGTTTGATCTCCATCACCACCACCAACCACCCTACCACCCCCTCCAGGGAGGTATGCGTGTGTGCATGCTAAGTCACTTCAGTCGTGTCTGACTCTTGTGACACTGTGGGCTTTAGCCTGCCCAGCTCCTCTGTCCATTGGATTCTCCAGGCAAGAATACTGGAGTGAGTTGCCATGCCCTTCTCCAGGGAATGTTCCCGACCCAGGGATTGAACCCATTTCTCTTAAGTCTTCTACATTGGCAGGTGGGTTCTTTACCACTTAGTGCCACCTGGGAAACACCAGAGTCAAGTGAAGTGAAAGTTGCTCAGTCATGTCCAACTCTTTGTGACCCTATGAACTATACAGTCCATGGAATTCTCCAGGCCAGGATACTGGAATGGATAGCCATTCCCTTCTCCAGGAAATCTTCCCAACCCAGGGATCAAACTCAGGTCTCCTTAAGTTAGGACTAAAATTCCAACCTTCTAAGCAAGGCCAGCACTGGTGGTGGTTTAGTAGTTAAGTAATGTCCGACTCTTACAACCCCATAGACTGTAGCCTGCCAGACTTCTCTCTCCATGGGGTTCTCCAGATAAGAATACTGGAGTGGGTTGCCATTTCCTTCTCCAGGGGATCTTCCCAACCCAGGAATCGAACCCTGGTCTCCTGTATTGCAGGTAGATTCTTTACTCAACTTTACTCAGGCCAGCCCTAAGTCAGCTCATTAGCGTAAACTGAAGCGTGCTCAAATAGGCTCATTGTGAAGGATAAAAGGCTCCAATCACTCTGGAAATTCCTTGGGTTTTAGGAGCTATGTACCAGGTATCTGAGAGAAAAATCATATATATGTTTTCTTAAACTACAGTTGTCTTATAATTAAGAGCTTTCTAATACTTGTAGACTGAAAGTAGATATTTTTAACGTATTTGACTCAATCCATTTAATTAGATTGTTGAAATAAATTTTAAAATTATTTTCATCACAAGTTGGAAAACCTCTAGTCTTGCACTTTGTAACTGAATGTTGCATGTGTCCTATTTAAGTGGCTTCTGAATTAAGCAGCTGCTATTTGTACTATACTAACAATATGTACTATAGTGATGCTTTATTTTTTTAATATTGCTATTGTTTTTGTTTTATTTTTGTCCACTATCATACAGTTGCATCTTAATTTTTGTTTCATTTCCTGGTAGTTGTTTGTGGCTACGTCACAGTTTCAGATAGACCCAGAGGGATACATAAAATCCAAGATGATCCACAGTCTTCAAAAATTCTTCATTTAAACAATCTGAATTCCTTCAAATCAACTGAGTGTCTTCTTCTCAGTCTTCTTCATAAAGACAAAACAAAAGAAGAATCAGATACTACTGAGAGACTCCAGATAAGTGATCAAGGATTTCAAGAAAAATATGATAAGAAAATGCAGCTAGTTAATTTTAAAAACAGAAGAGCCAGTGCTAATGACATAATAGGAGGAAGTTGCTATAATTTAATAGGCTTAAGTAGAATGCATGTTCTATCCTCTAACATCAAACCAAGGTGCTATTCATTAGAAGGAATTGTAGATTTACCAGGGAGTTCAAGTAAAGAGGTCTCCAGTGTCTTCCATCAATCTGTTCTGAACATAGAAGGACAAAATAATATGCAGTCTTTAGGGTCTGAGACCAAACAGGAATCCCTGATGAATCTTCATTCAGAGGAAGGTATTCAAAAGCCATTCTCTGTTGGTTATAAGAGAACCTCTACTTTGACCATTCAAGACCAAGAGGAGTTATATAATGGAAAGTGCAAACCGAAACAGCTTTGTAGATCTCAGAGTTTACTTTTAAGAAGTAGTACAAGAAGGAATAGTTATATTAATATGCCAGTGGCTGAAATTATCATGAAACCAAATCTTGAACAAGGCAGCACCAGTGTGCAAACAGCTATGGAAGGTGAACTCGGAGAGTCTAGTACCACAATCAATAAAAGACTCTGCAAAAGCACAATAGAACTTTCAGAAAACTCTTTACCTCCAGCTTCTTCTATGTTGACTGGCACACAAAGTAAGGTTGATGCTTTCAATGCATGTAATATTAATTTTTAGTGTTTACTAACCCAGTTTTGCTTACCTGGCTTTTCTTCTCTGAAATTGCTTAATTTTTTTCTCCAAAAGAAAAAATTCTTGTTGTATAAGACTTGTCATGGCATAACTAAGATTTATTCTACTTACCTAAAGCACTCCTTTTCTTTGCCTTAAATTTCATTTATTCTGAGTCACTGTTTATAATTGGTGAAAGATTTTCAGTCCTTCATAATCCAATGGGTTATGAAGAAAATAATGAATATCTTACCATGTTTTTGAAGAATGTGTAAATTTCATGGAATAGTTAAACATAATATTAAAATATTATTTTGCCTTCCTTATATAACTGTATGATGGTAGTATTAAAACAACTAGTGTCATTGATGATTTTTTTTTTCTGGGGGGTGACTTTGCTTTCCTAGGTTTGCTGCAACCTCATTTAGAGAGGGTTGCCATCGATGCACTGCAGTTATGTTGTTTGTTACTTCCCCCACCAAATCGTAGAAAGCTTCAACTTTTAATGCGCATGATTTCTCGAATGAGTCAAAATGTTGATATGCCCCAACTTCATGATGCAATGGGTACAAGATCACTGGTAAGTTGATTCTTAAGGAAAGAATAAGTCTGAATCATAAACCACCACCACCACCACCACCACCATTCCCCCATCCCCAGCAGAAAAAAAAAGTTAGAAAACCAAACTAAGAATACTATTCAAGTGATGTCATGGTCTTGAAATCCTAGATTCTTGAGTTTAAAAGACTTGAAAGTCTAACCTTCCCTAATGTGCAGCAGAATGCACATTAATCCTTTGTGCCCAGTCTTTTATACTTTCACATCTTGATCTTTGTATTGTCTGAGGACTTTGCCTCTTCATTCATTCTATGTTAGAATGAGTCAGACTGTCAGACCATATTATATTGCCTCATGCCAATTCTGTTTGGTGGGGAAAGAAGAGGAGATAGATATAGGCACTACTGAAAGCTGAAGGGCACTGTAACCCTTGAAATAGGGAATTAATGGGAAATTCATGTGTAGTAAGTCAGAGTGTTTCAGATACTCTGGGAGTGGAAAAGTTGTATTTGATGTATTGTGTGAATTAGGATGGCTTGTCACTGTAAGCAGGAAGTTGGAAGAACTTCTGTGAAATAGTCTTGGGCTCCATATGAAGATGAGGGATGAGGCATTCATATGCAGATCCCCATTGGAAATGAACTCTTGAAAGTGTACCTCTAATATGTTCCTCTGTTTCTCTCTTTATCTCTGTGTCTCTCTCTCTGTCTATAAAGAACTGCCACTTCCTCAGAGCACAGCTTCAATTTACAGGATGTTCTTGTAGCAAGGAATCAGGAGCTAAGTTCCATTCTTCCACTCAGGACAGTTTTTTAATAATAACAGACCTAATATAAAGAGAAAGAATTACTCTCAGTGATTGTGGCACCACTAAAAAGCATAAGGAAGTTTGTAGGGGAAGATATTTAGAGAGATATGAGTAGAAAGAAGATAATTTTGATTTTACACTTTTCAGTTAGGTTATAGGACATCCAAGTGAAATTTATCCTAGCATGTTGGAAACATGAGCCTGGTGAAAAAAGATCAGGTCTGAAAGTACATGTTTTGCAAAGTGATAGTTGAAGGTATGGAAGTAAATGAGCTCTACAAAGCTGAGGAAAAAAAGAATAAAAATCTGAGGACTAAACCTTAGTAGAAGATAGGAAAATCCTGCCAGACATGTAGAAATAAAACCAAAAATAGTTCAATAAATATGCTCAGCATCTATTATGTGCACAATACCTAAAATACAATTCTGTATTCAAATTATTTTAGAATGAAGTGTGTGTTTATGTGTGCCTTATTAAATTAATCCCACAAAAATACAAATAGAATATATAACATATAAACACACGTGGTTACAAGATTGGCACCATATATCTTTTGAAACTGGAAAATAGTGTGTGCAAGGGTGCATGCATGTATGTGTCTTGTATTTGGTGGCTTATATGGATATAAATGAGAGTAAATTAGTTTTGAAACCCAAAATTTATCCCAGGATTTGAAGATCATCATGATGGAACTGAAAAATACATAAGTTGTCTTTAAAGACTGATGGAATAGCATTAAAAACTATTTTCCAATTTCAAAAGATATATGGTGCCAACCTTGTAACCACGTGTATTTATATGTTATATATTCTTCTATTTGTGTTTTTGTGGGATCAATTTACTAAGTCACTCTTCTCTAACAGTCTTTGTGCTGTACTGTGCTTAGACATGTCTGACTCTTTACAACCCTGGGGACTTTAATTTGCCAGACTCTTCTGTCCAGGGCGATTCTCCAAGCAAGAATACTGGAATGGGTTGCCATGCCTTCCTCCAAGGGATCTTTCCTAACCCAGGTGTCCCACATTGCGGGCAGATTCTTTACCATCTGAGCCACCAGGCAAGCCCAAGAATACTGGAGTCGGTAGCCTATCCCTTCCTGGCTTCTCCAGGGGAACTTCCCAACTCAGGGGCACCATATTTATATGGTATTAATGGAATCTGTGTATTTACTAATAAAAGCGTGACAAAGTTAAAGAAAAAGCTAAGTCTTCTGTAGTCATTTGGAATTTATATTAAGGAATTACTTAACAAGTACTAAAACAAAAGGAATTGGCATTTTATTCTTTCTAATGTTATGTTATTGTCCTCATTTTTAAAGCTGAAGTTGGCTTATCACTTTATCTCAATCTGTTAGCATAATGCTACCTAGAATTTACTGATAATCTAATTTATATAAAACCTTAAGCTTTTAAATTCATGTCTTTTATTATGTTTCTAGATGATACACACTTTTTCTCGGAGTGTGTTACGCTGTGCTGAAGAAGTAGATCTTGATGAGCTTCTTGCTGCAAGATTAGTATCTTTCTTGATGGACCATCAACAGGAAATTCTTCAAGTGCCTTCTTACCTACTGGCTGCAGTAGAGAAACATCTTGACTACTTAAGAAAGGGCCATGTATGTATTGTAAGTCTTAAAATTCTTTGCATTAGTCTATTGCAAATGTCAAATCATCTCAAACTAGCCTTATCAAAAAGGGAAACTATTTCAGCTCACGTAAATAACCTCCAAAAGTCAGGAATATAGACAGAATATGGAGATTCAAATAGCCAGAGGACTCTTTTCCATCCCTTCATCCCTTATTTCCATTTCAGTCTTATAGTTAAAAACTGGCTCCTTCACATGATGGAATATGTTTGATTAAAGTTAAAGTCATTCAGTCGTGTCTGACTCTTTGTGACCCCATGGACTATATAGTCCATGGAATTCTCCAGGCCAGAATACTGGAGCGGGTAGCCTTTCCCTTCTCCAGGGGATCTTCCCAAACCAGGGATCAAACCCAGGTCTCCCACATTGCAGGTGGATTCTTTACCAGCTGAGCCACAAGGGAAGCCCAAGAATACTGCAGTGGGTAGCCTATCCCTTCTCCAGTTTATCTTCCTGACCCAGGAATCAAACTGGGGTCTCCTGCATTGCAGGCAGATTCTTTACCAAGTGAGCTATGAGGGAAGCCCTATGGTCCATTGAAGCTCTTTGCATTCCATGGGGGAAAAGAGCCATTCCTTCACCTTTGATTTGAAAAGTTATTGGTATGGACTCATATTGGCCCAGTCTAGGTTAAATGCACATTTTTTAAGTGGTTGAGGGTGACTGAGTTGGAAAGAGGGCCATACTCTGAGTGACTCTACATAGATTAGAGAATAATATGTTATTCAAAAAAAAGTAAGGATAGTTGGGGGTAGAATGGGAAGGAGAAAAGGAATCTAAGCAGCCAAAAGCAACACATCAGTTCTATTCAGTCTTTGACTGCCCAGCATATATACTCATGTTTCTTCCTATGCATATCATTCTAATGTTGCCATAACTTACCATGATTATAACTGTCCTCTACAATTTTTTTCTCTTGTCTACAGATGTTAGAGGCCCTGCCCATATTCTTACACCTCAAAAATTGTAGAACACTTTTCACTATTTCAGAACATTAGTGTTTTAAGCGACTGAGCGACTTCACTTTGACTTTTCACTTTCATGCACTGGAGAAGGAAATGGCAACCCACTCCAGTGTTCTTGCCTGGAGAATCCCATGGACAGAGGAGCCTGGTGGGCTGCCATCTATGGGGTTGCACAGAGTCGGACACGACTGAAGCGACTTAGCAGCAGCAGCAGCAGCAGCAGTGTTTTAAGATGAATTAAAACATCATGTTGTTACTGTTTCACGGATAAAAGAATAAAATCCATGGCTAATGGTACTAATGATGATTTTACATTATTAATATCTTATGTACATCCCCATTTTATGGATGAGACAAATCAAGACAAGTTTAAATCACTTGCTGATGGTTATAAAGCTGTAGTAGATTGTAGGACTGGGAGTGAGACCCTACTGACTTATTGCTTCTCTGCTGCATAATACAGTTTTCTTAAAGTGTTGAATGTTTGGTGGCAAAATAATATGAACAAAATTCCATTGAAAGAATTATTTACCAAATAGGAACATGACCTGAATTAATAGATTTGACTGTATCATTTTGTTCTTTACAGATTAAAAATCCTGGAGATGGAGTGATTGCTCCTTTGCCAACATATTCATACTGTAAGCAGATCAGTGCTCAGGAGTTTGATGAACAGAAAGTTTCTACCTCTCAAGCTGCAATTGCAGAACTTTTAGAGAATATTATTAAAAATAAGAGTTTGCCTCTAAAGGAGAAAAGGAGAAAAATAAAACAGGTAAGAGATTGAATAATTTCCTAATCATAGATATTTCTAATATGTTATTGCTGTTTGTTACTTAAAAGCATTTAGAATCTAATTTCTTACTTTAATATTTTGAATTTTAAAGATTATATATATATAACTTATGTATTTCTACCTGCTTGGTTTTACTCTGTCCTGAAATTAATAATAACAATAATAACATATACTCTCCTTTATGTCAAGTATTTTGTATTTATAGCATGGATTGCTTTAGGAAAATAATTATAAACTTTAGATTATAATATGTAAGTTTTAGTGACTCATCATTGCCATTTAGAATTTTGGCTCTATATCAAAGCACTGTAGCCACATGATTCTAGCATGTCCAATTCCAGATCTGAGACACTTGAAGAAATATGAAATATACCAAGTAGATCCCAGTGACCTTCATGGTGTTACCAATGAGAAGAAAGAACATCTAGAATTTAGGAGAATTAATACCAGAAGAGAATCCTAGAGCATTAATGCTAACTGGGCTCCAAGAAATAGTACAAGATACCTTTCACATGTGAGAAAGTGGAGGGAGAAGCAAGGATAAAGTAAAAGGATACTTATCAAATACATGTTTGAGAAAAGCACTGAATTCTTATAAAATCTTGACTAGTGGCTTCAGCTTGGTTAATAATGTTAAATATCTTCTAATTCTTCACCCCATTTTTAAGTTTCAGAAGGAATATCCCTTAATATATCAGAAAAGATTTCCAACCTCTGAAAGTGAAGCAGCACTTTTCGGTGACAAACCTACAATCAAGCAACCAATGCTATTTTTAAGAAAACCAAAGTTTCGTAGTTTAAGATACTAATTGAATTGAAAATTATGTACTACTTCTAGAACTTTGGTAAGTGAAGCCATATGTAAGAATTCAGGTACTATAAAAGAAGTATTTATTAATAAGGTATTTTTTTTTTCAATAAAACATTATATAAGGAGGTGCCAAATAGTTTTTATCATTGTGAAGCTGCTAAGAAACTAGTAGACCTTAACTGAGAGCAAATAACAGTAGATGATACCAGATATTTTAACCAGAAATGATCTTTTGTTTTTTATACAGCTATCTGGAAAAGTTATCATGATGTGTGCTAAAACTGTAGTTACTTGAATTTTGAAAACTGACATTTGCTCATCAAGATTAAGCTGTAATTCTGTTTAAAAAAAAAACTTATCTGCACATGCTTGTTGATGTTACTTAAAGAACTAGATGTTTTAGTTGTTTATAATTACTTTTGTTTCTAAGTGTAAGAATGTGAAGACTATTTGGAAACTTGGTGAATTAATTTTCATCTACTAAATATTGCACTCTTATATATTCTTTTTCTACTTTTGATCTATTTATGTATCTATGTGTTTTAAAAATATGTGTATATAAGACTTTGGTTTGCCTTTAATGTTTACCCCAACTGCTTCAGTCATTCATTTTTTTCCAGTAAACATCTTTTGCATTCTAATTGTCATGAATCTACAAGAAGGTAGAAATATGAAAGAAGTAGAAGGCAGTCATATGTTCATTTAAAAGATATTTATTTAGCAACTGCTATATGCCTTTCATTCTTCAAGATGTGAGGAGAAAATGATGAATAAAACAGAAAACCTCTTCCCCTAAAATATTTTCTAATCAAGGAAAATATACCTATTATATACTTAAAATAACAGTACACTCCCTGAAATCAAGTCATGAGGATTCATTCCTACTGAAGACTAGCCTTTTTAATGATGAAACAGTTCTCTAAGCTAGTGTTTTTTAAATTGGTGCATATTAGAAGCATCAGGAGAGTTTTAAAATAAAAAATGCTCAGGCCCTACCTTATATTGATTAAATCAAAATTTTAACGAATAGCATATAGGCCTCAGCATTTTTTAAACTCTCCAGGTGAATCCAATATTCAGCCAACTTTGAGAATCAGTGCCCTAAATACTTTGTATAAATAAAATGTCAAACTGGTATCATATTGGCTTTATTATTTCACGGAAGAAAATCCCAAGTGTAAGTTCCTGTCATCTTAATAGAAGGTTCTCCAAATTTCTACTTGACTAACAGTACAAACTTGAAGCAATTTTTCTTCCAAATTTTTCTGAAGATTATTTAATATCTATTTGGTAAGTGTAAAGATATACATACTGACTGGGATGTAATAGACACTTATTGTTCAATGACTGTTTTGATTTCTCAGTGTAATGTCATACAGTAAAATGACAATGTTCCATTTGAGATTAATATTTTTATTAAAAATAGGAACAGAAAATAATATATCTTTTTCCCAGAAACCTTAGCTAAAAATATTGAACCAAATTAGAATTCTTCCCAAGGTGTTTGTAGACTCAAAAATTTGTTTAAAGATGTGTACTAGTATGAATTATGTTGTGTATTGCGATAAAAACTATTGTGGGTTTTGTAACAATTTAATTTTGTATTTATTGATATTAAGTATATAAATACTATAAAGACATAGTAAACTTTCATCTCCATTAGTGTGCATTCAATTGAGGTTAAAGAGTACATGATGTAACACTTTAATAATGTGAACTCTGAAGTCAGATTTGGATCCTACTGTGCTATTTACTAGGTAACTTCAGACAAGTTATTTAAATTCTCTAAATCCCAGTTTTCTCTTATCTGTATGATAAAGATTATAATAGTACATGTCTGTTAGGATGTTGTGAGCATTAAATATAATAATGCATGAGAGAAATGTTTAGCACAGTATCTAGCATAGAATAGGCACTCTATAAATATTAGAAATTAATACTAGAAACACCTAGAATTATAGCACTAGAAGAGATTGTAGGAAAAAATATAGTCCTCTCAGTTGCTTTGAGCAGAAGGGAAGGAACCAAAACAAAATTGTGAGCAATTTCTTGTTAAACTTATTTGTAGTGTGTGTCTTATTAAACTATTTTTAGTTATGAAAGAAAGCTTCTGATTGTACATACTGGTTGAAAATATTTGGTCGAGTATAAAGAAAAAATTAATGAGAAAAGAAAACATTAATGTCTTCAGAAGCAATCATTGAATATGTGAAAGCATACAGGATACATTACACAAGTAGAATGCTTAGCCTTTGACTGGAATGTGGACAGATAACATTGTATCAGGGGGAAAAAAAGAGTCTTTAATTTCAAATATTGATGGGTTGCTTTGATGTTAAATGCTTACAGAAAGTTTCTTCTAATGCTTTTACTTTCTTGGGAAAAAAAGAATCAAAATCAGCCCTTGAAAGTAAAGCATTTTGGGGAAGATGTTGCAAATTTCAGGGAAGAGGATATGAAATGGTCTAGCAAATCTGTTGGAACATGTAGGAAATTTTATTTCTGGTGCCAAAAGTTATCACCACCAAGCATTCCCACTAGCTTCTGCTAATTGCTGTCATTTACTGATCCACTCTTCTCATATACTATCTAGTTAATCTATATTCAGTAGTGGAAAGTACAAAGAATTTCCTACTGACTAGCTTTCTGTCCTTGTAAAGTGTAAACTCTGAGTTTCCTCATCCATAAAATATGAATAATAACATCTACTTAACCAAGTTGTAAGGATAATTAAAAGAGGCAATGTAATGTATTTAAATCTTGAACTTAGCAAGCCTAAGCTCAATTTCTAGATCCTTTCCTCTTATATTGAATTTAATAAAATTTCTGCTGATTAAAACTCCTTTCCTTCCAAATCTCTGTCCTCATATCTCACAATATATTTTCTGTTCTCTTCTATCAGTGGTGATATTTATACCTCATGTTTAGAAGAATTAAAAATAGTTCCAGAATTTTATATCCATGCAGCCTGTTACCTCTCTAACAGATATATCCCCCTTTGATTTTGAAGGTAAAGCACATGTTGTATGCATGTGGTATTACTGTTGAAACTTCTAGAAGAAAAAGGAAGGATTGTGGTTTTAATATTAAACTCTAAGGAAATAAAGTCAGTTCACTGGAATAAAATTCACAGTTCTAAATATAATAAAGTATACCAACTTTATACTATAGAATTTTTTATTAACTCAGAATTAACTTAGCTTTTGTATTAACAATGGCACCCGACTCCAGTACTCTTGCCTGGAAAATCCCATGGATGGAGGATCCTGGTAGGCTGCAGTCCATGGGGTCGCAGAGTCAGACACGACTGAAGCGACTTAGCAGCAGCAGCAAGATTAACTAAGAATCTTATATTCTAAGAACTAGGGGGGAAATATATACAGAATAGCTGTTTTTAATGTCTCCAGAAAACCTCCCAAAATGTGTACTGAGGAAATGCAGAATGTATAAGACATTTGAAAATAGTTTTGACTTTTGCTTATTATGAAAAAAACATTTGTATCATTAATTGGTCTCTAACTTATTCTTCCATAAGCAACTAGAAAACCAAGTATTGAGTTGGCCAAAACTTTCTTTCAAGTTTTTCCATAACATCTTACAAAAATCCCAAACAAGGTTTTGGCCAGCCCAATGTATGAAGCAACTGTTAATAGATACCAACTACAGGTAATAAAAGACTGATTCCTCAGAAAATGAAAACAAAGGAGGTAAGCCCTATGCGTGTGTGCATAATCATATCCACCTCTATCCATGGAATTTTTCAGGCAAGAATACTGGAGTGAGTCGCCATTTCCTTCTCCAGTGGATCTTCCCAACCCAGGGATCGAACCTGTATCTCTTGTATCTTCTTCATTGGTAGGCAAGTTCTTTACCAAGTGAGCCACTGGAGAATCCCTATGATTGTCTCAAGATTACTGCCTCCAGGCAGTTGCCAGGCCACAGTGCAGGGAGGGACAGCCAAAATAAAGCTCAGTGTCTCAGTCCATTAAGCTAGAGATCAGAGGATGACTGAGGAAGCTATTTAAAAATACAGAAGACAAAAAGTTAAAAAACAAAAAAAAAACTCTTCAGAGATCTGCAGTGGTTTAAAGTTTTTGTTAAGTACTAATTGGCATTAGGCAGGGTGAAGTAGATCAGTTGAGTACTTAAAAAGAGGGGTGCAGGATGCAAGGAAAGAATGGACTGAAAAGCAGTAAACCAAACAATCTCAGTACCTCATAGATCTGGGAATACATATTCCCATCTGTCAAAGTATAGAGAACCTCTAATACTTGGGGCATTGGATAGCATCTTCAGAAGAGTTGTACTTCAATAGTGGGCCAAATTAGTGCTAGAATAAAAACTGCTATGAATAAAAGAATGAAACTAGAACACTTTCTAACACCATACACAAAAATAAACTCAAAATGGATTAAAGATCTCAACATAAGACCAGAACCTATAAAACTCCTAGAGGAGAATATAGGCAAAACACTCTCCGACATACATCACAGTAGGATCCTCTATGACCCACCTCCCAGAATATTGGAAATAAAAGCAAAAATAAACAAATGGGACCTAATTAAACTTAAAAGCTTCTGCACATCAAAGGAAACTATTAGCAAGGTGAAAAGGCAGCCTTCAGAATGGGAGAAAATAATAGCGAATGAAGCAACAGACAAACAACTAATCTCAAAAATATACAAGCAACTCCTACAGTTCAACTCCAGAAAAATAAATGACCCAATCAAAAAATGGGCCAAAGAACTAAATAGACATTTCTCCAAAGAAGACATACAGATGGCTAACAAACACATGAAAAGATGCTCAACATCACTCATTATCAGAGAAATGCAAATCAAAACCACTATGAGGTACCATTTCACACCAGTCAGAATGGCTGCGATCCATAAGTCTACAAGCAATAAATGCTGGAGAGGGTGTGGGAAAAAGGGAACTCTCTTACACTGTTGGTGGGAATGCAAACTAGTACAGCCACTATGGAGAACAGTGTGGAGATTCCTTAAAAAACTGGAAATAGAACTGCCTTATGATCCAGCAATCCCAAAGCTGGGCATACACACTGAGGAAACCAGAAGGGAAAGAGACACGTGTACCCCAATGTTCATCACAGCACTGTTTATAATAGCCAGGACATGGAAGCAACCTAGATGCCCATCAGCAGATGAATGGATAAGAAAGCTGTGGTACATATACACAATGGAGTATTACTCAGCCATTAAAAAGAAAACATTTGAATCAGTTCTAATGAGGTGGATGAAACTGGAGCCTATTATACAGAGTGAAGTAAGCCAGAAAGAAAAACACCAATACAGTATACTAATGCATATATATGGAATTTAGAAAGATGGTAACAATAACCCTGTGTTATTGTTATTGACAGCAAAAGAGACACCAATGTATAGATCAGTCTTATGGGCTCTGTGGGAGAGGGAGAGGGTGGGAAGATTTGGGAGAATGGCATTGAAACATGTATAATATCATGTATGAAACGAGTCGCCAGTCCAGGTTCGATGCACAATACTGGATGCTTGGGGCTGGTGCACTGGATGACCCAGAGGGAGGATATGGGGAGGGAGGAGGGAGGAGGGTTCAAGATGGGGAACACAGGTATACCTGTGGCAGATTCATTTCGAAATTTGGCAAAACTAATACAATATTGTAAAGTTTAAAAATAAAATAAAATTTAAAAAAAAAGGTCACAAGGCTTAGTGACACGAAAAATAAAATAAAATAAAATTATCCATTAAAAAACCCCTGGGAAAAAAAAAAAAAAACAAGCCTCACAATGTTCACATTGCTCTTTAAGTAACTTCCTGTGTGCCAGAAGAATACTTGAAAGAAATACAACAAAATCCTTATTTAACAACGTAAAAATTACAATGTCCAACATCCAGTCAAAAATTATCAGACATGCAAAGAAACAGAAAAATATATAATCCATAGCCAGA
Organism: Bos indicus x Bos taurus; assembly: GCF_003369695.1. Taxonomy (NCBI): domain Eukaryota; kingdom Metazoa; phylum Chordata; class Mammalia; order Artiodactyla; family Bovidae; genus Bos; species Bos indicus x Bos taurus. The sequence goes on from NC_040078.1 coordinate 76,933,105, forward strand.
GGTAAAAGTGAAATGTACCTAGATATAACAGAGATAATGAAACTAACAGGCACTTTGACAGTTATTGGAGAAGGAAATGGCAGTATTCTTAGGCTTCCCTTGTGGCTCAGTTGGTTAAGAATCCACCTGCAATGCAGGAGACCTGGGTTCGATCCCTGGGTTGGGAAGATCCCCTGGAGACTCCAGTATTCTGACCTGGAGAATTCCATGGACTGTATAGTCCATGGGGTCGCAAAGAGTCAGACACAACTGAGTGACTTTCACTTTCACTTTCAAAATAAAGTACAAAGGAAGCAAAACTGAAAGAAACGAAAAGAACAGAGTTTCAGTGAGCTATGTGAAAATATGAAACTGAAAATTGTGTAAATTAGAGCCTAGAAATGAAAGAAGAAAAAGGGAGGGCGTAAAAGTTAGTGGCCAAAAATAATGAAGTTTTCCTAAATGTGACAAAGACCATAAACCCATAGAAGTTCAAGTAACACAGCAAAAAAAAAAACACACAAATCTGCACCAAGGCACATGTAATCACGTTGCTGAAAACTAATGATAAATAGGAAAAACATTCAGAGAAAAACAATTTATACAAAGGAACAAAAATAAGAATTATAGACTTATTTTTAAAAACTGTAAATGAGAAGACAGTTAAGTGATACTGTTTTAGGTTTGTTTTCTTGGTTGGGAATTGGTGTAAATTCACCACCAGTAAAAATTTTGGCAAGGGCTGTCAGTATGCTACCAACCACAAGTAATAGTCTCTTCATTATAAGCTAGCCATTGATTGATCCAGATCCAAAATCCTAGTTTAATCAGCTTTGTAGGACTAGTCTTAGTTCTGCCTTAGGTCATGTTACCCATATTAAAGTACTGAGACAAATATTTGTGTGTCCAAGATTACTGAGTAGTATATTTAGCTGACTCATTGGAAAAGACCCTGATACTGGGAAAGATTGAAGGCAAAAAGAGAAGGGAGCAGTAGAGGATGAGGTGGTTAGATGTCATCCCCAACTCAATAGACATGAATCTGAACAAACTCTGGAAGACAGTGAAGGACAGGGAAACTTGACATGCTGTAGTCCATGGGGTTGCAAAACATCAGACATGACTTAACAACTGAACACTTAGCAATACTTGCAAAAGTGATGGGGAGTGGGAAGGATGGGGCAAAAGAAAAGGTTGAACTGCAACAGAATTGTAACAAAGGCCTCAACTGATCCAATGAACAGGCTTTGGAGCTGGGATGGACCTTTAGAATTGTCCCAAATTGAAAAAAGCAACTGAGCCTTTGTACTTTCATCTAAGTGAAAGTATTAGTCACTCAGTCATGTCTGACTCTGTGACCCCATGGACTGTAGCCCACCAGGCTCTTCTGTCCATGGGATTCTCCAAGCAAGAATACTAGATTGGGCTACCATTTCCTTCTCCAGGGGATCTTCCTGACCCAGGGATTGAACCTGGGTCACCTACATTGCAGGAAGATTCTTAACCATCTGAACCACCAGGGAAGGTACCTTCCTGTAAACCAGTCACTCAATATGGGTTGATTTGGGAAGTGCAACCCTGGGTGAAGTTCCCTTCAGTCAAGCATGGTTCCTAAAGAGGACTGCAGCCAATATCCCTGACTGGTGAGAAGTGAATGACTCAGCACAGAAGGGGTTCTATGTAGAACACCTCATATCCACTGCAAGGGATCCCTAGCATTAAAACGAACAAACTAGAAAAGGGATTGGATTAATATGAGAGAGGTTATGAGAATTGATGGTTTGGGATATTATTTGCTTCATTGTTATTAAAAAGTAATGTCTATCATATTAATAGATGGTTTGGAATTGAAAAAGTTTAAATTGCCTGTAATCTTAACAATCAGATAAAACCCAATGAAATCTTGAAGTATCCTATCTCTCAACAACTCAGAATAAAGTAGCTCTCTTTTTGTCTTCTAAGGCTTATATGATTGACTGAGATTAGCAGTAATTTTTCTTAAAAGTTCATGATGAAGCTAAAAATACAGTGAAAGAACCTGCATTCTTATTCATTATGTACAATGTCTCAGACTTTTGTATTTATGGGGTTTTTTTGTCAGCTTTCTGATTTATATCTTGGAAATTCTAAAGACTGCATCCATCTTTAGATTTTAGCAGTTTCTACCTGCTTCTTACAATTCAGTGATCTAACTTGCCAGGCATTACTTCATGCTCAAGTGAAGAGTCCAAAGTCTTTCTTTTCCCCATCTTAACATTGTGTGTCCCCTCCACTCAGATTTATATTTCACCTAGGCTGTAGTGCTATTAAGTGTTGCTATTAAGCACTTATTGGTCAGTAAACAGAAAATTAAATTTCAAAATCAAATCATAAATTGGAAGAATTACATAGTTTAAAAATCAAATCATAAATTAGAAGAATTACATAATTTAAAAATCACAGATGGTGGAAATTTAACTTTTGGAATCAGTGTTACATAATTTGTAAAGTGAATGTATTTTTAAGAAACCTATTAGTAAGTTAGATTTGGATGACTTGTGGGCAGTAGTGCCATCTGCAGGTCTGTGATGCCATTCTTCTTAGTGTCTGGTGTTCTCTAAGAGATTTGACTCTACTGAATATTTATGGTTTTATAATGTCAAGTACAAAGTGGCATTAATCACAGACTGAAGAAGGATGAACTTATAGGTACAGATCCTCATTAGAGATTTTTAAACCACTGAGCTAATATCAACTGCCATATCCATATTAATAATTCAAATGTTAAGAAATGTGTAAGAGCTAGACTATATATATGAAATTAGCATAGATATTGGAATAATGCTCTGGAAGTGGGTTCTAATTGTGTATATATTATCAGCTGTGTGACATTAAAGAAAGTACTTAACTTCTCTGAAATGCAGTATTTTTAATTTATAAAATGGGAATAATACTTCCTTCATGACATCTTTGAGACCTCAAAATACATAAAATGTATAAAGTGCCTAGCACAAGTGTGAATACAATATGCTATCAATTGATAATAGTTCCCCTTCCCTTAAAATTAGAACAAAAATCTCAAGACCATTTACTGTCTTTGTACCTAGTGCATTTAAGAGTTATAAAATATATCATTACCTTTTTGGATAAAGTAAAATTAGGGATACTTATCCTATCCTGGTATATCTTTTCATTTTTATGTCTTTTATAAAATTTAAATGTAGATATATATGTTGGTAGCTGCATAGAGTATTTCTACAATATATTTATAAGAAATGATAAACAGTGATTGCTGAATTTGGGGAGTATGAAGGAGTCTTATTTTTTTAATGTGTGTACCCCTGAAACTGTTTTAATTTCTATCATGTCCAACATTACTTTTTCCAAAATAGAATGCTAATAAATATAAATATTTGGAAAAGGAAAATATCTGAGATTATCCTTATATTAAAATGAATGACAGTTCCCTCTCTTCACCCCCACCTCTAAATCTTTGCTTCTAAATAAGACAAAAAGAAGAGAAGTCTTACCTGAGCAATTCAGATTTAGAGTAAATTTTCTCTAAAATCATAATGTGTACTTTCAAGGGAATCTGTAGACAGCTTTCTTCAAAATTGATAAGAATGGAATAAACTGCCTAAGATCTGTCCTCTTAGAAAGCAGAATCTGACATGATTATTCAGTTTCTAGCTCTGTGATTACATAGTAGACTATGATTTCCATGGTCATTCATGGACATGCCCGAATAACACCATATTTGAATCACCTGACATGCATGTTTCCAGCAGAGGTTGAGCAAGATAAGGCTCTACCTTCTTGTTTCAGCTTTCATGCTGTAAATAAGTGTCCTTTTTACAGTTATGCAGTGCCATGTTTTTATTTTGGAGCTTTTGATAGGTGACTTCACTGTTTAAAATGAACCCCAAGTATAGTGCTGAAGTGCTGCCTTTTGTTCCTAAGAATAACAAGGTGGTGATATACCTGAAGAGCAAATGAATGTGTTAGGTAAACTCCATTCAGGCACAAGTTATAATACTGTTGGCTATCAGTTAAATGTAAATGAATCAACAAAACAATTAAATAATGCATTTTTAAACAGAAATATACATAAAACGAGGTTATAGCTTAGTCAGTTCATGAAAATGTTAGGGCCAAAGGCTCGAAGGAACCTAACTCTATAATTCCCCTAGGCGCAAAGTTTCAGGATTGCTATTTCAGTGTTTGCGTGACTTTATAGAAACATTATATTGCCATATGTTTACAAAAGAGTGAATATATCATAGCTGGCTTTGTCCCCCTGCACCTTTCTCTCTTTTCTGAATTTATTCTAATGAACATACACTAATTTTACTACAAGGAATAAAATTTTTCAAAATATATACAATATTAAATGTGATAAAAGTAAAATACATTGATTTAGCAGTCATATGGATTTGAGTTACTGCTTTGCCATTTAATGGCTATGTAACTTTGGAAACGTTGTTTAACTTTTTCACAGCCTATATACACATCTATAAAACAGATAATATGAAACTTGGAAAGTTATTCTGAGGATTAACAACAATGTATCTAAATTGTCTAGCTCAATATCTGGTATTCAACAATGTAACTATTAATATTAATTCTCTCCTGGGACTAAATCACAGAAGCCCAAGCCTCAGAGGCTCAACAGGTCTTTGAAAAATCATGATTTTCTTCCCTGTTATTATCCCCATTCACAAGCACAAATTTAATAGATTCAGTGCTTCAGCTTCTCTACACTTATCCTTGTTTCATCAACTGTTTGTTGAGTATCCACAATGTGCAGAAATTCTTCTATTGGTGAATAAAATAAAGTCTCTGCTTTGGGGTATTTTAAATCACATGATTTAGGCCTTTGTAGATCTATTGCTTCCCACGTGGCTCAGTGGTAAAGATTCCACCTGCCAAGCAGGAAGAGCGGGTTCAATCCCTGAGTCGGGAAAATCCCCTGGAGAAGGAAATGGCAACACATTCGAGTATTCTTGTCTGGGAAATCCCATGGAAGGAGGAACCTAGTGGGCTACAGTCCATGGGGTCGCAAAGAGTCAGACACGACTTAGTGACTAAACAGCAACAATAGCAGAAGAACTATAATGACTGACCTCCACATATATTTCATCTAATACCCAGATGTGGGGATGGAGCGATTAACCCTAAAATACTGCATATTCTGCAAGTGATTCCTTTTTGAATCAAGTCCATCAGAAATTTGCTTAGGTACAGCCCCAGATTTTTACCCCTAAACTCGTTTAATACGCATGGCATCATAGTACTTGATTTTTCTTCTAACAATAACTCTCCAAAGCTTTTTCCACCTGGACCCTTTTTCTCCTTTTCTTTGAGAGTTCATAGTATCTCCTTTCTCTCTTTACCAACCTGGGAAGATGAAATTTTTGAACATTTACACTAGGTTAGTCTGAGATATTAAAGAGGATCTGACTATTATACAAATTTAGAAAATTTCTGAATGAAAGCTCTATTTCAAAAAAGTAGTTTTGAGAATAACTGAATCCATATCTCAAATTTAATAAGGATGATCTGTTGTTGTTATGGTTGTTCAGTTGTGTCCGATTCTTTGTGACCCCATGGACTGCAGCACTCCAGGCTTCTCTGACCTTCACCATCTCCCAGAGCTTGCTCAAACTCTTGTCCATTGAGTTGGGGATGCCATCCAACCATCTAGTCCTCTGTCGTCCCCTTCTTCTCCTGCCTTTAATCTTGCCCAGCATCAGGGTCTTTTCCAATGAATTGGCTCTTCACATCAGGTGGCCAAAGTATGGGAGCTTCAGCTTCAGCAGCAGTCCTTCCAGTGAATATTCAGGGTTGATTTCTTTTTATATTGACTGGTTTGATTTCCTTGCATTCCAAGGGACTCTCAAGAGTCTTCTCCAACACCACAGCTCCAAAGCATCTGTTCTTCAGTGCTCAGCCTTCTTTATGGTCCAACTCCCACATCTATCCATGACTACTGGAATAACCATAGCTTTGAATATGAGGAACTTTGTTGTCAAAGAAATGTCTCTGCTTTTTAGTACACTGTCTAGGTTTGTCATAGCTTTCCTTTCAAGGAGCAAGCGTCTTTTAATTCCATGGCTGCAGTTACCATCTGCAGTGATTTTGGAATCTAAGGAAATAAAATCTGTCACTGCTTCTACTTAGTCCCATTCTATTTGCCTGAAGTGATGGACCAGATGTCATGATCTTAGTTTTTTGAATGTTGAGTTTTAAGCCAGCTTTTACTTAGGATGATTTTACTTGGGCATAATTTATAATAGAAGTCGTGCTTTTAAAAATAAGGTACACAAATGGGAGTTCTACTTGGCCCCCCATACACAGAGAAGTAGCAGTGTATTTCTCCCTCTACCCCGGTCATGATCTGTTATCTGTGTTGTCCTTTTCCTTGGTATAAGGTCCTGGAATGTCACTAACTATATTCCCATGTGTTGTCCAAGAGGCTGGCAAAATCCTTCCATGTATGGCCCAGTGTCCTACTGCGTCCTTCACTAATTATACAGCTTAGCTGACCTCACCTGTGCACAGCTGCCCTTTTACATTTTTCTATTTTATCTTGTCTCTGCTTTTTTTTTTTTTTTTTTCTTTGTCTCTGCTTTTATGTTGCATTCAGCTTTTCTCTTCTGCACACAGCAGTGTCCCCTCTGTGCATCCTCTTTTCTTTAGCTTCAGCTCTCAACCATTGGGAGAGACTATTTACCTTTGGGAAATGATTTTATTTTGCCACCAGATAAACCTGCCCCCTCCCCATGTGCTTCTTTTCTAACACACTCTGGATCTTGGAAACAGAAGACAGTAAGTAGTTTTTCTTCATTCCAGAGTATCTTGAGCCATAGCTACACAGCAGGGATCAAAGCAGGCACACATCAAAAGCACCCCAACTGAGAGGAGCAGCCCTGAAGCTTCTGTGCCTCCGGCTCTTGTTATCTTCACTGCCTGTGAGTCATGTATATCTCATCTCATCTTTTCTGTCTGCTATTCTGTTTCTAAGGCTCAGCAGAGAAAGCTGCTCTTTACTAAACTTATTTAACAACTCAAGATAAAACTTCTTGAGTTTTTTTCCCTCCCTCCATCCTCTCATAATTACTATACTTAATCAATTTCAGTGATACTTATTTATTTGACATTACTTAAGCTCTCACTGTGTGCCAACTACTATGAGTGAGTGATGAGGCTAGAAAAAATGAATGATACACTCCCTACTCTCAAGGAGCCTTCAACTAATGGAGCAAGACTACTATCATGTAGACAGTTCTAATACAGTGTGTGATCAAATCCATTGTTGTCATCATTCAGTCGATAAGTCGTATCCGACTCTGCGATCCCATGGACTGTAGCACACCAGGTTCCTCATTCCTCCACTATCTCCTGGAGTTTGCTCAAATTCATGTCCATTGAGTCAGTGATGCTATATAACCATTCTCATAGCATGCCCTCTTCTCCTTTTACCCTCTATCTTTCCCAGCATCAGGGTCTTTTCCAATGAATCGTTTCTTCACATCAGGTAGCCAAAGTTTTGGAGCTTCAGCTTTAGCATTAGTCCTTCCAATGAATATTCACAGTTAATTACCTTTAGGATTGACTGATTTGATCTCCTTAGAGTCCAAGGGCCTCTCAAGAGTCTTCTCCAGCACCACAATTCAAAAGCATCATCAGTTCTTCAGCTCTCAGTCTTCTTTGGGCTTCCATGGTAGCTCAGGCAATAAAGTATTTGCCTGCAATGCAGGAGGCCCCGGTTCAATCCCTGGGTCAGGAGGATCCCCTGGAGAAGGGAATGGCTACCCACTCCAGTATTCTTGCCTGGAGAATTCCGTGGACAAAGACACCTGGCGAGTTACAGTCCATGGGGTCATAAAGAGTCACGACTGAGTGACTAACACTTTGTCATCATTAGTAGCCTTCTTTATGGTCCAACTCTCACATCCACACATGACTACGGGAAAAATCACAGCTTTGACTACATGGACCTTTGTCAGAAAAATGATGTCTCTGCTTTTTAGTACACTGTCTCAGTTTGTCATAGCTTTCTTTCCAAGGAGCCAGTGCCTTTTAATTTCATGGCTACAGTCACTGTCTGCAGTGATTTTGGAGCCCATAGTAGAGACAAAGGATCTTTTTGGAGGAAATGGAAGGGGCACCATTTCTCAGATGAGGTGATACCTTGGATGGGTGTTTTTCCGGGCAGAGGGTTCACAGATGTAGGGACAGAGTTAGGGTACTGTTGCTGCTGCTGCTGCTAAGTCACTTCAATCATGTCCGACTCTGTGTGACCCCATAGACGGAAGACCACCAGGCTCCCCCATCCCTGGGATTCTCCAGGCAAGAACACTGGAGTGGGTTGCCATTCCCTTCTCCATAGGGTAGTGTAGACAGAGGCAAATCATTGGGGATGAAAAATAGCAAACGTGTTCTTGAGGTTGGGGTAATAGGAGCAAGTCAAGATTGCTGAGCTATGGATTTGAGTCAGGGAGTTACTAGAGATACTGCTGAGAATATCATAAAAACTTCATAACCATTTTTTCCCTTTATTTTGTTCCACTGCAGTGATTTCTACCAATCTGTCTTCCAGCTCACTTATTCATTCTTCTGCCCCATTTATTCTGTTATTGCTTCCTTCTAGTGTACTTTTCATTTCATTTATTGTATTGTTCATCTCTTTTTTTTTTTTTTTTTTCTTTCCAATCTTCTAGCTCTTTGATAAACATTTCTCATAATCTTGTCAGTCTGCCTCCATTCTGTTTCCAAGATCTTGGATCATCTTTACTGTCATTACTCTGAATTCTTTTTCAGGCAGACTGCCTATCTCCACTTCACTTAGTTTTTCTGGGGTTTTATCTTGTTCCTATATCTGGAACATATTTCTCTGGCATCTCATTTTTTATAGCTTCCTATTTTTGTGCTATCTGTTCCACAGGCTGTAAAATCATACTTCCTCTTGCTTCTGGTGCCCACCCACTTGTGGATGGAGCTGCATTTTGTCTCTGGTACGCAGGGCCATGTCACAAGTTGTTTTTAGAGGCAGCAACTGTGGGCTCATGATGACTTTAAGGAGCCTGTCTTGATGGATGGGGCTGTGTTTCCACCTGAGGCATCCCAGCACTGGAACCTGCAGGCTCTTCAGTCAGGCCAGGTCTCAGTGTCAAAATGGCAACCTCTAGGAGAGCTCATGCCAGTGAATATTCCCTGGGGATTCTGCCACCAGTGTCCACCCCAACAGTGAGCTAAAGCTAACCCCTACCTCTCCAGGAGACACTCCAACACCCACAGTTAGATCTGGCCCAGGCTCCTATGGAGTCACTGCTTTGCCATGGGTCCCAGTGTACCTGAAACCTTGTGTGCACCCTCCAAGTGCACACAAGGAATCTCTGTTTCCCCCAGTCCTATGGGGCTCTTGCACTCAAACCTTACTAGCCTTCAAAGCCGAATGCTCTGAGGGCTCCTGCTTCCAGTGCTAGACCTCCAGGCTGGGGAGCCTAACATGGAGCTCAGAACTCTCACTCCTGTGGGAGAAACTCTGCAATATAGTTATTTTCCAATCTGTGGATAACCAAACTGGTGAGTATGGGATTTGATCATATCATGAAAAGTACCCTTTATACTGTCTCTTTGTGATTTCTTCTTTGTCTTTAGATATAGAATATCTTTTGTGGTAGGTTCCAGTCATTTTTGTCAATGGTTGTTCAGCTATTAATGTTATTTTTAGTGTATTCAAGAGAGGGGATAAGCTCAAGTCCTCTTATTTCCCCATCTTTCTCCTTCCAAAACATCATAAAAATTTATCTGACATGTATTCAAGAAATTCATCCTATAAAGGTGGACTTTACTGAAATATAATTTCCTTGTGTGAAGTTGAATAACAGGTTCCCAAATAAGTTTATGTCCTAATGGCAAAACCTGTGACTATAACACCTTATATGATTTTTAAAAAAGAAGAAGAAGAAAAGAAAGAAATACTTTGCAAATGTGACTGAAATAATCTTGGGATAGAGAAATCATCCTGGATTATCTGTGTCACCCCAATATAATCACAAGAGTCCTTATAAAAGGAAGATAGGAAGATCAGAGACAGAGAGAGATGTGATGATGGAAGCAGAGGACAGAGAAGATGCTGTGCTGCTGTCTTCAAGATACAGGAAGAGGCCACAAGTCAATGAATATAGGTGGCCTCTAAAAGCTGGAAATGTCAAGGAAGCATTCTTTCCTAGAGGCTTCAGAAGAAAAGTGATTCTGTGAAACCAAGTTAGACTTCTAACCTCCAGAAACTTAAGACAATGTTTCTGTTGTTTCAGTTAGTATGTGGTGTTTAACAGCAGGAATTTAATATACTCCTTGAGAGCAGGAGTTTTGGTTTCATTGCTACTCTATCTTGAATGGTACAGAATAACCATGCCAAAATATGTTTCTTTGGGCTAGAGGCCAGTAGAACCAAAATGCTGAGGAAAAGCTCTAAACCAGGGCACAGGATCCTTTTTAAAGGAAACTTGCATTGATAAGGGCTTCCCTGTAGCTCAGTCAGTAAAGAATCTGTCTGCAGTGCAGGAGACCCAGGTTCGATCCCTGGGTTGGGAAGATCACCTGGAGAAGGAAATGGCAGCCCACTCCAGTATCCTTGCCTGGAAAATCTTATGGACAGAGGAGCCTGGTGGGCTGCAGTCCATGGGGTTGCAAGGAGTCGGGCATAACTGAGTGACTAACACTTACTTACTTACATTGATAAAGGAAATTTTTGAAAAGATGTCTTCTTTTCCTATACCAGAAAGAGGACTCAACTCATCAATGGGGAAGGCACTAAAAAAAAAAAAGGTTAACAAACCTTATTAAACAGCTCTTGCTTACCATATATTTTCTGGCTACCTTTGCATAACTAGTCTCCTCAGAAGCCTTTTATCCCTTTACCTTGTCTAAGATGGTATAAAAACCCAAATTCTGAACACATTTTGGGTGGCTCATCTTTAGGTGCTCTCATATGTACATGCACAATGCACATGCTGATAAACTTCTCTTGTTTTTCATTTGTTAATCTGCCTCTGCCTTATCATACTGTTAATGGAATGCTAGCTGGCTTAAAACTCAACATTCAGAAAACTAAGATCATGGCATCCAGTCCCATCACTTCAGGCAAATAGAAGGGGAAAAAGTAGAAGCAGTGACAGATTTTATCTTCTTGGACTCCAAAATCATTGCAGACAGCAACTATAACCATGAAATTAAAAGACACTTACTCCTTGGAAGGAAAGCTATGACAAACCTAGACAGTGTATTAAAAAGCAAAGACGGTATCTGTTGTCCTGGGATCCTGCTTCAGACAGGAGGGGCAGTCCTAAGATGGTGGAGGAATAGGACGGGGAGACCACTTTCTCCCCCAAAAATTCATCGAAAGAACATTAGAACGCTGAGCAAATTCCACAAAACAACTTCTGAATGCTGGCAGAGGACATCAGGCACCCAGAAAGGCAGCCCATTGTCTTCGAAAGGAGGTAGGACAAAATATAAAAGATAAAAAGAGAAACAAAAGAGGTAGGGATGGAGATCTGTCCCAGGAAGGGAGTCTTAAAAAAGAGAGATGTTTCCAAACACCAGGAAACACTCTTACCAGTGCGTCTGTTGTGAGCCTTGGAACCTCAGAGGGCAACATAACCCGGAGGAAAAATAAATAAATAATTAAAACCCACAGATTGCATGCCTAACGGCAACTCCCAGCAGAGAAGCAGCCCAGACACTCGCATCTGCCACTAGCAAGCGGGGGCTGGACAGGGAGGCGCGGGCTGCATTGCTTAGGGTAAGGACCGGGCCTGAATGGCCCCAAGGGCAATCTGAGGGAACTAACTAGAGACAGCAACCCAGACTGTGGGATAGCTATCCCATGAAAAGCCCTAACCTAAAACACCGCCAGGCCCACTCACAGAACAAAGGACTGAGCAGAGCTAGCCGGCTGAGCATCAGCCCATACCCCACCGGAGAGAGGCAGGCAAGGGCAGCCAGGCCCGGAAGGGGGCAATCGCGGCCCCAGAGAGGCATCCTATACCAAACTGCAAGCAGGCTTCATTGCTAACCAAGACTTCTTGGGATTCTGGATGGTTAACATCCGCTGGAGGGTCGCAGCCAGAGATCAACTCCCCAGAAGAGACACACGGCACACCTGAGAAGGCGCACAGATTGTATACCCAGAAAACCGAGCAGCAGGGATGGGGGAGGCGATAAGTCACAGCCCCACCTGGGGGCAACTGCGCTCGCCAAGCACCTGGTCACCTGAGCTGCTTGGACCTGGGAAGGTCACAGAATGCAGGCCCAAGTCTGCACCTTTGTGGAGTACCCGAGAAGCTGAACCTGAGCAGCTTAGACCTGGGAAGTGCATGTAACCCAGGGCCACCTCAAACAGTTCCTGGCAGAGCAACCTACAGCCTGAACAGTGTAGACTGGGAAAGCACACACGCCATGAGCGGGGACAAACCCAGTGTGGCCAAAACACTGCGAGCACTCCCCACACACGCCAGTGATGTATGTTCGCAGTGTTACTCCCTCCCCACAGCACGACTGAACAAGTAAGCCTAATTAAGTGACCACAACCACTCCCTTGTGTCAGGGTGGAAATTAGACACTGAAGAGGCCAGCAAACAGAAGAAGCTAAAATAAACAGAGGGAATGAACCGCTTTGGAAGTGACAGGTACAATAGATTAAACCCTGCAGTTAGCACCGACTACATAGGAAGGGGCCTATAGATCTTAAGAAGTGTAAGCTGGATCAAGGAACTATCTGAAAATGAACTGACCCCACACGGTCCACAACAACAACAGAGAAAGTCCTAGATATGCTTTTATGATTACATTTTTTAAATTTTTTACTTTTTTTATTTTTAAGTCCTCTATTACTCCTTTAATTTTCATTTTTATAACCTACCATTACTTTGCCAAAAAAAGACCCTATTTTTAAAGCAAACTTCATATATATATATATATATATATATATATATATATTCTATAATTTTTGTGATTTTATTCTTTTCTTCAATATTGTATTTTTGAGAATCTATAATCTTTGCTTTTCTGTTTTTGTTATCAGTTTTGTACCTTTAAGAACCCAATCTTCAGTACCCATTTTTACTTGAAAGCAAGATTACTGGCTGGATTGCTCTCTCCCTCTTTGGAATCTCCTTTTTCTCCACCAGGTCACCTCTATCTCCTCCCTCTCCCTTCTCTTCTCTACCCAATTCTGTGAATCTCTTTGTGTGTTCCAGGCTATGGAGAACACTTAGGGAACTGATTACTGGCTAGATCAGTCTCTCTCCTTTTGATTCCCCCTTTTATCCTCCTGGCCACCTCTGTCTCCTTCCTCCCTCTTCTCTTCTCTGTGTAACTCCGTGAACATCTCTGAGGGATCCAGACTGTGGAGAGCACATAGGGAAGTGATTACTAGCTAGCTTGCTCTCTCCCCTTTTGATTCCCCCTCTTCTCCTCCTGGCCATCTCTATCTCTCTCCTCCCTCTTCTCTTCTCCATGTAACTTTGTGAACCTCTCTGGGTGTCCCTTACTATGGAGAATCTTTTCACCATTAACCTAGATGTTTTATTATCAGTGCTGTATGGATGGAGAAGTCTTGAGGCTACTGTAAGAATAAGACTGAAAATCAGAAGCAGGAGGCTTAAGTCCAAAACCTGAGAACACCAGAGAACTCCTGACTCCAGGGAACATTAACCAATAGGAGCTCATCAAAAACCTCCATACCTACACTGAAACCAAGCACCACCCTAGGGCCAACAAGTTCCAAAGAAAGACTTACCACACAAATTCCCCAGCAACACAGGAACATAGCCCTGAGTTTCAATATACAGACTGCCCAAAGTCACACCAAACCCATTGACATCTCAAAACTCATTACTGGACACTTCATTGCACTCCAGAGAGAAGAAATCCAGCTCCACCCACCAGAACACTGACACAAGCTTCCCTAACCAGGAAACCTTGACAAGCCACCCATCCAACTCCACCCATAGCAAGGAACCTCCACAATAAAGAGGAACCACAAACTGCCAGAATACAGAAAGGCCACCCCAAACACAGGAATATAAACAAAATGAAAAGGCAGAGAAATACCCAGCAGGTAAAGGAACAGGATAAATGCCCACCAAACCAAACAAAAGAGGAAGAGATAGGGAATCTACCTGATAAAGAATTCCGAATAATGATAGTGAAAATGATCCAAAATCTTGTAAACAAAATAGAGTTACAGGTAAATAGCCTGGAGACAAGGATCAAAAAGATGCAAGAAAGGTTTAACAAGGACCTAGAAAAAATAAAAAAGAGTCAAATATAATGAATAATGCAATAAATGACATCAAAAACACTCTGGAGGGAACCAACAGTAGAATAACTGAGGCAGAAGATAGGATAAGTGAGGTAGAAGATAGAATGGTAGAAATAAACAGAGAGGAAAAAAAAAAAAAAGAATTAAAAGAAATGAGGACAACCTCAGAGATCTCTGGGACAATGTTAAATGCCCCAACATTCGAATCATAGGAGTCCCAGAAGAAGAAGACAAAAAGAAAGACCATGAGAAAATACTTGAGGAGATAATACTTGAAAACATCCCTAAAATGGGGAAGGAAATAATCACCCAAGTCCAAGAAACCCAGAGAGTCCCAACAAGATAAACCCCAGGTGGAACACCCCAAGACACATATTAATCAAATTAACAAAGATCAAACACAAAGAACAAATATTAAAAGCAGCAAGGGAAAAACAACAAATAACACACAAGGGGATTCCCATAAGGATAACAGCTTATCTTTCAATAGAAACTCTTCAGGCCAGGAGGGAATGGTAAGACATACTTCAAGTGATGAAAGAAAATAACCTACAGCCCAGATTACCGTACCCAGCAAGGATCTCATTCAAACATGAAGGAGAAGTCAAAAGCTTTACAGACAAGCAAAAGCTCAGATAATTCAGCACCACCAAACCAGCTCTCCAACAAATGCTAAAGGATCTTCTCTAGACAGGAAACACAGATAGGGTATATAAACTCAAACCCAAAACAAGAAAGTAAATGGCAACAGGATCATACTTATCAATAATTAGCTTAAATGTAAATGGGTTGAATGCCCCAACCAAAAGACAGAGACTGGCTGAATGGATACAAAAACAAGACCCCTATATATGATGTCTACAAGAGACCCACCTCAAAACAAGGGACACATACAGACTGAAAGTGAAGGGCTTGAAAAAGATATTCCACACAAATAAAGACCAAAAGAAAGCAGGAGTAGCAATACTCATATAAAATAGACTTTAAAACAAAGGCTGTGAAAAGAGACAAAGAAGGACACTACGTAATGATCAAAGATCAATCCAAGAAGATATAACAATTATAAATATATATGCACACAACATAGGAGCACCACAATATGTAAGACAAATGCTAACAAGTATGAAAGGGGAAATTGACAATAACACAATAATAGTGGGAGACTTTAATAACCCACTCACACCTATGGATAGATCAACTAAACAAAATTAACAAGGAAACACAAACTTTAAATGATACAATAGACCAATTAGACCTAATTGATATCTATAGGACATTTCACCCCAAAACAATGAATTTCACCTTCTTCTCAAGCGCACATGGAACCTTCTCCAGGATAGATCACATCCTGGGCCATAAATCTAGCCTTGGTAAATTCAAAAAAATTGAAATCATTCCAAGCCCCTTTTCTGACCACAATGCAGTAAGATTAGATCTCAATTGCACGAGAAAAACTATTAAAAATTCCAACATATGGAGGCTGAACAACACACTGCTGAATAATGAACAAATCACAGAAGAAATCAAAAATGAAATTAAAATATGTATAGAAATGAATGAAAATGAAAACACAACCCAAAACCTATGGGACACTGTAAAAGCAGTGCTAAGAGGAAGGTTCATAGCAATACAGGCTTACCTCAAGAAACAAGAAAAAAGTCAAATAAATAACCTAACTCTACACCTAAAGCAACTAGAAAAGGAAGAAATGAAGAACCCCAGGGTTAGTAGAAGGAAAGAAATCTTAAAAATTAGGGCAGAAATAAATGCAAAAGAAACAAAAGAGACCATAGCAAAAACCAACAAAGCCAAAAGCTGGTTATTTGAGAGGATAAATAAAATTGACAAACCATTAGCCAGACTCATCAAGAAACAAAGGGAGAAAAATCAAATCAACAAAATTAGAAATTAAAATGGAGAGATCACAACAGACAACACAGAAATACAAAGGATCATAAGAGACTACTGTCAGCAACTATATGCCAATAAAATGGACAACTTGGAAGAAATGGACAAATTTTTAGAAAAGTACAACTTTCCAAAACTCGACCAGGAAGAAATAGAAAATCTTAACAGACCCATCACAAGCACAGAAATTGAAACTATAATTAGAAATCTTCCAGCAAACAAAAACCCAGGACCAGACAGCTTCACAGATGAATTCTACCAAAAATCTAGAGAAGAGCTAACACCTATCCTATTCAAACTCTTCCAGAAAATTGCAGAGGAAGGTAAACTTCCAAACTCATTCTATGAGGCCATCATCACCCTAATACCAAAACCTGACAAAGATGCCACAAAAAAAGAAAACTAGAGGCCAATATCACTGATGAACATAAATGCAAAAATCCTCAACAAAATTCTAACAAACAGAATCCAACAAAATATTTAAAAAATCATACATCATGACCAAGTGGGCTTTATCCCAGGGATGCAAGGATTCTTCAATATCTGCAAATCAATCAACGTAATACACCACATTAACAAATTAAAAAATAAAAACCACACGATTATCTCAATAGATACAGAGAAAGCCTTTGACAAAATTCAACATCCATTTATGATAAAAACGCTCCAGAAAGCAGGAATAGAAGGAACATATGTCAGCATAATAAAAGCTGTATATGACAAACTCACAGCAAACATTATCCTCAGTGGTGAAAAATTTAAAGCATTTCCCCAAAGTCAGGAACAAGACAAGGGTGCCCACTCTCACCACTACTATTCAACATAGTTTTGGAAGTTTTGGCCACAGCAATCAGAGCAGAAAAAGAAATAAAAGGAAAAGATTGGAAAAGAAGAAGTAAAACTCTCACTGTTTGCAGATGACATGATCTTCTACATAGAAAACCCTAAAGACTCCACCAGAAAATTACTAGAGCTAATCAATGAATATAGTAAAGTTGCAGGGTATAAAATCAGCACACAGAAATCCCTTGCATTCCTATACATTAACAATGAGAGAACAGAAAGAGAAATTAAGGAAGCAATTCCATTCACCACTGCAATGAAAAAAATAAAATACTTAGGAATATATCTACTTAAAGAAACAAAAGACCTATATATAGAAAACTATAGAACACTGATGAAAGAAATCAAAGAGGTCACAAATAGATGGAGAAATACACTATGTTCACGGATTGGAAGAATCAATATAGTGAAAATGAGTATACTACCCAAAGCAATCTATACATTCAATGCAACCCTTATCAAGCTACCAATGATATTTTTCAGAGAATTAGAACAAATAATTTCACAATTTGTATGGAAATACAAAAAAATCTCGAATAGACAAAGCAATCTTGAGAAAGAAGAATGAAACTGGAGGAATCAACCTGCCTGACTTCAGGCTCTACTACAAAGCCACAGTCATCAAGACACCATGGTACTGACACAAAGACAGAAATATAGATCAATGGAACAAAATAGAAAGCCCAGAGATAAATCCACATACCTATGGAAACCTTATCTTTGACAAAGGAGGGAAGAATATACCATGGAAAAAAGATAATCTCTTTAACAAATGGTGCTGGGAAAACTGGTCAACCACTTGTAAAAGAATGAAACCAGAACACTTTCTAACACCATACACAAAAATAAACTCAAAATGGGTTAAAGATCTAAATGTAAAACCAGAAACTATAAAACTCCTAGAGGAAAACATAGGCAAAACACTCTCTGACATAAATCACAGCAGGATCCTCTATGACCCACCTCCCATAAATATTGGAAATAAAAGCAAAAATAAACAAATGGGACCTAATTAAAATTAAAAGCTTATGCACAACAAAGGAAACTATAAGCAAGGTGAAAAGACAGCCTTCAGAATGGGAGAAAATAATAGCAAACGAAGCAACAAAGAATTAATCTCAAAAATATACAAGCAACTCCTGCAGCTTAATTCCAGAAAAGTAAATGACTCAATCAAAAAATGGGCCAAAGAACTAAACAGACATTTCTCCAAAGTAGTCACACAGATGGCTAAGAAACACATGAAAAGATGCTCAACATCACTCATTATTAGAGAAATGCAAAACCACAATGAGGTACCATTTCACGTCAGTCAGAATGGCTGCTATCCAAAAGTCTACAAAAAGTAAATGCTGGAGAGGGTGTGGAGAAAAGGGAACCCTCTTACACTGTTGGTGGGAATGCAAACTAGTACAGCCATTATGGAGAACAGTGTGGAGATTCCTTTAAAAACTCAAAATAGAACTGCCATATGACCCAGCAATCCCACTGCTGGGCATACACACCGAGGAAACCAGAATTGAAAGAGACACGTGTACCCCAATGTTCATTGCAGTACTATTTATAATAGCCAGGACATGGTAGCAACCTAGATGTCCATCAACAGACGAATGGATAAGAAAGCTGTGGTACATATACACAATGGAATATTACTGAGCCATTAAAAAGAATACATTTGAATCAGTTCTAATGAGGTGAATGAAACTGGAGCCTATTATACAGAGTGAAGTAAGCCAGAAAGAAAAACATCAATACAGTATACTAATGCATACATATGGAATTTAGAAAGATGGTAATGATAACCCTGTATGTGAGACAGCAAAAGAGACACAGATGTATAGAACAGACTTTTGGACTCTGTGGGAGAGGGCGAGGGTGGGATGGTTTGGGAGAATGGCATTGAAATATGTAAAATATAATATGTGAAACAAATCACCAGTCCAGGTTTGATGCAAGGTGGGAGGCGGTTCAGGATGGGGAACACATATACACCCGTGGCGGATTCATGTCAATGTATGGCAAAACCAATACAATATTGTAAAGTAATTAGCCTCCAATTAAAATAAATAATTTTTTTTTAAACAGCAAAGACATCACTTTGCTGACAAAGGTCCTTATAGTCAAAGCTATGGTTTTTCCAGTAATTATGTATAGATGTGAGAGTTGGACCATAAAAAAGACTGAGCACTGAACAATTGATGCCTTTGAATTGTGGTGCTGGAGAAGACTCTTGAGAGTTCCTTGAACTGCAAGGAGATCAAACCAGTCAGTCCTAAAGGAAATCAACCCTGAATATTCATTGAAAAGACTGATGCTGAAGTAGAAGCTCCAATACTTCAACCACCTGATGCAAAGAGCTGACTCATCAGAAGAGAACCTGATGCTGGGAAAGATTGAAGGCAAAAGGAGAAAAGGGCAGCAAAGGATGAGATGGTTGTGTGGCATCACCAATTCAATGGACAAGAATCTGAGCAAACTCCAGGAGATAGTGAAGGAAGGACAGGGAAGCCTGGCATGCTGCAGTCCATAATGTCACAAAGAGTCAGACATGACTTGGCAACTGAACAATAAAAACAACAATCTGCCTTTAGCCAGATTATCAGGGCCCCAGCTAAGGAACTTAAAATGGGTAGAAGAAAAGACTTTTTTCTCTCCTAGACTTCTGGCATTAATAGGCTAGCTAAGACACTCACTTGCTCTGGATGCTGCAACTGAAATCCAGGACCCCTGACAAAGGTGGCCTAAAGTAAAAATTCTTCCCAAAGTCAGCCTCTCGGACCTCTGTCTCCAGGGTGGTCAAAGTCTTTTAGTCTTATCTTTTCCAAATTTAGATTAACAAGAGAAAAACATTTGTAAAATTAGTTATTTGGATGGTTACTCGTGTGAATTTGATTTTGAGAGACTGATTATTGATCCTTTCCCTCCAAGAGACAGCTATTGCTTTCTTGTTTGTCTGGTTCTGTGTGCTGAAGGTTTGGCTTCCCTCCTACCAGAGCATACAGGTTGTCATACCTGCATCTGCAAGTGGCCAGATGTCAGGGAGATGGGGTGGAAGCCAAGGGTATCTAGATAACAAGCCAGAAATGTGGGTTGCACCCTATTCGCAGCAGGTATCTTACCAACCACTGCCAGTTTTCACGGTTTGTTTAAGTTTTTCTTGCTTTTGACTACCTTTGAAAGTGAATCTGGGTCGTTAGAGCTGCTGCTTCTGCACTTTCTGTCGGGATACCACTTGTATCTGTGGTTACACTATAAGAAAGCTATTGTTTCTGGTTTAAGTCACAATTGGAATAGTATATCTTTGCTTTAAAAAATCTTCAAGACTTTGAACAGTATCTGGAACATATAAGGTACTCAATAAATATGTATAGAGGGGGTAAAATAGAGAGGATTTACAATAAGTTACCCCAAATGAGACAACCAGAGGCCTTGTGAATTTTTACCCTGTTATCAGCAGTGTATAGAATATGTTGGTTTTTTTTTTGCTTGACCGCTTTAATCTAATGTGCTTCTCCAGGAGGATTCAAGGTTATGTTCAGGTCATAACTCAAAACTTAAGACAAATAGGTTTCATTTTTCTTCAGAGTCAGTTTGTCATGAAATTTTGGAGATAAAAAATCCTTATTTATGTAAACAATCTATACCATGTGATAGGGCACAAAAGTATTTTACAGACTTCAAGGAAATTTGATCCTCCAAGTCAGTAGCCTCTGGTTACACCCACAAAACCCTTGAAGGTGAGTTCATTCTCATCCAACATTCAGACTATTTGGGTGACAAGATTTGAGAGACACATGTCTACTGGTAATGATGGAAAACATCTCGGTCATGCAGAACTCCTTTCCTAAGCTTTCCATGGTCACATTCTCTTCTCTTTCTAAAGAAGTTCATGAGCACATTGCTTTCAAAATTGATATGCATTTGTCATCTATCTTTTTTATTATTCTCCTAGCATTCTTAAAATCTAGCTGCTGCTGCTAAGTCACATCAGTTGTGTCTGACTCTGTGTGACCCCATAAATGGCAGCCCATTTGGGCTTCCCCATCCCTGGGATTCTCCAGGCAAGAACACTGAAGTGGGTTGCCATTTCCTTCTCCAGTGAATGAAAGTGAAAAGTGAAAGTGAAGTCGCTCAGTCGTGTCCGACTCTTTGTGATTCCATGGACTGTAACCCACCAGGCTCCTCCATCCATGGAATTTTCCAGGCAAGAGTACTGGAGTGGGTTGCCATAAAATCTAGCACCTCAGTTACCTATATGACCTTTTACAAATCACTTAATCTCTTTGAGTCTCAGTTTCTTCATTGGTAAACTAAGGAGCTTCTATCAAGATATCTTTAAAGTTTATATCATGTTTAAAATTCTTTGATAATATGTTTTATGGTATTAGCCAAATGCTAGTAGTTGGCTTAGAGTAGCAAATAAGCAAATATTCATCAATTGACATCTGTCCCTCATCTTTAGTTGCAAGATATCAAATAGCTATTTTTGTATTAAACAACCATCCCTCAAGATCTAAAAATTAAAACAATGACCATTTATTTAGCTCACAATTCTGCAATTCAGCAGTTTTAACTGGGTTCAGAAAGATAGGTTTTGTGTTTGTGTGTGTGTGTGTGTGTGTGTGTGTGTGTTTGTTTCTGATCTTACCTGATTTAGAATGGGCCTCTGCTAAGATTAGGACTTCCCTGGTGGCTCAGATGGTAAAGCGTCTGTCTACAATGTGGGAGACCTGGGTTCCATCCCTGGGTTGGGAAGATCCGCTGGAGAAGGAAATGGCAATCCACTCCAGTACTATTGTCTGGAAAATCCCACGGACAGAGGAGCCTGGTAGGCTACAGTCCATGGGGTCACAAAGAGTTGGACACGACTGAATGACTTCAGTTTCACTTTCGGCTAAGATGGTCATCTCCATTTCATGCCTCTCACTTTCCAGCCATCTAGCATGGGCTTTTTCTCATGGTTGAGTAAAGGTCCAAGACACAGGGAAAAGTTTCATAATGCTTCTATCTAAGATAAATCCTAAGATAAATTAAAATTTAATTTCAGTGCAGTTGGAACCTTTCTAAATCCAGTTGTTAAAAGAAATTCCTAATCAAGTAAAACATCTCTACTGAATACAAAAAAAAACAATAAATTTTGCTGTGCTTAGTCACTCAGTGATATCCAACTTTTTGCAACCCAAGGGACTGTAGCCTGCCAGGCTCCTCTGGCCATGGGGATTCTCCAAGCCAAGAATACTGGTGTGGGTTGCCATGCCCTCCTCCAGGGGATCTTCCTAACCCAGGGATCCAACATAGATCTCCCACATTGCACGTGGATTCTTTACTGTCTGAACCACCAGGGAAGCCCAAGAATACTGGAGTGGGTAGCCTATCCCTTCTCCAGGGGATCTTCCCAACCCAGAAATCGAACCAGGGTCTCCTGCATTGCAGTTGGATTCTTTACCAGCTGAGCTACCAGGACACTCAAAAATATGTCCTCATGCAAAAGAATAAAATAGGAATTTGACTCAACAGTAGATAATTCAGATAAAAGTTTCAAGTTGAAAGCATTCATTCAGAAAGATGAATATTACAGATCAAAGTGATTTTTTTGAGACCAAGATTCTTTGAAAAATTGAATCAGTTGCACACAATCTGAACAGACATGATTAACTTAGCTAAAGAAAGATTATGAGGGATTTATTTGGAAAGAAATTACTAGTAAATCTTACTGAATGTCAATTTTTGCATTTGCAATTAATACCAGGAAAAGACACTGTAACAGTTTCATGGACTATCTCACAGCTCTAGTACACATTTTTGTGCTTTTATCAGCAGTTGCAAACTAATTGACAAAGCTTGCTTGGTAAGCTATTAGAATCTACTAATCTGCTTTTTTTCCCACTCAGCTTTTTTTTTTTTTTTTTTCGTATGCAGGATAAGCAAAGTCTGGAAATAAATAATTCAACAAGTCTGATTTGGGTATTTTCAGTGAATTCTTTTCTGATATTTCACCTTTTCATTATATTTTATATCTTAACAAATGTTTGACCAAGTTTTTAATTATAAAATAGGTTTAAAGCCCTGTAACTTATGCCCAACTTTACCACATTCTGTTTGTGTGTGGCTTGTTTTTCTTCTCCTGTGTGCCCTTGTACTATTCTGCTGATTACATACAAGGATCTTCTGAGAAGCAAGTTAAGAATGACTGAGGTTTTGCAATCCCTATCAAGCTACCAGTGGTATTTTTCACAGAACTAGAACAAATAATTTCACAATTTGTATGGAAATACAAAAAATCTCGAATAGACAAAGCAATCTTGAGAAAGAAAAATGAAACTGGAGGAATCAACCTGCCTGACTTCAGGCTCTACTACAAAGCCACAGTCATTAAGACACCATGGTACTGGCACAAAGACAGAAATATAGATCAATGGAACAAAATAGAAAGCCCAGAGATAAATCCACACACCTATGGACACCTTATCTTTGACAAAAGAGGCAAGAATATACAATGGAGAAAAGATAATCTTTAACAAATGGTTCTGGGAAAATTGGTCAACCACTTGTAAAAGAATGAAACCAGAATACTTTCTAACACCATACACAAAAATAACTCAAAATGGATTAAAGATCTAAACATAAGACCAAAAACTATGAAACTCCTAGAGAAGAACATAGGCAAAACACTCTCTGACATAAATCACAGCAGGATCCTCTATGAACCACCTCCTAGAATATTGGAAATAAAAGCAAAAATAAACAAATGGGACCTAATTAAAATTAAAAGCTTATGCACAACAAAGGAAACTGTAAGCAAGGTGAAAAGACAGCCCTCAGAATGGGAGAAAATAATAGCAAATGAAGCAACTGACAAAGAAATAATCTCAAAATATACAAGCAACTCCTGCAGCTCAATTCCAGAAAAATAAATGACCCAATCAAAAAATGGGCCAAAGAACTAAACAGACATTTCTCCAAAGAAGACATACAGATGGCTAACAGAAGAAAAGATGCTCAACATCACTCATTATCAGAGAAATGCAAATCAAAACCACAGTGAGGTACCATTTCACGCCAGTCAGAATGGCTGCTATCCAAAAGTCTACAAAAAATAAATGCTGGAGAGGGTGTGGAGAAAAGGGAACCCTCTTACACTGTTGATGGGAATGCAAACTAGTACAGCCACTATGGAGAACAGTGTGGAGATTTCTTTAAAAACTCGAAATAGAACTGCTTTATGACCCAGCAATCCCACTACTGGGCATACACACCAAGGAAATCAGAATTGAAAGAGACACGTGTACCCCAATGTTCATCACAGCACTGTTACAATAGCCAGGACATGGAAGCAACCTAGATGTCCATCAGCAGATGAATGGATAAGAAAGCTGTGGTACATATACACAATGGAATATTACTCAGCCATTAAAAAGAATACATTTGAATCACTTCTAATGAGGTGGATAAAACTGGAGCCTATTATACAGAGTGAAGTAAGCCAGAAAGAAAAACACCAATACAGTATACTAACACATATATATGGAATTTAGAAAGATGGTAACAACAACCCTGTATATGAGACAACAAAAGAGACACAGATGTGTAGAACAGTCTTTTGGACTCTGTGGGAGAGGGACAGGGTGTGGTGATTTGGGAGAATGTCATTGAAACATGTATAATATCATATATGAAATGAATTGCCAGTCCAGGTTTGATGCACGATACAGGATGCCTGGGGCTGGTGCACTGGAATGACCCAGAGGGATGGTACGGAGAGGGAGGTGGGAGGGGGATTCAGAATGGGGAACACATGTACAACCGTGGTGGATTCATGTTGATGTTATGACAAAACCAATACAATATTGTAATGTAATTAGCCTCCAATTTAAATAAATTTATATTAAAAAAAAAGACTGAAGTTTTCAATCTGGCATCTTATTTTACAAATCTGATTGGAATTCGGGATATTGAATCATGGCTTCAATAGCTTGGCGTGAGTTGAAGCCTTATATTCGACAGATATTCTAAAAAGCGATCTACTCACCCATTTGATTAGAAAATCTCTGCTTTTTCAAAGAGGCAGCTTTAGAAGAAACCCTTTGATAAATTAGAATTCTCTTCATAATCTATTATAATAGCATTCTCATCACAAATTGATATTATAAAAAATGAGGTCACTTCTTTTTTTCAGCTATGCACTGATACATTTTGCTGATGGTGAATTAGCCTTGAGAAGGATGAGATGGTGTTCATCTCTTCATTTCTAGGCATTGTTCTAGATCCTAGAGACAAAAAGATCCTGCTGCCATGGTCATGGGCCACAATTTTTTGTTGCCTCACTTTTTTTCTCTCTTACATAAAAGATCACAGAACTGCCTTTGTCATATTGTGAAGTAAGTACTGAGTAACACTCAAGTAGATACGTAATTAGCTTCTCACTTCTTTGAATTTAAGAATTACTGCTGCTCATTTAAATTTAAAGGCAAAAAGCTTGAAGTTGTCATAGAAGTTTAGTATTAAAACTTTAGAAAACATGTACTAAACACTTAACCTATGATTACACACCAACCTCAGTTGTGCTTGAGAATAAACTTGTTAGCCATTTTGACTGATGGGTGATAGAACAGTGGGCAGAAGGCCTATTTACTCAAAACAACTCCCTTGACAATCAACTGTGGTACAGAAAAGTTGCACCATTCATTCTTCCATTCATGTATTCACTCACTAATACCTGCTGTGTCCACTGCATTGTGCTAGACAATGGAGTTAAAAGACTAAATAAGAAACCCTAGTCCTGATATAGAGAAGTTCATAGGCTGGTTAGAGAAAGAGATGAATAAATTGTCAATTATAATGTAACAAGTTCTATAACAAAGTATAAGGCTATAAGGTAACATGTATCACATGTGTATTTTTGTATTACATCATCTACCCTAATTAAATAAAACATCTCAGTTATTGATACAAAAATAATAGGTACTCAAAACTTGATTTCATGCACACTGGGATGAAGTTTAATGAAAAAAGAGACTTGATCTTTTTATTCACTGTCATATATACATAGTGTTTGACACATTTGTATCTTACAAGTCTTAATAGAAAAGTCTTTCTTAAATTTCTTGCCTCTTGCATTGTCTTACTTCCAGTACCACCGTATAATACCTAATGCCTTCAGTCATGAAGCTCCTTAATCTCATTTTCCCACTTCTAAAAATGTATAACAGAAGCTCCTCACAATGCTCTATATAAAGCTCAAGCAATTCTCTGAAATTTATTTGACAAAAATATATACTTACCAATCAGTGAAATTTAGTTCCCAACCAAAATTAAGTACTAAGGACCAGACTAATGAAATAATTTGTTTAAAAAACAATGCTATTCAAGATACTGGAAGCTGTAATTAAAAAAAAAACAAAGACCACTAGACAAGATGAGGCACCTAACTGTACCAGTTTAATGCTATGAAAGGATTCTAGGCTGTAATATCCATACAGCCTAGAAAATTCCAAATTGAGGAGATGGAGTTGAGAATTGTGGGAAACAAGAGGTCTAGAGTTCACAGGAAAGAGTCATAAAAGGGGAAATCTACAAAGAATTCTGAAGCTCTGCAAAGTGTTCCCCTTGAGTATTCAGCTGAAATACTTATTAGCACTACTATTTTAGGAAATTACCCAAGGCCAAGAGAATCACCTGAGTGGTTTAGAGGTCACAGTGCTCTCACCCACACAGAATTGAGTATATAGTACCTGTTCCCACCACACAGACTAGAAAGCCTCTTGATTCATTAAGAATTTGGTAGAATTCTCGGAAGACTCTTGACTCAGTATTGGACAGTAATATTGTATAATACAGTATTAAGGAAAATTGGTCTTAGCACTGCTTCAATCCAACCTAAAAATTCTTAAAAAACGAAGGCCAAACTGTCTCCAAAAACAGTGAGTCACAGAATAAAGTACAATAATATTTAAAAGAATACAAATAAACTTAACAACCAATGAAGCAAAATTTAAAATGTCTGGCATCCACAGAAGGGAGTGGAAAGATATGTTCAAATGAAAAGGAAAACTCTTCAACCTAGTATACTCTACCCAGGAAGATTATCATTTAGAACAGGAGAAAGAATTTCTCAGACAAGCAAAAGCTAAAAGATGATGGCAATACTAAATCTATCCTAAAGGAAATATTGAAAAGCCTTTTTTAAATAGAAAAGAAGTAAGACTCTATAGGAAAGAGAAAAATCACAATTGGAAAGTAAATCACTTAAATAAGCCAATGTACATATTTTTTTTAAGTTTTAAATTATGTGAAAATGATAACCAAATGAACAGCAAAAGGATAAACATGAAGATGTAGTAGAGTACATCAAAAGTATAAAATGAGGGGGAAGAAAGTAAGAAAATGTAGATTTTGTTTTTAATATATTTGAGCCAATGTCAGCCTAAAGCAAGTAGATACAGACACAAATAGATTAAAGATAGAAAAGATGGTTCTTTGAGAAGACCAATAAATCTGATAAACCCCTAACCAGACTTATCAATTAAAAAAAGAAAAAAGGTGCAGTTGCACAATACTAGAAATAGGAGATGCAATATAACTATAGATTCTACAGAGATAAAATGGAATTATTATGAGCAACTGTATGCCACCGAATTCACTTACATAGGTGAAATAGACAAATTCTTAAAAGACACAAACAGATAGCATGAAATAAATGCCTCAAATAAATAACCTAGAGTCATATATCTTTGATCCTATTAAAGAAAAATAATTTTGTAGTTAAAGCCCTTTCAAAAAAACAAAGCTCTGGCTCAAATTGCTTTACTGGTAAAGTCTACCAAACATTTAAGGAAGAAATAACAGTAAATCTGTACAGAATTTTCCAATAAACTTAAGAGCTGATAGAAATTTCCAGTTTATTCTCTGACTCCATCATTACTTTGATATCAATACCAAAAAAAGAAATAAAACACTATACACCAATTCCCCCATGAACACTGTGCAGAACTCTCAAAATTTTAGCAAATAGAATCTAAAAGTTGGTAAAATGATAGTATATTTTTCTGATTTATCCCAAAAATGCAAAATTAGTTTAATATTCTATTATAGTCAATGTAATTCACCATATTAACAAGCTAATAAACAATTTTCATATGATCATCTTAACATACAGAAAAAGCATTTGATATAATCTAACCTCCATTCCTGATTTAAAGCTCTCAACAAGTAGGAAATTTTCTCAACGTGATGAAGGATGTTTGAAAGAGCCTACAGCTAATGCCATACTTTGTAGTGAAAGACTCAATGCTGCTGCTAAGTTGCTTCAGTCCTGTCCGACTCTGTGCGACCCCATAGACGGCAGCCCCCCCCCCCCCCCGGCTCCCCCGTCCCTGGGATTCTCTAGGCAAGAACACTGGAGTGGGTTGCCATTTCCTTCTCCAATGCATGAAAGTGAAAAGTGAAAGTGAAGTCACTCAGTCGTGTCCAACTCTTAGCAACCTCATGGACTGCAGCCTACCAGCCTCCTCCATCCATGGGATTTTCCAGGTAAGTGTACTGGAGTGGGTTGCCATTGCCTTCTCTGGAAAGACACAATACTTTCTCTTTGAGATAAGGACAAGATGAGGCTGTCATTTCTCACTATTTCTATTCAGCATTGTCCTGAAGTTCTAGCAGTGTGATAAGAAAATAAAAGAAGTAAAATGCATCTAGATTGGAAAGGAAGAAGTAAGACAGTCTTTGTTCATAGCAACATGATCTTTATGTTGAAAACATGATTTATTTTTAAAAAACTACTAGCACTCTTAGTTTAGAAGAATTTCAGGATACAAATAAATATGCAAAAATCAAATTTATCTCTATACACTAGCATCAACAAGGGGAATAAATTCATATTAATAAAACAGTACCATTTACAATAGCATATAATGTTTAACAATTACTTATTAATGCTGAGGTTTACAACACAGTAACAAATAAATAAGGGCACAGTCTTCAAGACACTAAGTGGGTAAACAAATATAAAAACAGATATAACATTCTGATAAGGAATACAATTAAGAGTGAACATAAGGTTAAATATTACTAACAACTTCCTCTTGTTAAGAAACCTATTCTTCCATTGTCTGAGAATGACTCATAAGCAATCCAGTAATTCCATAAACTGAATCAGTGCAACCAGAATTCCTAATGCTATTAGAACAGCTCTTTTTCTGATGTTCATGTGCCTGAAGTAAAGAGGATAAGTTTTCCTAATCCACATGTAAGGTTCTTTTGTCTAATAAACCAGTTCTCTGGCCCAGAGGGTGGGGGGAGTCTGTTCTAAAAGATTCAGTAACCAACCCCTCCTTTTTTTACATTTGTACCAACTGGCAGAACCTGAGAACTTAAAAGCGTACTGAGGTCTTCAACAGCTGAGGCATCATAATCCAATGAGGCTGGCCCAGAACTTGCTTTTACTGTGTCTTTTTTTCTGTGAATCAAGAGCTGATTAATTAAAATGAGTATAATCAAGATTTTAAGAAAAAGTAAAATATTTCAAATTCTTTAAAAAAAAACCCCAAATCCTTAAGAACTCATTTATAAATTCAATTTTTAAATGATTCTTGTGTTCATTTCATTAAGGCAGTTCTTCTAGTGGCCTCTATTAACTTGATTGAGCAGACAAGCTTTATTTCCTTCTTATACTGATGCACTGAGCATAACAGTGCATAAATGTTACTGTAGGCTGCTGCTGGGCTCTACGTTTTCAAGATATCAGATATCAAAATACACCACACTCAAACCAGAGACCACAAACTATTCAAATTATTACTGAAACAGGCATATACAAAGCAAGGAGGATTCCATGAGTGAGGGGCAGGATCCACCAGCAAGTGGGCACTCTTAACACCCCCAGAGGAAAGAGAGAGGCAGAGTGTGCATGATCATAAGGATATCTATACATATCCTTCTTTCCCTATTATCTTTTTAAATGTTGCCAGGGCAGACTAAGTTCTGGTGGTGGTAGGGGAGAGAAGAGGGGCAGGGTGGGTTGCCTTATATGTGATTTATGGGGGGAGAGGGGGGCAGCAGAAGTAGGTGCAGAACTTTTGACCATCTATTAGTTCTCACCATGGGGGAAAGATGGGTGGCTGCCAGTTCCCATCCTGACAGATGTCAAATGACTTAGCCAAATGTCATTGTACTAGGGTGAGTTAATTCTCTCTCTACAATAAGCAAGGGCTTCCCAGGTGGCTCAGTGGGTAAAGAATTGGCCTGTGGTGCAGGAGATGCCAGTTCAATCCCTAGCTCAAGAAGATCCCCTGAAGAAAGGCATGGCAACCCTCTCCAGTAGTCTTGCCTGGAGAATCCCATAGAGGAGTTTGGCAAGCTTTAGTCCATGGGGTCACAGAGTTGGAGGCAATTGAAGTGACTGAGTACACAGTAAGCAAGATGCATACAATCACAAGTGGAAGACAGATCCTAACAAATGAACAACATGATGTGATATATACAAAAATTTTAAACTTATACATGAATTTCAAAAAAAGTACAAAAGAGAATATCCTGTCTGAGGCATCACAAGAAAGCAATGCTCTATCAGGGTTGTGGTGGAAACTTGGAATTTACCAGATGAAAGAAGGAAGGGCACTCCAAGTAAAGGAGTTAGCCTGTGTGAAGAAAGGGAAGCACGAAACAGTATGCAATTGACAAGAAGCAGTAAACAGCTTGCTACTGCTAGAGCACAGATGAAAGGGGAGAGTGGCAGATGTTGACACAGAAGTAGGCAGGGGCAAGTGTGTGGGATCTTATTGCTGTGCTAAAGTACTTGGACTTTATCCAGTGGTAATGCAGACCTCTTGAAAGGTCCTAAGTATAGAAGGGATATGATCTGATTTTCCTTTAAGAGGAATGACTCTGATAGGATGGTTAAGGAATGGTTGAAGCCAAGTTAGCTGAGAAGCTTCCAGTACCATCTGTCTACACGGAGCACTAAAATATCATTGGGCATATAAAGAAATCAAGAAAATAACATTTACCAGAACTTCCATTTGCGGATGAAAGTAGTATTTATAAGAACATAGACCTTGGAATATGACTGCTTTGGTTGAAATTCTGTTTCTACTGAGCAAGTTCCTTCAGGGTAAGGAAGTGCTACAGGAGGGAAGGATAAACAAACAACTAACCCCTATGGAGAAGATGAAGATCTTATAGTATCTCAGATTTCACTGTGAACTCTTGATATATCCATTACTTCTCAACTATTCCTCTTTTAGTCTTAAGGAAGAGTATAATATTCATTTAAATGCTCAAGCAAAAACCTAGAAATCCAATTTTGTTGTTTAGTCGCTAAGTCATGTCCGACTCTGCAACCCCATGCCCTGCAACACACCAGACTTCCCTGTCCTTCACTCTTAGGACTGCAAAGAGATCAAGCCAGTCAATCTTAAAGGAAATCAACCCTGAATATTCATCGGAAGGACTGATGCTGAAGTTTTAATACTTTGGCCACCTGATCTGAAAAGTTGACTCATTGGAAAAGACCCTGATGCTGAAAAAGATTGAAGACAAAAGGAGAAGGGGGCAGCAGAGAATGAGATGGTTAAATAGCAGCACTGACTCAATGGACACAAATTTGAGCAAACTTCGGGAGAAAGGGGAGAACAGAGGAGCCTGGTGTGCTGCAGTCCATGGGGTCACAAAGAGTAGGATACAACTTAGTGAATGAATGACAACAACACCACCAAAATTTATCACAATGAAACAGTTTCTTTGGAAACACAGAAATCAAACATGACGATTTGATTTTACCAAATAACAAAAAGAAAAAAAAAATTAGGGAGAGAATAAGAGAGATGAAAGAAAACGTAACACTCCATTGGAGGTCCAGTGTATCACACTGCAATGACAGAAGGATACAGTTAGACTTAGAAGGGGGCTTCTCTGGTGGCTCAAATATAAAGCCTCTGCCTGGAAGATCCCCTGGAGAAGGGAATGGCAACCCTCTCCAATATTCTTGCCTGGAGAATTCCATGGACAGAGGAGCCTGATGGGCTACAGTCCATGGAGTTGCAAAGAGTCAGATACAACTGAGCTACTAATGCTTTCAGACCTGGAAGAGAGGTCTACATATGGGGCTTTGGAAAGGATATAACCTAGCTGTTCTCTAACTTCACAGAGATAGGAGAGAGGAAATAAGTTACCTGAGGTAGAAGGTATTAACTGAACAATTAGACATGAATTCAAACTCCCTGAGAATCAGCTTTGGTATTGCTTAATATTTCTACAGAGTACTTAGCTAAAAAAATGCTTATACCTATTTTTCTTGCTTTATACCTGAAGAACTTAGAACCCAGTGAGGTTCAGTACATAGTAATTAGTTTTCATTGTGACTTTAATCACACATGGTAACTTGACATTTCATGCAATCCGTGAGTCTGTATGCCTTCCCAGAATTGCCACTATTTGTATTTTTCAAACAATTAGCCCTCAAGCAGCTAACTGGCTTCTCATATTAAAACAGGCTGAAAAATAAAGGCTACCAAAGATGAAAAGCAAAATACAAAAATCACTAGAATCAGTTCTTGTTTTTAAATAACATGACTACACCTGCAGAATACCCAAAGCAGCACAGGAATACCTAAGAAAGGTGTTTGGTGCAGTTGTGGTCACCAGTAAGACTGGTTTTCCCTGGAAGTGATATTCAATACAAAATATAGTTTGTCAATGCCCCATCACTCAGCCAATGTGTAGTACTACAGTGTAGTGTAGTTTTCTGGCACCTGGCTGCTACAAAGCCTTCTTTTTTGGCTCCTTGTAATGAAAGGTGAACATGAAGAAGAGCATCTGGGTCCTGGTACTCCTGAGATTTCTCTTCAGTGGACTGCCAGTGTACAGGTATCACAATATGGCACATGGCTCTACTCAAGGAAATGAGATTCCTTCTGGGAAAATGAAATCCAGCAGAAATGGTGTACGAGTCAGAAAATCCTTCTAACATGTGCCTCTCCTACTGTCTTCACTCTCTCCCTTCACCAGAAGTGACCTCTCCATCTTCTACACTTTCTCCATACCTAGGCTGTCATTCAGATTCCAACTCATTTCATTTCCCTATAAAGCTTTCAAACTATCACAACTCCCAATAATGTCTTTCTTTTAATAACTATATTAAATTCATGCTTTTCCTTTTCTGCATTGCTAAAATATCACACAGAGTGTGCATTATCTCGTTGAACTGTACCATATTTCAAGTCAGAAACCTTCTGGCAAACCTTGTTCTGCCTTTTATTTCTCTATACATTCACCAAGCACAGAGTTTTATCAGTCTTCCTCTGAAATAGTTCTTGAATCTGACCATTCATATCCTCCCACCCCCCACCCCCCTGCCATCATTCCCCTTCATCAACTCATTCCCCTTCATCAACTACCTTCACTTATTTGGTCACTTTCTAGTTTATATTGCCCAAGTCTGCTATTCCAACATATTGTCCACAATGTAATCAGAGTGGTCTTAATAAAAGGCAGATCAGATCATATCACTCTCCTGGGTAAAATATTTCAGTGACTCCCTCTGTTCTCATGATATGGGTATCAATTTCTTTTTTTTTTTTTTTTTCATTTTTAAATATCAGCTTTATTTTTTCCTCATTGATACAGAACATAGCTTACTATAACATCAAGTCTTAGTGGGGAAAAAAGAGAAAATCAGAAAGCAAAACCAGCCCCAAACAAAGATAACACACAACCATGACATAATTTGGCAACAGTCTAGGCTTAGAAATTTAAGAAGCTTGGAAGAGGAATAAAATATTCCTCTTTTGTTAGCTGTGTCCTTGGACTTAAAAGACTATTTGGTATAAAGACTTTTTGTTATAAGCTGATGGTTGTACTATTTAAGAGTACAGGGAGATACAAAGAGGAGCCTAGTTCATCAAGAGAGACACATTACTGATTAAGAGAGAAGAGCTCATGTACACTTGGCAAGACCAAGAAGTTTTTGTCTGTAAACTGTGTTTATATGATGGCTAATGACATGTCCTTATTCCTTTCATTCATAAATATAGAGGCAGAGCTATTATGGCCTCATCTACTCTTGTACAACTCATACATTGTGGACATTAGAATAAGTGTGCAGAATGATAAAGGTGCTCCGGTTGAGGAAGCCTCCTACGGAGCCATGGCTATACCAGATCTGCAGCCTGCACCTGTGCCCAACAAAGCTTCCAGAAAGTTCTGTCGGTGCTTAAAAGGCACAAAGGAAAGAGAACCTTTCCTCACTGTTTCCCTCCTTTTTAAGGAATGGAGTTCTTACAAAATACAAGGTGACAGGTAAAAAACAGATCTATATTTCTATCCTGCTCTTTGTCGCATTGTTTCTAGAAGACTTGGTAAACTCTTGCCTTTCTTAGAGAAATGAGCGTCCTATAGGTATGCAACTTAAAAATTCAAGCGTTTACAAGTTTTCTGGCATGAGGTCTTTTGAAAGGTTATAAAATATATACTTAGATGCTTGACTCCAGGGGTCTTAAGACAGAAGGGTTTAATAAAAAAAAAATAAGTATACTACATTAATGATCTGAGTGTGAGCAATAGCAAGGCTACAATAGTTAGAAATTATCAAGAGAAACAAGAGGAACTAGATACTTTTGTGGAGGATAAAGAATCTCAATGTATGTGGAACATTAAGAAAAAGGAATTAATGAAGTAGTTACTTTTAAATCTTTCATTTTGAGGCATGTGGATCCAATTTATTATTGTCTAGTTTCACAGTATGTATTTGCCAGTTTGTGACCTGTGTAAGGGCTTCCCATTTTGGCTTTAGAAATCTGAGGAAACGAAGGGAAAACATTCCTTTCTGCCTGTCCTTATTACTTCATCTTCTGCTAAGCCTTATCCGTTGTATATGACTACATCTACCAACATCTATCATCAAAATCTATGCCAGAGCTATGATTAATCCACCTATAACTGATGAGTGTTTTCTGGTTGTATTTCTCAAGGCAAATGTTTCTGATATATAATACCATATATTAAAAGCCATATAAATAGAAAGATGGGGAAACAAAAACACAGACTATGTAAGTGATAGAAGAGTTTGTGCAGCACTAGAAGCAAAACAGAAGTTCACCTCAGTCAGAGGTGTGGGGGTAATTTCTCTTGCTGAGGCTCAGGTTTCCCTTTGATGGGTCTCTAATGGTTCATCTAAGTTCAAGTGGAGGAGTATCTTTCTTCTTTTAACCAAACATGCCCAGGTAGAGCTGCTTCTCTTTCCGATGGTAGCTGCTGAGTTCCAACTGTGTCCGCTGAAGGTACCTCCGGACGTTGGCGTCTTTTGGCTTCCTATTGACAGCAGCCATGAGGTAGTGCCGGGCCTGGTCATAGTCCTGCAGGTAGAAAAAGGCCACTCCAGCCCGATACAAGGCCTTGGCATTATCAGGCTGCCGCTCCAGGTCTTTCTGGCTGTACTCTTTCACCCGTTCATAGTTTACTGGTTCCATCTGAAGGAGACAGGCAGCCAGGTTGTTGTAGCAATCTGTCTGGGTGGTGTGAAGTAGGTTTTCTTGTTCAGGTGTGAGGGCCGGGCCCTGAGGTCCCAGATTAGGTATCGGGGAGGGCAGACTTGGATCCAGACCCCGCAGCTGCAGCAGAGCTCGATGGTACCCACTTACAGCATCCCGGTACTTCCCTTCCCGGTAACACTGGTTCCCTTTCTCCTTGTACAGCTGAGCCTCCTGCAGGCGTTTCTCCATAACTCTGTCGCCCAGTGCTCTTGAGGAATTGGGACGTGAAAGAACAACCGAAGCTCTAGGAATAGGAGCGAAGCAACGAATTTTGGCAGCTGACTTAAAAAAGCAAGGAAATTCTCCTTATCCAGGAGGCCTCTCAGGGAATGACTGCTTGATTCTACTACAGCCCCTTCCTTTCTTCTCTACAGTTACTTTTTAATCTCTGGAAGTGCAAGCATCTGATCAGGAAGTAGATGTGGAAACAGCAAAGCCTGAGATTAATTGATTTCCCAAAGCGGCGACTCCCGGGTGAGAAAAAAACACGAAAACTTTAACGCAGTAACTAAAGAATCGTCTCAATTTCTTTTCATAGTTCACAGGGCTCCGCAAAATCTGGCCTATGATTATCTCTAGTCTAACTTCATCTCTTGCCATTTTTCCAAATCTTGCTCACTTCCAGACTTTTGTAAATTCCTCCAGACTGTTCCTAAACTTTCTTCTCCCTGCGCTTTGACTGGCTAGTGCTTATATATTCTTCCTATCTCATCTTAGATACGTTCTCAAAAATTCTCCATACATTAATACAGATGTTCATTCTATGTGATACTATAGTATCCTATATTATCATTATTTTCTAGATACAGAATTCTTAGTTATAAATAGTAAAACTACCTCTAGTTAATCAAAGCTGCACACACAAATTTTAAATACTAGATAGCTAATAGAATCTCCAGGATAGCTAAAAAATGAGACTTGGAGACTACCAGGCCAGTGATGATGCTCCAGGCCCCACTGTAGAATGGTTCCACACCATGATGCCTTGGATGAATAGAGATACCCCTGATCTTGGGCACTGGGTGCTACCACTAAGACTTTTGCCCTTGCCTCTGATTGATGGAGTCCAGGTCACATGCCTGAATCTTAACTGCAAAACATGCTGGGAAAGTAAGGTTTTGTCACCTATCTTGGAGAGTGCTCAGATATACTGCTTTATAGATTTGTTGAAGATCTTGAGGATAAGTAGCCTAACCACTTATTAATATTTAAATGAGTTAAATAGTTTAATGAGTTTAACAGGTTAATAAGTTAATGAGTTTCTTAAAAATGTTAAAGTTATCAGCTGGTATAGCATATATCTTGTATGTTCCTGGGGACCCCTTTGGATAGTACCACATTTGTGCTGACAAACTATTGAGGCTTAATGAAAAGAGTGTGGAAATATGAATGGAATATTGCTATTTACTTTCTGAGTGCAGCACATGTACCAAGGAATAGGAAGGTGACGTGGAGTTCAGGCAAGCTTTAGTGACAAGCAAGGATATCAAAAGGGGTTCATCTGCAGCACATCAAAAGAACACAGCTGAATTCCTCAGCCTGGTCAGAAATGGGCCCTGAAAGGGATCAAAAAGGTGACCAAAGAGGGTGAGAGGTACTGCAGTGTGCTTCTATAACACTCCATACTTCTCCAATCATAGCACTGATAAAATTTTATAGAATAGCTTGTTAGTTTCTTGTCATTCTTGTACAGATACAAGATCTGTGAAGACAGAAATAGCTTATCCATGCCTGCTCCATAGACAATGAGTAACAGATATTTTCAAAAATAAGTAATTGAAAGAATAGTGAATGAGGATAAAGACGAGGGCATAGAAGAAGAGGGAAGTGGGCACCAGAGAAGGATGCCAGGTTCCCGTGGGGTGACACGGATCAGTTCAGGCCTGATGCTAGCCACTACCACACAACTCCTTTCTTTCTAATCCACTTCTTGTTCTCTTTGGGAAGGATTGAGGTCTCTGGAAGATGGCCAAAAAACAATTAAGCGAGCAGCCAGCCCAAATTAATGCTCAAGTATCAGAAGTATCTGAGTGCTGAAAGCCACTTCTGTTTTCCCTCTCTCAGCTGAGGAGGGTGGGAACAGGTTCCCAAAGCCATCGCTCCTTTCAGGGGGATTTAGAAGGCATATAAAGGCCCCTGGCTGAGGACTTGCTTCCTCAGTCCACAGTTGGTGCCAGAACTCTCAATCCTCTACTGAGAGAAAATGTCCAGCCAGTAAGTATCTCTGGGAGATTTTTTTTATTAATGCCTTAGTGTGTTGATGGTAAATGAGCTATTTCAAGAACTCCTGAAGACAACTGATGATCCATTTAAGGAAAGCCTTGGGTCTTGGTGGGAGAGTTTGTTTCCTCCTATATACATATTGAAGCAAATATCTAGAAGGAAGATCTAAGTTACAGTGGGATTTTTATGGCTTGGAATGGTCCTTGGAAGCAGTAGTGAGCATGAAGATTCAATGAGGCAGACCTGGGTTCCACTTCTTTTCCAGTCATTTCCTAACTGTGTTATCTTAGGCAAATTACTTTTTAAAGTCTAGGCTTTTCCATATATAGGATAAGTAGTACTTACCTCATTTTGGTGCTGTGATATTTAAATGAATGAAGAGCATAGAAATTCCTTTTGATGGTATGTGGCACATAGTAAATGCTTAATAAAAGATAACGGCCTAAATTAGGCAGTCTTGTCAGAGCTCTCACTCTAAGAAGTTATATGAGCCAAAGTGAGAAGGAAGAACATTAAAAAAAATATATATGTATATATGACCTAAATATTCTTGTCTGACTACTTTTAAAATGTAGTGAAGCTCTTGGAGATTGGTGACAAAACAAGACAGTGGGAAGAGATGATATAATATGCATGAATAGCAAAGGATGAGGTATTGACCCCAAAACCTGTGGTCTCCCAGTTCATAAGAGGGAGAGGAATGCAACTGTCTGGGAGTCAAGAGAATGAATAGTGCAGTAAGCTAAGGGTACTGACATGGTAGGATAATTCTGTGGGAAGGACTTGGTCAGGAAGAGAAGTGACAATGATAATGGGATTTATTGACTTGTCCTCAGAAATATGGGAAAACTGCAGAAGGCAAGTCAACTGTAATATTAAAAGGGAATTTCCTTGTCATCAAAGGAGAAAAACCAACCTGGGCCCCTTTGCCAACGTGATACATTCTGCCACCTTTCCCCGGTTTCTACAACCACCACATCTCCTCCCAAATCACTGTACTCCCAGCTCCAGCTAGACTGGCAGTACACACCAGCATTGAGTAGAGGACATCTTTTCTCCTGGAGCTCTGCCTCTGTCTCCATGGATTCCCTGAGATTCCACATGAACTTCTTCCTCATATTCCACCATTTCAGAGTTGAACATCCAGCTGGTGGTTACAAGAAACTGTTTGAAACTGTGGAGGAACTATCCTCACCGCTCACAGCCCATGTTACAGGTTGGTCTCAGCTTTCTTGAAGCCATCTTCTCTTTTTTGTCGAGAAAGCCATCTCTCTTTGCTGTCTCCTTATTCATTGGCATCTCTCAGCATAGGTACCCCTGTGGGCTACAAAGAGAGGAATCTGGGGATTTGGGCTTTTTATACCAAGAACCCATTTCCCCTTTTCTTTACTTTTCTAAAATATATATTTTAAAAATGCTACCTAACTGGAATTCCTTAACTACTGGGACTATACCTTTGTCATCTTTAAACTGTCTCCTCCCAATTGCCTCTTCTGGAAAATAGAAAAGATGAACCCAATGCTCTTTCTCAACTAGATTCTGATGTTAACAGTCTAGATGCTAGCAATCAAATTAATGGTGTGTCTTTGAGCTGAGCCATGTCTTCTTTTCAAATTTTTATCAGAAATATAAATCTGTATAAAGTGGACTGCTGAAACTGAGCTGTATGAAATAATACATTTCGGGTTGGAGAGTTGACAAGGATTAAACAAATACTGCCATATGCTATACT
Organism: Bos indicus x Bos taurus; assembly: GCF_003369695.1. Classification (NCBI taxonomy): domain Eukaryota; kingdom Metazoa; phylum Chordata; class Mammalia; order Artiodactyla; family Bovidae; genus Bos; species Bos indicus x Bos taurus. Next base: position 76,972,628 of record NC_040078.1, read on the forward strand.
TTCAAAGGACCAAAGGGCACAACCTGTTTAGACTGAATGGCCTTAAAACCTTTATTGTGTGTCCCTCATTTTGCAGAGAAGGACACTGAGGCCCAGAGATAGCACACAGCAAATCCTGAACCAGAATTCAGGTCTCTGACTGCCCTGTGTACTTTCTGCTACAGCAAGGTGACCTTTATCTGGACAATAGCCATATTCTCAAAGGAATTTAGCTCTGTATTTTAAAAGCCAGTATCCTATTGTTTCACAGAAATGGTTTGTTCTATTGACACATCTTTTTTTTAGCATCTTGATCTCTACTTCTAATCCATTCCTCCTGTATCAAAAAATTTGAAAATTTTTCTTAAAAGTAAGATGGTAAAAATGCAAATGTATTGGTAGCTGGGAAAATCTGTTAGATGGAGAATCCCTTTCCATTCTAGATGTTATTCCCTGTCTCCTTCCAACCTTTTGTTTAAACTCAGAGATGCTGCCACATTTCCCACCATTGGTCGCCTAGAAAAAAGAGAGTCAGCCAGCAGGCATTTGCTGAGAGCTACCCCACGTAAGAGCTGGGAATGGAAATCACTGCCAGCTTTAGAAGTAAAAGGCTGCCCATCCAGATGTCTTATATAATTACTGCTCCTTACCAGGGGTGAGCAGAGCAGGTATAAGAAACAAGATTCTGTGTCTCGCTTTCTTCACAGGCAGGATCCCCCTCTGGCTAACCGGCAGTCTCCTTCGATGTGGGCCAGGACTCTTTGAGGTTGGATCGGAACCATTTTACCACCTGTTTGATGGGCAAGCCCTCCTACACAAGTTTGACTTTAAAGAAGGACATGTCACATACCACAGAAGGTAAAGAACACTAGGTTCCACTCCCCTTCCTAGGGTTGGGGCCTAGCTCAGCTCCTCCTTGCATGTACTTTTTAACCTCCTGAACCCAAGAGGAGACTTTATATTCACCTCCATTCAGAATCCTCCTGGGCCATGAGTCTGCATGGACACCTGGGACCTATAGGACAGGATAAAGAAACAGCAAAGAACTAGGGCTTTGGGCTCTGACATGCCTGGCATCAAATCCTATATGCCCTAGATACCATTTGCCTAGGTGGGTGCCCTTTGGCAAGTTGTTAACTTCTACTTCTTTGTTTTGTCATCTATAAAAATGGGAGAAGTAAAAGAATTTACTTCAGACTTTATTACAAGGATAAAATGAGAACACAGTGCTTAGTCCATCAGAAGCATTTAATAATAATAATAGTCATTTTATTATTATTAGACCATGGATTGCTTGATTTCTTTCCTTTTTTATAATCAGAAAGGCCAATGGGAAGGAGGGAGGGGGTGTCACAGAGCAGGCAAGGACCAAATATGTCATAATAATACCAGGAATAAGTTTTCTAAAAACAGGAGATGGTTGCTAAAAGGCTTGAGGCCCTAAGCCATCACTCCAACTTCATTACAAAGACTCATTAGCACCACAATAAATACTTTGTTTTATGTTTTAATATTCAGGCCTGTTAGTGGCTTTGTTGATCACCACAGATTTCAGGCATTCTGAAGAGACATCAAAAGCAAGAATAAATGGAGTCTTGAAGTAGTTGGGATAACTTGGACTGTTTTAGAAGAGAAACAGATCAGGTCAAGCAAAAATTTAGCTATGAAAGCTTATTTTGGAGGTCAGAGAAAGCCTTTATATGCCTTCTAAAGACCTTGGTACTTTTTCCTCTTCACAAAAGTACAAAATCAAATTTTAATTGGCTCTCCACATGAGAAACCCTAGGCAACGTATGCTGTCTAGTCTGGGATATGGTTGAGGAGGTCTGCCTGTGTAAGAGACTGGATTCAAAAATATCTACTTTTAAAAGTAGCAAAATAAAATTTTAAATTAAAGAAAAACACTAGAGGAATATAAGTAAGATTGAAGGAAATCTAATTCAGCACACCATGTTCTATACCTCCCTGCTCAGTGTAGGCTGGTGAGTCATAGGCTACAGGAAGTCAGAGGCCCAATTTGAACTATCCATGGGGCTGCATGATATTATATGGAAAAGTCATATTTTCTGGCTCAGGCTATATATGCCAATCATCAGCTTCTCTGAGCCTTGATTTCCTCATCTGTCACTGTGAAGTTTATAGTTGAAGCTCATGGCACATTGTCTTCTTCTCCTTCAGTCACCCCCAAGAAAGTGACTTAACTCTTCATTCTTCATGTTGTGAATTTATGATTCTTGATAAGGGCACATGAATGACCTTCTATGCTCCCCAGGGACTACACTAATTCCCCTTCTCTGTGACTTTTCCCATGTCTCAATGTCCTTCAGGTTCATCCGCACTGATGCTTACGTACGGGCAATGACTGAGAAAAGGATCGTCATAACAGAATTTGGCACCTGTGCTTTCCCAGATCCCTGCAAGAATATATTTTCCAGGTTTCTGAAACCCAACTGCATGTTATTAAAGACATTTTACATTAGCCATTTTTCTCTCATGGCTTGAAAGTTACTGGACTAAAAAATCCATTTGCTTCTACAGGTTTTTTTCTTACTTCCGAGGAGTGGAGGTTACTGACAATGCCCTTGTTAATATCTACCCAGTGGGGGAAGATTACTATGCCTGCACAGAGACCAACTTCATTACAAAGGTTAATCCTGAGACCTTGGAAACAATTAAGCAGGTAGGACACAGTGCTCAAAAGATATTGCTTAGGAATTTAGAATTTGTACCTTAGAATTAAGTACACTATACATTTTGTTTGGAAGAATATGAGAGCCAGATAGATTAAGTTTCAAATCCCTGCTTTGTCATCAACTACTAGCTATGTGACATAAGGCAGACTTTTCTTCTCATCTGTGAAATTTTAAATATTTATTGTGTTAATTAGAGGAAAACTGTATAAAATGCCTAACATATTTATTTGTGACACAAGTATTAAGTCCCTTCCATGTACCAGAATGTATGCTAGATGCAAAAGATACACCAGTGAGTAAGACAACACAGTCCCTGCTCTTCATGGTTTTTATAGGCTAGCATGAAACTGGCACATTTAATATTGAAAAGATTAAATTCATGGTTCTAAGAAAGTGTGTTGCATCAATTTTACACCTTCTTATAGAACTTCTTGTTAGAAATAAAAGCCATACCTTAAATGAAAAAGCATAAAGAAACACATGAGCAATATTAGAAAGTGATAAATTTTGCTGAGATATGAGGCAGTCTCAGTGCAGCATTCAGTAAGACAGATCTACATTTTCAACCAATGTTTATTAAGTTGCAGCTGTTTTCTTTTCTTTTTTTTTTTTGCTTTGTGAATTTATTTTTTAATTATTTTATTTTATTTTTAATATAAATTTATTTATTTTAATTGGAGGCTAATTACTTTACAATATTGTATTGGTTTTGCCATACATCAACATGAATCTGCCATGGGTGTGCACGTGTTCCCCATCCTGAACCCCCCTCCTACCTCCCTCCCCATACCATCCCTCTGGGTCATCCCAGTGTTTTCAAGGCATCATTCTTGCTTTCAGAACACTTAACAGCTAGGTGGAGAAATCAATTAATATATTACTTAACTATAATAGAACACAGAATATAGTAAGTCCTTTCACAGAAGGAAACCTTCTATGGAAGTGCATATAAAGATTACTTCTAGCAGTGTTGAGGTGTGTGAAGTGGGGCAGATCAAGGAAGGTTTAAAAGTATTGTATTTGAGTTAGAAATTAGAGGGAAGGCAAAACTTCATTGAATTTGGGAAAAGAGCATTTCAGATATAAGAAGTACCATGACCAAATGAATATAGGTGGGAAACTGGAGAATAAAGAATAATTTTTTTTGGCTAGAATTGCAGTATTTCTCAATGGAGGTGGCATTGGCATTGGGCCAGTGGCACTTCATCATTATGGGGACTGTCTCACCTATTGAAGAGGTTTGACATCCCTGGTCTCACCCACTAAACACCAGACATGTCCTCAATCATTGCACAAACCCCAAATGCTCCCCAACATTTCCACTTCCCCACTAGGGGACAATAGCACTTCTAGGTGCAAACTAATGTTCAGAGCATGGCATGTCAAGGGTAGAGTGAAACCAGAAGTTTGAATAATTGACAAAAATTTTGAATAAGTTGTTTGGTTGATGGTAAACTACTGAAAGTTTTTGTTCAGACAAGTGGTATAAGCAAAGCTTTAGGTTATTTAATCTGGAAGCTATGCATAAGCTGTATGGGAGGGCAAAAGAACTAGGAGACCAGTTGGTGGAACCGAAGACCAAAAGGAGAAACTGAGTGTAATAGGAATAGAAAGGAAAGTAGTCACAACACTGGGTCTCAATACTACAGGCTGATTTATAATCCCACAGACTGTTTACTAAGGTTTAACATATTCTCAGCAGCTTTTTCTTGGTTTAGATGTATGTTTGTAACCACATATGAGTGTGTGTGTATTTACAGAAGTTCTGAAACCAAGTTTCTAAACTACTCTTTTGACTTTGACAGTGTATCAGATTGCCATGATAATTTAATTGGAAGTGTGAAGTTCATGGTATGGCTCCGGAATAGACTTTATTAGGAGTCAGGTTTCATTGTGAGCAGCACTATACCCTAACTTCATATAAAAATGTAGTTTTAAAATTTTGAGGGTTTTTTTTGTTTGTTTATTTGTTTACCATGACTGAAATAGCCTGCTAACAAGTACCTTTGCCTCCAGACTGATTCCCTTAAATACAGCTTCCTTAATTCAGTAGAAGCAATTTTTTTCTAAAATGCAAGTATAAATGTGCTATTCCACAGTTTCCAAGATAAAGTTAAAACACAGACCTTTGTGGCTGGCCCACTTTTATTTCTCCTTCTCCATGTGTGCTCCTCACCACAGCCATACTGAATGACTAGACTTCCCCAAGCAGCATTCACTATTTACAACTCTATGCCTTTACAGTAAGGTTCCTGCTTCCTGGAACACATTGTTATCCTGCATCTGACTGACTTTTACTCATCTTTCAACATGAGTTGGAGTCATCACCCTTGGGAAGCCCTACCTAATCTCCCAGTTTGGGTTAAATGGCTTTTCTTTACAGATATGGTTTTGCACTTACTACACTTATTCCAGCTCATCGTTCTAGTGTTGTTGTTCAGTCACCCAGTCATGTCTGACTCTTTACAACCCCATGGACTGCAGCATGCCAGGCCTCCTTGTCATCACCATCCCCCAGAGTTTGCCCAAGTTCATGTTCATTGTATCAGTGATGCTATCCAGCCATCTCATCCTCTGACACCCTCTTCTGCCCTCAATCTTTCCCAGAATCAGGGACTTGTCCAATGAGTCATCTGTTCATGTCAGATAAGCAAAATACTGGAGCTTCAGCTTCAGCACCAGTCCTTCCAGTGAGTATTCAGGGTTGATCTCCCTTAAGATTGACTGGTTTGATCTCCTTGCTGTCCAAAGGACTTTCAGGAGTCTTCTCCAAAACCACAGTTTGAAGGCATCAATTCTTTGGCATTCTGCCTTCTTTATGGTCCAGCTCTCACAACCGTATGTGACCACTGGGAAGACCATAGCCTTGACTATACGGACCTTTGTCAGCAGAATCACATTTCTACTTTTCAACACACTGTCTAGGCCTGTCATCTCTTTCCTGCCATGAAGCAATTGTCTTCTGATTTCATGGCTATAGTCATGGTCTGCAGTGATTTTGGAGCCCAAGAAGAAGAAATCCGTCACTACTTCCACCTTTTCCCCTTCTATTTGCCATGCAGTAATGGGGCCAGATGCCATGATCTTAGTTTTTTTTAATATTTAGTCTTAAGTTGGCTCTTTCACTCTCCTCTTTCACCCTCATCAACAGGCTTTCTAGTCCCTCTTTGCTTTCCACCATTATAGTGGTATCATCCACATATCTGAGGTTGTTGATGTTTCTCCCACCTATCTTAATTCCGGCTTGTAACTTATCAGCCTGGTATTTCTCATGATATACTCAGCATATAGGGTGATAGCAGACAGCCCTGCTGTACTCCTTTCTCAGTCTTGAACCAATCAGTTGTCTAGTACAGTGCTGTCAATGGAACTTTGTAGACAACATTTCTATATCTACATTGTCCAAGTGCTGTTGAATACATGGATGTGGCTAATGTGACTGAGGAACTGAATTTGAAGTTCTATCTAATTATGATTAACTTACATTGAAATTGCTACATGTGGCTACAGTATTGGATACTGTCAATCAATACTGAAATTTTCAAAAGTAAGGACTATCTCTGTTTTCCTAGACACTGACACAGCATCTGGCATATAATAGAAGCCCAATGAGTACTTGACAAATGACTGAATGAATGAATGTCTTGCCTAATATTTAAATGAGTGCTAAAAACTCCCTAAGCTTTAAAACATATTCTCTTAATCAAAGAGAAAGAACTTTGATTAGATAAATATATAATCATGGATTATTTATTCAATAAATCTTTACCGAGTAGGTCCCAAGCAGAAATTCTAGTACTCTGCATCTTTTGACAAGTCACTTGACCTCTATGATTCCTCAAGTTCTCCTTATGTAAACTGAGAGATTTGTGATAGATTTATGGTTTTGAATTTTTTATGAGAATCCAAAGTCAACTAAAGTACTGAATCCTGTCTTCAGAAGTTTCCATTAATTCCAGGAATTCATGGTTCCCCTGAAGTCTATTTAGGTTAAGACTTTCTATACTAGAATTCTGAGGTTTATTTCAGTTCCAAATTCATCTACATGTAAGACACTGGATTTGGTATTTAGGTTGTATCATACAAAATTTGTATTTTTGGAAAATGAAAATTAATAACTATCAACATGCAGTTCAATGTAATTCAATAAGGAAAATGTAAAGACGTTTCAGGATTAAAATTTATCACTGTTTGAGGACAGCTTGTATGTACAAAAGGAAAATAACCAACCAGAGCAATGCATTGTCTACATCAACAGAAGAACACAGTCAGAGAGAATTTAAAGATTTCAAAGGCATGAAGGGTCAATGTGGGGGTCAGAGAAGAGCTCTGCACTAAAGTTGGAACTTCCACAGGTTTGAAAGAAAGTAGGACCCCAGAGGGATAGAAGGAAGAGAAAGTGCACTTAGGGTGAAGGTGCAGATGGTCGTGGTGAGGTCAGACTGAGGGACCAAAGATGCAATACAGTTTTTCTCTTAACATGGGTGATATCTCTTTTCTTTCCATAGGTTGACCTTTGCAACTATGTCTCAGTCAATGGAGCCACTGCTCACCCCCACATTGAAAATGATGGGACTGTTTACAACATTGGTAATTGCTTTGGGAAAAATTTTTCAATTGCCTACAATATTGTAAAGATCCCACCACTACAAGCAGGTCAGTTTACCACTTTGACTCTTCTAAAACAAGTATCTATAATGTGAGAAAATTACTGGAAATACAAGATGTCAGATCAGAAATATGAGGACTGCACTATACGGACTGTTAAATTACTTTCAGATTTTCAGAAAACTATCCTCATCCTCACCCTACGAGGGAACAAATACCTAATAGCACCATAGTAGGAAATAACAAATTGCAAATACAAAAAGCATGTGGCCATGTTCTGTTCTACAGTGTTTCAAAGATATAGTGTATATGTGACTTCGATCATATAAAATTTAGATTCAAATCAAGCAAATAGTTATTGAGCATTTATCCATGTGCCAGACAAAATTAAGTTTTCAAACAAACATATGTATGTATATGAAAGTGTATTTAGTATTTTATATGTATTTAATTCCCAAACAAAACCTTTTAACTCATACGTAGACTATAGAGAAAGAATGCTAAAACAGAAGAGTACTCTTTAGAATTCTTCATTCATCCTCCATTCATTGTCAGAAATTTGATATTGATCTTGTTAATAGAATTATTTGAGTATATATGGATTTTTATTTAGTTTTTGCTTAGTATAATTTGTGAAGTTTAGATCCTGGACCAGCAGCATCACCTGGAAACCTGTTAGAAATACAAATCTCAAGCCCCACCTAAGGTAGACTGAATGAGTAACTCTGAGGGTGGGCCCATGCTCAGTATTTTCAGAAACTCTTTATGTATTTCTGGTGTACACTAAGGTTTAAAGACACTGCCTTAGTAGCAAATAAACTTTAATGTGCTTAAGAATTATTGTATAGGGCTATTGACACCAAAAGGGCTTCTCAGGTGGTGCTAGTGGTATATGCCAATGCAGGAGACATAAGAGACAGGGGTTCGATCCCTGGGTCTGACAACCCACTCCAGTATTCTTGCCTGGATAATCCCATGGACAGAGGAGCTTTATGGGCTACAGTCCATAGGACTGCACAAAATCGGACATGACTGAAGGGACTTAGCACCCACAAACAACAAAACCACATATTCCATAACTTTACGGCTAATTTAAGAGATTGTAAAAGTCACTTTGACCATACTAAAGTTTTGCCTTACTCCCTTGACTTAGAACCCACCTCCAGTTAGTAAGATGTGACTCCACTATACTCTATCTACCACACACTGTTTGAGTGCACTTTCCAAATCTGCTGCTATTTGGATTTTCCTGGGTGATTGCAGCTCCACATGAAATTTCCCTCAGAAATGCCAGTGACTGAGAAAATGGAAATAAACTCTTTAAAAAATCAAGATCTGAAAATGTATTTCTTTGCTCGCATAAGCTGTTCTAAATGCTTTGTATTTAAAAAAAGAGGCTGTTCCACAGCCTTTTAAAACCACTTTATTTCAGACAAGGAAGATCCAATAAGCAAGTCAGAGATCGTTGTACAATTCCCCTGCAGTGACCGATTCAAGCCATCTTACGTCCATAGGTAACTCGAAGGCCTGCTATGAATCTTCAGGAAAACTCAAGTTTAAAGATCTGCTTTGCCTACCTTTGATACCAGTCCTGATCATGACATTTTCTTGCAGAAACCTAAATTTAAATGTAATTAATTTCATGTAGGCACTGTTGATTCATATAACTGAGCATACCTCATGTGTACATATTTCTCTGTGGTTTGAGCATCAACCCTTCCCACTCACAAGTTTATTTCTGTTTCTGAACAGTTTTGGTTTGACTCCCAACTATATTGTTTTTGTGGAGACACCAGTCAAAATTAATCTGTTCAAGTTTCTTTCTTCATGGAGTCTTTGGGGAGCCAATTACATGGATTGTTTTGAATCCAATGAAACCATGGGGGTAAGTCTTACATTTATTTGTCAGGTTTATGATTCCAAAGAATATGTGTTTCATAATGCATACTTTTTTTCTTTTTAAATGCATCAAAATATTCTCACTTTTAGGTTTGGCTTCATATTGCTGACAAAAAAAGAAAAAAGTATATCAATAATAAATACAGGACCTCTCCTTTTAACCTCTTTCATCACATCAATACCTATGAAGACCATGAGTTTCTGATTGTGGATCTCTGTTGCTGGAAAGGGTAAGAGAGCACATTGAATGAATAAATGTTACATCTCCAGTTGGTCCTGGAAATCAGGTTTGTTTGTTTGTTTGTTTGTTTGTTTGTTTCGGAGATACTGCTTTCAACATTTAATCTGAATTATATATTTTAAAAGTATGCTTAAGTCACAAAATATGATTGAAAAAGCTGTAGGGAGTTTAGGTAATCAGAAACACAAACTGAACCTCACAACCATGGTTAATGATTGAAAAGTGCTCAGGTCCATGAAACAGACCTAAAAATAAAAGATTCTATGACTTGATGAATGAACTTAAACTTAATTTCCCTCAAATTTAACAAGATCCTTTGAGGAGCCTTAAACTGCATCTACTCTGGGTTTGACTTTTTTAAAAAAAGATAGACATACTTTCTTCAGAACAGCAAGTCACTAAAAGAGACAGTAGCCCCTAAAGACACAGACAGAATGGTGATAGAGAAACAGAGCAGAAAGTTTCAAAGGCTGCTGTTATTTAAACATATCCATGAAGCAGAACTCTTTTCTCTACCCAGAGTGGGCAGAAGTGGTTCCAGTATACCTGAGTCTTTAGGAGTTTCTAGATTGAAGACTAAAGAAGAGACAGGCATTTCTGCTTTTAAAAGACATGCATCATGTCTCTAAAATTATTTTAATTGTCTGTCCTCACATTTGACTTCTTATTTTTGCAGATTTGAATTTGTTTATAATTATTTATATTTAGCCAATTTACGTGAGAACTGGGAAGAGGTGAAAAAAAATGCCAGAAAGGCTCCTCAGCCTGAAGTTAGGAGATACGTACTTCCTTTGAATATTGACAAGGTAAACACCCTCTACATAGATTTCAGATATAACAAGAATGTTTCATCTTTCTCAGGATTTTTTCTCCTGCTGTGTGTTTATACATAAAGGCTCAAAATTTCTGAACTGGAAGGGACTTTAAAAATTAGCAAATTCAATTCCCCTCATTTTATAAGTGAAACTGAAGCTCATGACTTAGCAAAATCCAGTTATGACAGAGTCAAAGTGAAAACTGGTTTTTTTTTTCAAAATCCTTTTAAAACTGATTGCTAAAAAACAAACAACAAAAAACTGATTGCAATCCAACTGGTTAGAACATAAACAAAAACAGTGGAATAAGTGGGCGAAAATAACTTAAAACAATAGGTTGGTAATCTTTGAAGGCTTTTAGGCTAGGCTAAAATGTTTGTGTTTTATTTGACTGGTCGTAGGGTATTAAGGATTTTGAGTAGAAGAAAGACATATTCAGAGTTAGTGAACTGGGTATCAAGTGTACTGACTCTTCTAGTTGTCTCTCCTGCTAAATGTCCAGCCTCCCTGAGCAAGTCTCTCAATGAGCAAGTTACCCCAAAGTTCAGTTGCCTGCTCTGAAACCTAAATAAATGGGACTAAATAATAGCTAGGTCATTTGCTGTTTTGATTTTCTAAAATAAGGCTGTGTCATGTGTAAGTAGTATTGGAAGTGAAGGAGAAAGATAGGGACCTGAGACTGGAGACAATTTAAATTACTCAGGTGCCAGAAAAGTGTAGTGGTAGTAGCAACAGAAAGACAAAAGTGAGTGTTCCTACAGCTAGAATAAAAAAGGATCCTACATTTGACTGGATGGCAGAATGAATTAAGTCTTAGACATGCAAAACCCTATGTGTCTAGAGTGTTGATACCTTTGGAAATAGGAACTGCAATAGGCAGAGCAGATTTGGAGATAAACATGAACTGTAGAACTAGGAGGAAAGGGTAATAATGAGTAAAAGGGCTGACTGGAAGACAAACCCAGGTTGACCGGGGCTTCCAGCTTTCTAGTGTGTGATTTGGGGCAAGACATTTAGTCTTTTCACATCCCCTTTCTTTATGGACTTTCCTGGTGGCTCAGAATTTGCCTGCAATGCAGGAGACTCAAGTTCAACCCCTGGATTGGGAAAATACCCTGGAGAAGGAAATGGCTACCCACTCCATTATTCTTGCCTGGAGAATCCCACGGACAAAGGAGCCCAACAGGCTACGGTTCATGAGGTCGCAAAAGAGTTGTACACAACTGAGTAACTAACACTTTTATTTCATTTTCTTTATCTATATCCACCATACAGGATTTTTGTGATCAATAAATGAGGTGATATATATCAATCTCTGAATATAGTCCCCCACATAAACTAAGTGTTAAATAATATTCATTATAATTCTCATCAACAACAAAGAAGTATGAACTTCTCTTGCTAGCAATGTCTATCCTCATATATTTGATCATCATTTCAATGCCAATAACTATTAGCTCTTTTCTTCTAACCCTGCTTTGTATCACAAGGACCTGCACTTCCACATGAAAGCCTACCAGATATCTTCATGAAGATGTTGTTGATCATCTAGAGCTAATAGTTATTGGCATTAAAATGATGATAAAATATATGAGGATAGACATTGCTAGCAGCAAAAGTTCATACTTTGAAGTAAGTATTCTAAAAGAAACTTACAAATTTGTTGATTTTAAAAAATGAGGAACTTGACAGCCAGAAAATGTTGAAAGAAAAGATAGCCAAGCACATAAGTTGGGGAAACACCCATGTACAGAAAGTGGTAGGAAAAGAGGAATCATAAAAAGAAAGAAAAAAAAATCACTAAAGGGTCCTAGTTACAATTAAGAGAGGAAAATGCCACATTGACAAAGCAAGAGAGGGTTTCATTGATGTCCACTGCTACATATAGGCAAGCTGGAAAAAATGAAGCTAAAAAAAGGAGCCAAAACCCAGATTTAGTGACCTCCAGGAGAATAGGGAGAGAGGCAGAAATCAGGTTTCAAGCCACAGTGACAATGTGATAGCAATTACTATAGCCTGTACTTTTAAAGTTTGGCAATAAAGAGAAAACTAGATCATAAATTAGAGAAAGAAGAGATAAACAAATTGAAGGAGGGGCTAAGGAAGGGAAAGAGTATAAGATGACTAAAGCTTCAGGTTTAGTGATTGAAATAATGGTGATATTTTTAAATATATCTTTCTTATTTTTGAATAGGCAGTGCATTTAATCGGTCAGAAAATCAAAATGATCTAAAAAAGTTTGCACTGAAAGTGTCACTCCAACCACTGTCTGCATCCATTCCATACCATTCCTCTTCACTTCTATGTGTAACTTTTAATGTCTTTCCTTTGCATTTGTTTGTTTATGAAAATATAAAAAAATGTCAACATAGAGAATTATTATTCCCACTTTTTACACAAAAAGTAACTTTCTATATCCACATTTTTATTCCTTGCTTATTTTCATTTTAAAATATATATTGAAGATCTTACTTTCTTCAACCACACAGTGTTCTTTTTTACCAATATGCTGCAGTCCCTCACTGCTGAGCAACAGAGTCATTTCCATTTTTTGACTGTAACAGATAATGTCACAAGGAATAACTTTGTATGTATGTTCTTTTATGTATATGCAGATATAGCAATAGGATAGACTGTCAGACGTGAGTTTGCAGTATCAGAGGATAAACACATCTGTTTAAAAAAAAAAAATAGTGAGAGGGAGAGTGAAAAGAAGGTGCTGGTTTGGAAAGCAAAGATGATGTTACAGATCTCTTACATTAAAAAGCCTGAATTTAATAATAGAAAAAATAAGATACAACAGAGTAAAATCATTAAAGTTACAGTCCCATAAGTAATGTGTTCAACATCAACATTTGAACTAATTTTTTTTTCTTAATTCATACAATGCTACAGATCATAAGGACTCACTATGTTGGATCAATTGTTATTTCCAGGTCTTCTATATGGAGAGAGAGAGAGAGACATATATAAAATTTTCTTTATTTTGCCACCTTTAGGTAGTCATATATCAATATGTATATATACATACATGCTGCTCTCTGCTTCCCAACATCACCACGAAGAGCCTCGAGGTCACACTTCACGGAATCTTACAAGATCCATTCCTCACCTCCTCTCTCTTCCCAATTCTGAAAATCTTTCACTATTTCCTTTTAGTTCATTGTACCTCACCAGAAAAATTCTATCTATCCTCTGCTCAGAAGGTTCCTTCCATCTTATCTCTTTTACCAAAAAAATCTGATACTCTCTAGGACACTGGTCTCTTCAGCAGCAGTTTCCAGGAGTAGCAGTTTCTCCCCCAGCCCTTGTACCACTGGGCCTGGAGTTGGAACACTTGTTCCCCTTTGCTGCTTCCAAACCACTGATCCTTCTGCCCACCCTTAAAATCTTTCAATTTCAAATCTCACTTCAACTAATTATATACCCAAGTGGTATGTGTACATATATATATATATATATATATATATATAACCCTTCATTATTGTTTTCACATACTAATCACCACTCCCTCTTCTTTTGGCTCAGTGTCACACTCCCCTCCCTGATCTACTTCCAACAATCAGTGATTTCAGTATACACATCATAGATGATTCTTCCAACAGCCTGGCCTGAGTTCTTTGACATCTTCCACTGATCCATCTGTCTTCCATTCTGACTCAGCCACTCACTTCCCAAGTCATACAATTGACCTTGCTATTACCTTTGACTGTGCTTCTATCATAACCTTGGTTCATACAGGACACATTCTGACTTACCTTTCAAGATTACCAACCCTATTACAATTCCCACCAGAACCTCCAATCTATTGAACCTGCTCACCATCTCTCACTCCTCTGAAGACTTATCTTACCTCCTTATTCAGGTAAAATTTCATGATCATTGTAATCACCCCGTTGAGTAGATCCTCATTTCTCTTGCCACTTTCTTACTTTATAGAATTTATTTGTCAAAGTCATAAATCTTAGTTAAATTCAACTCTCCACCCACTCCATGCTTATACCTCTAAGGCTCAAATTAAGTGCTAAAAATACACAATTGTGTTAATTGGCCCATTGACCACAAACCTTACTGCAACATTTCCCAACTTCATTTTCCTAGTTAAGTATTTCACACCCTCCTCTCTCAAACTTCTAACACATCCCACCTCCACACTCATACTCAATTAATGACTCTGTTTCCTCTTTTACTGAAACAAATGAAAGAAATCAGAAAAGAATGTAGACTCCTGCCACCACATCTACCCACCCACCAGCATCTGTACTCATACTGAATTATCCATCATCTTATTCAGAACTAGTCTTTCCCATCCTTCCTCACCAACTCCAGGACATTATTCTACAACTCTCCCACTCTGTCATATATTTGTCATTAACTCATGCATATCATGCTGTTATTTTGCCTTCTTATAAAATCCTTCTCTTGACTCTTCTTGCCCCTTCATTTATCCCTTCTTTCCTGTCTTGTGGCCCCTTTAATGTTGGAGGGCACCAGGACTCAGCCCTTTGTCCTGCTTCTATTTGTACTTTCACTCCTTTGTAAAGACTCATGCCTTAAAGCAACCTGCACTTCCACTTCCAACTTCCTCTTAACTCAAGATTCTTATATGTTATTGCCAATGCTGTCTTTATTTTGATGTTCAGTAAATATCTCAAGTTTAATAAGACAAAACTCAAACTTCTTCTCTTCCCCTACAAAAAAATTTATCCCTCCTTCAGTAATCCCCATCTTTATTGTGACAACTCCAACTTTTAACTATTTGGGCCCAAAAACTTGGAGCCATCCTTGACTTCTCACTTAATTTCATGCCTGTTCCCTATCCAGTATCTTACCTATCAGGAAATCCTCTGCTCTGCCTTCCATTCCTCACTAACTTCAGTGCCACTAGCCCAGTTTGAACCATTGTTTTCTTTTGACTAGACTACTACAAGACAGACTGGTTTCCCTGATTTCACACCTGCATATCCCCTATTCTTAAAGGGATCTTGACAGAACAGCCAGACTGATTCTTTTAAAAATAAATGATAGCCTTGCAAACTCTTCTGCTCATCTCTTGCTCACAGGAAAAACCCAAGTCCTCACAATGACCCATCAGGCTCTAACCAGTCTGACCCCATTATACCCTTCTACCTTCCTCTCCTGTGTTCTCCCCCCAGCTCAGCACAGCCAACCTGGTCTCCTTAATGCTCTTCAACCACACTTGACAACACTCCTGCCTCACGCGTTTGCAATTTGTTCTCTCTGCTTAAATGCTGTTCCCCAGATATCTACATTGCTTCCTTCATCTCATACAAGTTTTACCCCAAATATCACCTTATCAATGAAGCCCATCCTGACTACCTACTAAAATTATAAATCACTTACCTGTCACACTTCTGATCCCCCATATTCTGCTCTGTTTTTCTCTCCACATTCATGATATACTAAACACTTTATCTATATTTATAGTTTTCCAAATTAGAATGTAAACTTCATAACAATAGGAACTCTGTTCTCTGAAATATCACAAGTGCCCAGAATAGAGTCTAGTACAAACCATGTATTCGGGTATTTAATGCAAAACTAAATGCATATGTTCTTTGAAGAGCTCATGATATTCATTCCTTTCATAATATAATCTGAAAAATGACGTGGGGGAAATTTCGGTATCAAGAGATCTTAGAAAACATCAGGTCCAGTAGTTTTTTCATTTGTTTTCTTTTTTGACAACATAAGGATATGATATTTTTCCAATAAAATCAAAATATAGCTAACTTTAAAGGAGATAAACATTGTATGGATACCTAGAGGTTGAAGTCTTTGTTACTGTGAAGCAAAATACTTCTTTTTCCAGAGCCACATCCTCAGGGCCCTATATGTTCTTTGAGGTCAGTCTCATTTCACAGATGAGAAGACTAAGGGCCTACGAGGTTATATTTCTTTTATATATCACTGACTTTCCCAGTGATACACAGTCAGTGACTGACATGGACATGGGCAGCTTTCCCAGTTGTGTTCTTGGTCTCGCCCTTCTAGAGTTTTCTGTACTGATTCTTCTACATGTTGACTTAAGAAATGAAGAACTCAGGAAACTAAACTTGGAAACTGTTCTCACAGCTGCTTGATTTTTATTCCTTGCTCACTGAGGTTTCTGTTATCCTCTTTCTTAGGCTGACACAGGCAAGAATTTAGTCACACTCCCCAACACAACTGCCACTGCAATTCTGTGCAGTGACGAGACCATCTGGCTGGAACCTGAGGTTCTCTTTTCAGGGCCTCGCCAAGGTGAGATGGTATAGGAAAAAACTTCACATGTGAGAGAACAAAATGTTCCACTCAGAGAGAGTAACTGAGTTTTCCTAAGCGTGTATTTTATTTTGTAGCATTTGAGTTTCCTCAAATCAATTACCAGAAGTATGGTGGGAAACCTTACACATATGCATATGGACTTGGCTTGAATCACTTTGTTCCAGACAGGGTAATTAATCCCTCTTCCTAATATTCGAACAGTACTTGAATCATATGTAAGTCAAGTAAAGCATATTGACTGACTAATTTATTGACTAATTTTTCTTTCTTATAAGCAGCTCTGTAAGCTGAACGTCAAAACTAAAGAAACCTGGGTATGGCAAGAGCCTGATTCATATCCCTCAGAACCTATCTTTGTTTCTCACCCAGATGCCTTGGAGGAAGATGACGGTAATGAGAGTAATAGATGTGTCTGAACCCTCTCTTCTCATTGGAGTTCATATAGTTAATTCACTAGGAGAGGAGTTATGTTGATTATTTCCAAATGTTCAGAAATAATCCTTCCTGCTATTGAATAGGACAGCACTAAAGAATGTAAATGTGTTTGAAAATAAGTTTTATCTTATGGTCAGGTTTCATTAGGTACTGTTGGAAAAATGCTTAGAGCACCATCGGGTGTCACGATGGAATATCAGTATCTGCTCTAGATGGAGGCGAGAAGGAAGAAGGAGCAGCATGCTATCTAGGTTTTGCCTTTCCAGTCCAAATACATTTCTGAAAAGAAATAGGGTTCTAAGGAGAGAAACTGAATATTCTAACTGATCCAAGAGAATGAGGCTTTGAGATTCTGGTTCTAGTTTTTCATTTTAGTAAGCTGAGGCTAGAAGGGGATCCAGAGCAACAGTCTATAAAACAGCAATTCAGATACACTCAACTACAAAGCTGGGACAGCAGGGTAGGTGATACTCTCTGGGATTAAAATATGGGAGACCACAGAGAAATGAATAGAATAAAGAGTTTTAGAGCCATTTTACACTAAGTGATTTTACATTTGCAGTGCATCCAGTCAAAACTGCAAAAAGTTTGTTCCTATTTTGTTTGATGGAAGTAAGCATCCAAGCTAGGTCTTGGAAATTGTAGAAATAATGTACCTTACTGTTTTGAAAATCTTTAATATATGTTTCATTTGATTGTCACAACATTTTTTGCAGTAAGTAGAGCAGGTGTTAAATCTTATGACACAAATAAAAACACAGAAACATTCATTAAATAAGAATTCAATGAATATTTACTGTGTTCTAACCATTGTGGTAGGCTATCAGGATACAATGGTGGGCAAGAAAGACACTATCACTCCCTTCCTGGAGCTTATAGTCTAGGGGACTTGAAAATTTAACATCCCTCTCATGGTTGCCATGGGCTTTGTTGGTGACTCAGGCGGTAGAGAATCTGCCTGCAATGCAGGAGAGTACTCTTGCTTGGAGAATTCCATGGACAGAGGAACCTGGCTGCCTACAGTCCATGGGGTCACAGTCAGACATGATTGAGCAACTAACACTTTCACTTTCATGGTTGCCACACAGCCAGGTGGCAGAAGAGTCAGAACAAGCTATCAGGTCATCTGTTTTTCTTTATTTCTGAGTGTAATGTCTCCTGTATTATTTCAATGATATTTAATCTATGGCTCTGGGCTTTTTTTTTTTTTTTAAATTCAACACTGCCTTATTAACTTCTCATTAACAGGTGTAGTTCTGAGTGTGGTGGTGAGCCCTGGGGCAGGACAAAAGCCTGCTTATCTTCTGATTCTGAATGCCAAGGACTTGAGTGAAGTTGCCAGGGCTGAAGTGGAGATTAACATCCCCGTCACCTTTCATGGACTGTTCAAAAAATCCTGAGCACATTCTAGCATGACATGTTTCTGGTGACAAAACACAGAGAAACGTAGTTAGGTCTGCAATCAAATTCTGTTTAGCTTTAGCCTGCTGTCTATAAGGGTTTTAACTTGCAGATGCATACCGTTTTGCAGTATTTTACAGAAAGCACAGAGTTGAGTAAGGAATTCCTTTTAAAAAAGTGCTTATTTAGATAATCGTACTTCGTGAGACAGGCACATCATAACTAAAAACTCTTTATATATTTACAATCAAATAGAAAATGAATGTGAATTTATTAAACTGTTTTTCATTCCTATTATAAAAGTGTATTTTAGGCACCCATCTACTCCTATTACTTTTTAACATTTAAAAGCCAAAGTCCTCTACAGCTGATATGTATATAGCTTTGCTGTGTCAAGGCAGCATCTTGGAAAAAGGCTTAGTTACTAAATGTCAAATCAAACTTCTTCTCAAACCAGGGACTTTGATCTAAGACAATCATTGTAATTGTATGCACATATGTATTATTATTCAAAGATTCTCATGGTTTAAACTTTAATATTTCCATTTAATATAGGCAATTATTACTATTTCTGATTTTACAGTAAGGAAGCCTGTTTCTAAGTCACTGAGGGCTGTCAACCAAATAACTTCTCAGAGATTACATTATCTATTAGAAACTTATATAACATAAAAGCAATTACATATAGTAGTGACTATTTTTTTTAAATAGCATAAAATACTTACAAACATAATTGCTGTTTAAAATCAGATTATGTGGATAATAATGTGTATGGGGGGGTTATACTTTGTTGCCTCTTCTGCTTAATTACATTTAAGCACTGTGCACCTGACTGAAGAGAAAATGAGAAAATAGAAAATACTGTCATTAATGTTCAGATATGAATATAGTTTAAGCACTTTTGTTTTTAAAATTATTCTTTTCTGAGATACATGTTGCAAAAAAAATGAAGATTGACAAAAATTTTTATTCTATATCTTAATCCTGTTTGACTAAGTAAAAACAGCTTGAAGGAACAGACTGACTTGGGTACTTGATGCATCCATTTGATTTCTTTATTTAGATAAAATGCAAACTCATTTTTTAAGATTATAAGTACTCATTAAAATATACTTTTCAAAGAAAATCTAAAATTGCAAAAAACAGAAATTATAAAGTAAAATCATACAGAGCTCATCTAAGCACAACTACTGGTCTTTTCCATCATTTCCCATGTGTGGCTTTTTAATGTAATCATTATTTCTTTGGGAGTAATTCCTAGGTAAACCTAGATATCTCAAAAAAAAAAAAGAAAAATGCCATAAAATAACATGGAAAATGTGACTGTAGATAAACATCAATCTGCTGGATTTTGTCTCTAGATGTGGCACGTGAACTTAATTCCACAAAGAAAGCTATTCATACATTTATTTTAAAAATGCAAAAAATAAATTACTGAATAATTACCTAGTTTTGTGCTTATTTAAGTCTCTAAATTTAAGAGAATTCCTAATACTGTCACTTCCCACACTTGCCAATCAGCCCCTGCCTTCTTCCCATTCCTTTTCCACAGGAAAGTCTGGCAGTTCTTTGTGCCTGCTTCTCCAGTTGGAAGATCCCACTTTGAGCTCTATGCTCTGTGGAGATAGCCACAGTGTTAAGAAGGGAGAGAGGCACATCTGACTAAAGGAACATTCTGTCAATACCTTTTCACCAATTGGATTGAATATATAATCATTGCTGATATTATACCAAAAAGGCTTAGGAGCTGCTTTACAAGTGCAAAGATAGAACATGAGTTTTAAAAACTTAAATTAGGATAAGGGAGATTTAAGTCAAGCAGGAAGGATTAACTCAGAAATTCAGATTGAAAAAATTAGGTAACCTGATTTCTAAGTATCAAAGGTATTCATCTGGAGGAATCTAGAGAATCATGTCCCATCCAAAAACAAATAAATATGTTTTAATGGGAAAATTCAAATTAAGATAAATAAACCTATTAGTAAGTAGCTACTTTTAAAATAAGTTGTTTGAAGTCAGCTTTCTTCCATTTCAACACCCTATTTGTCATAGCACAGGAGAAATAATAACATCTTTGAGAATATAAAAAAAGTAATTAGTAGCTGATAATTGCCTCATGACAATCTAGACAGAGTTCCTATCAGTCAATTCAGTTCAGTCGCTCACTCATGTCTGACTCTTTGGACCCCATGGACTGCAGCATGCCAGGCTTCCCTGTCCATCACCAACTCCCGGAGCTTGCTCAAACTTATGTCCATTGAGTCAGTGATGTTATCCAAGCATCTCATCCTCTGTCATCCCATTCTCTAGCCTTCAATCTTTCCCAGCATCAGGGTCTTTTCCAATGAGTCAGTTCTTTGTATCAGGTGGCCAAAGTATTGGAGTTTCAGCTTCAGTATCAGTCCTTCCAATGAATATTCAGGACTTATTTTCTTTAGGATTGACTGGCTTGATCTCCTTGTTTTCCTCAAGGAACTCTTAAGAGTCTTCTCCAACACCACAATTCAAAAGCATCACTTCTTTGGTGCTCAGCTTTCTTTATGGTCCAACTCTCATATCCACACATGACTACTGGAAAAACCATAGTTTTGACTATATGGACTTTTGTTGATAAAGTAATGGTTCTGCTTTTTAGAGTTCCTATACTATATTCTAAACCAAAAAAAGATCAACAGGCAGCAAAGCCAGCCTACCTTCCAAGAATTCTGTGGCTGTTTTATTCTATCATCTACAATCTGGCTGAAGAATAAAATGCAGTGCTTTCTTCTGTAAACACATAAGAGTGATCAATGATTAGGATTAAGAGAAAATGTCTCCTAAAGGATCCCTTAGGGAATACCAAATCAGTCTCAATGGGAAAACAATCTCTGAAAGACAGGAGAAGAAGAAACTTATACTCATTGAGTGCCTTTTACTTTTACAGAAAGGTGGAAATTACTCCGAATATTATACCCACCATGATACTATCTTCACCATTTTAAAGATCAGGAAAGGGAGGTCAAGTAACTTTTCTAATAGTCACAAAACTCAAACTGAAATCTAAGCCTATCAGTCCTTCCATTAAAAATTTGGTTTCTGATGCTTTCTAAAATATTTCTATTAATTTAAAATTTATTTCAAATACAACCACTATCATACTACTCAGTCATCAAAGTGAAGTGAGTGAAGTTGCTCAGTTGTGTCCGACTCTTTGCGACCCCATGGACTGTAGCCCACTAGGTTCCTCAGTCCATGGGATTTCCCAGGCACGAATACTCAAGTGGGTTGCCATTTCCTTCTGCAGGGGATTTTCCTGACCCAAGGATAGAACCTGGGTCTCCAGCGTTGCGGGCAGATGCTTTACCATCTGAGCCACCAGGGAAAGCTGGGAGCAAATAAAATCTTTGACAATTTAGTAACTCCTACTATTGATAGTGGGTCAAATGCTCCTTGAATAATAGTAACCAACTACCAAGTATATATTATGCCAGGGATTCCACTAATTAGTCTGTAAATATATAGTTTTGATAATGCTATTTTGCAGGTGAAGTAAAGCTCAATAAAGTTAAATAACTTGGTCAACTTTCCACACAGAATGAAAATCTGATTCCAAATACCAATGTATGTGTTGAGCACCGTGTTGAGCTCACATGTGTTGAGCACTCCTACCTTGAGGTAGTTCACAATTTCAACATTAGATCACTACATTCCTTTTGATGACATTTTTAAAAACCACTTTCCATTGATTTCTGTGAAAATATGTTACATGCAAAAATTAATGTGGAATACAAAGTGATAATGACCATGTCCAATCTGATTCCAAAGTTTGAGAAGTTATGCAAAGTCCAAACGTTACTAAGCTATTAGAACAAAGATGTCTATTGTGTCTCTTGGACTTATCTATGTAATAAGCAAAGGTTTTATGTATTTCTTTTAGTGTGCCATAAAAATTAATTCTGACAGTAAAGGTTTTGTGAAGCAAGAAAGTTAGAGAATCTCTGTTTGAGACTCTTGTTTTTAACTTAGTAGGTAAAGCTGTAACCTCATAGGACCTAGTCTAGAGGGTTATGATTTAAATAAGTTTATAAATTCATCCTCAAGACAAGCCATTTTATATCAGTTATTACATTAAATTTGCATTAAAAAGCTTTACTTATTTTGAAAAAAGAAAGATGAAAGAATAATATTCAATATTTATATGATTAGTCTGGATATTTCATATTCTAATATGTTGATAATATTATACTAGATTGATAAAATATGTTTAAGAGGCTGCCAACAATAATTTCAAAACTCACTGTTTCTCAAGATTTTTTTAACTTGGATTCATCTCTGTATCTATATATATACTCTCTCTCTCTCACACACACACACACATATATATACATATACACATATATCTTAATCTCTTTCCAAAAAGTAAGCAAAAGTGTATCACCCCTTTATAAGAGCAACCCTTGCATTGAGACATAGGACTAAGAATTAAAGATCAAACAATCTACCACACTAAAAGAAGAAATATTGCTAAGTGTTAGGGAATTATATAATAGTACATTTGTAATAGAACTATTAATGAATAAATAATCCAAGAAGCAAAAAATATATATTATGGCTGAAGCTATTATAAAGAGAGTTGTAAAAGCCTTGATGTGATGACTAAGCTGATGTGAAATGTAAAAGAGACTTGAATATTCTTTATAAGATAAGTAGTTATGAGTTATTATTTCAGAGCTATGATAGGAAGTAGTACTAAATAGTACTAGATCTGCCTTGAATGGTTTGGGGGAGGTATTATGTACCTAACATAGTGCCTAACATGCAATGAAAGTGAAAGTCGCTCAGTCGTGTCCGACTCTTTGTGACCCCATGGACTATACTGTCCATGGAATTCTCCAGGCCAGAATACTGGGGTGGATAGCCTTTCCCTTCTCCAAGGGATCTTCCCAACCCAGGGATCAAACCCAGGTCTCCTGCATTGCAGGTGGATTCTTTACCAGATGAGCCACAAAGGAAGCCCAAGAATACTGGTGTGGGTAGCCTATCCCTTCTCCAGTGGATCTTCCCAACCAGGAGGAATCCAAACAGGGTCTCCTGCATTGCAGGTGGCTTCTTTCTTTTTTTAATGAGAATTTAAAAAATTTTTTTAATTTATTTATTTTAATTGGAGGCTAATTACCTTACAATACTGTAGTGGTTTTTGCCATATATTGACATGAATCAGCCATGGGTGTACATGTGTTCCCCATCCTGAACCCCCCTCTCTCCTCCCTCCTTATCCCATCCCTCAGGGTCATCCCAGTGCACCAGCCCTGAGCACCCAGTCTCATGTCCCAAACATGGACTGGCGATCTATTTCACATATGATAATATATATGTTTCAATGATAGTCTCTCAAATCATCCCACCTTTGCCTTCTCCCACAGAGTCCAAAAGTCTGTTCTTTATATCTGTGTCTCTTTTGCTGTCTTTCTAAAAGGGTCATCGTTACCATCTTTCTAATTTCCATCAGTTCAGTTCAGTTGCTCAGTTGTGTCTGACTCTGCTACCCCATGAATCGCAGCACGCCAGGCCTCCCTGTCAATCACCAACTACCAGAGTCCACTCAAACTCATGTCCATCGAGTCGGTGATGCCATCCAGCCATCTCATCCTCTGTCGTCCCCTTCTCCCCCTGCCCCCAATCCCTCCCAGCATCAGAGTCCTTTCCAATGAGTCAACTTTTCACATGAGGTGGCCAAAGTACTGGAGTTTTAGCTTTAGCATCAGTCCTTCCAATGAACACCCAGGACTGATCTCCTTTAGAATGGACTGGTTGGATCTCCTTGCAGTCCCAGGGACTCTCAAGAGTCTTCTCCAACACCACAGTTCAAAAGCATCAGTTCTTCAGCGCTCAGCTTTCTTCACAGTCCAACTCTCACATCCATATATATGCATTAATATACTGTGTTGGTGTTTTTCTCTCTGACTTACTTCGCTCTGTATAATAGGCTTCAGTTTCACCCACCTCATTAGAACTGATTCAAATGCATTCTTTTTAGTAGCTGAGTAATATTCCATTGTATATATGTACCACAGTTTTCTTATCTATTCGTCTGCTGATGGACATCTAGGTTGCTTCCATGTCCTTGCTATTGTAAACAGTGTTTTGATGAACATTGGAAGACACATGTCTCTTTCAATTTTGGTTTCCTCAGTGTGTATGCCCAGCAGTGGCATTGCTGGGTCATATGGCAGTTCTATTTCCAGTTTTTTAAGGAATCTCCACACTGTTCTCCATAGTGGCTGTACTAGTTTGCATTCCCACCAACAGTGTAAGAGGGTTTCCTTTTCTCTGCACCCTCTCCAGCATTTATTGTTTGTAGATTTTTTGATAGCAGCCATTCTGATGGGTGTGAGATGGTACCTCATTGTGGTTTTGATTTGCATTTCTCTGATAATGAGTGATGTTAAGCAACTTTTCATGTGTTTATTAGCCATCTGTATGTCTTCTTTGGAGAAATGTCTGCTTAGTTCTTTGGCCCATTTTTTGACTGGGTCCTTTATTTTTCTGGAATTAAGCAGCAGGAGCTGCTTGTATGTTTTTGAGATTAATTCTTTGTCAGTTGCTTCATTTGCTATTATTTTCTCCCATTCTTAAGGCTGTCTTTTTACCTAGCTTATAGTTTCCTTTGTTGTGCTAAAGCTTTTAATTTTAATTAGGCCCCATTTGTTTATTTTTGCTTTTATTTCCATTACTCTGGGAGGTGGGTCATAGAGGATCCTGCTGTGATTTATATCAGAGAGTGTTTTACCTATGTTTTCCCCTAGGAGTTTTATAGTTTCTAGTCTTAAATTTAGATCTTTAATCCATTTTGAGTTTATTTTTATGTATAGTATTAGAAAGTGTTCTAGTTCATTCTTTTACAAGTGGTTGACCAGTTTTCCCAGCACCACTTGTTAAAGAGATTGTCTTTTCTCCATTGTATATTCTTCCCTCCTTTGTCAAAGATAAGGTGCATGGATCCATAGGTGTGTGGATTTATCTCTGGGCTTTCTATTTTGTTCCATTGATCTATATTTCTGTTTTTGTTGCCAGTGCCATACTGTCTTGATAACTGTAGCTTTATAGTATAGTCTGAAGTCAGGCAGGTTGACTCCTCCAGTTCCATTCTTCTTTCTCAAGATTGCTTTGGCTATTCGAGGTTTTTTGTATTTCCATACAAATTGTGAAATTATTTGTTCTAGTTCTCTGAAAAATACCATTGGTAGCTTGAATGGGATTGCACTGAATCTATAGATTGCTTTGGGTAGTATACTCATTTTCACTATATTGATTCTTCCGATCCATGAACATGGTATATTTCTCCATCTATTAGTGTCCTCTTTAATTTCTTTCATCAGTGTTCTATAGTTTTCTATATATAGGTCTTTTCTTTCTTTAGGTAGATTTATTCCTAAGTATTTTATTCTTTTCATTGCAATGGTGAATGGAATTCTTTCCTTAATTTCTCTTTCTGTTCTCTCATTGTTAGTATATAGGAATGCAAGGGATTTCTGTATATTAATTTTATATCCTGCAACTTTACTATATTCATTGATTATCTCTAGTAATTTTCTGGTGGAGTCTTTAGGGTTTTCTATGTAGAGGATCATGTCATCTGCAAACAGTGAGAGTTTTACCTCTTCTTTTCTAATCTGGATTCCTTTTATTTCTTTTTCTTCCCTGATTGCTGTGGCTAAAATTTTCAAAACTATGTTGAACAGTAGGTGAGAGTGGGCGCCCTTGTCTTGTTCCTGACTTTAGGAGAAATGCTTTCAATTCACCATTGAGGATAATGTTTGCTGTGGGTTTATCATATATGGCTTTTATTATGTTGAGGTTTGTTCCTTCTATGCCTGCTTTCTAGAGAGTTTTTATCATAAATAGATGTTGAATTTTGTCAAAGGCTTTCTCTGCATCTATTGAGATAATCATATGGTTTTTATCTTTCAATTTGTTAATGTGGTGTATCACTGCATGTGGATTCTTTACCAAATGAGCCAGCAGAAAAGCCCCTAAGCTACTCAAGAAATGGTAGCTAATATTTTTAACTTGGGGTTTCAACAAACTTAACAGCTTTCTTTAATATATGATTTGTCTTTAATATTTAAAGTATTTTATGATATACTACATGGGACAGAGTATAAAACAATTGTCAATCTTATACAAGGGTAGGACCTTTTTTATTGACACATATCATGAGACATTTGTTTCAAAGACAAGCTAGAACCCTAATAAATATCCAGTGCTTTTACATTTTAGAGGTGTTAATTGTAATCACCAGGGCAACCACTAAAATGTTAACTTATAAATGTGTTAAATATTTAAATATGCACTAGAAACATTTAACAAAAAAGAATACAAAAGTGGAAGAAGAAAGGAACAGAAAAAAAAACAAAAGATATAGAAAATAAATAGCAAAATGTCATGCAAAAATCATATCAGCAATTAAATATAAATGGATTAAGCACTCCAATCATAAGGCAGAGATTGGCAAGATGTATTTTTTTTTATGATCTACTGAAAGCCTGTGTACAAGCAACACACTTTAGATTCAAAGGCACAAATAGATAGATTTTTCTTTTAAAGAATGGAAAAAGTAACCAAAAGAGAACTGAAATGGCTATACTAACATCAGATAAAATAGACATTAATGACAAAAACTGTTACTAGAGACCAAGACAGTTTGTAATGATAAAAGGGTAAATTTTAATAACACATAAGGGAATAGTATGAACAACTCTATGCCAACAAATTAAGCAACCTAGATGGAATACACAATTTTCTAGAAAAATTATAAAAATAAAAATTGACTGAAAAATAAATAGAAAATCTGAATATACCAATAAGAAATAAAGAGACTGAATTAGTAATTTAAAAATCTCCCCAAAGAAATATCCAGGCTTACATGGCTTCCCTCATGAATTGTACAAAACATTTAAAGATGAATTAATACCAATTACTTGCAGAGTTTTCCCAAAAGTAGACATAGAGGAAATACTTCCCAACTCATTCTATGAAGGAAAATTTACCTTGATAACAGTATCAGACAAAAACATCACAAGAAAAGAAAACCACAGACCAATATCACTTAAGAATTTACATGAAAAATCCATAATACAACACTAACAAACCAAATTCAGCAGTGTATAAAAAGACTATACTATGACCAAGTGGGATTTCTCCTAGAAATTCAAAGTTGGCTTAATAACCACAAATTAATCAGTATAATTCACCATATTAATAGAGCAGCAGACAAAGTCACATGATCATCTCAGTAGATGCAAACACACTTGAAAACATTCAACATTCATTTTAAAAATGAAAAAAAATCACCTATAGAAGGGAACTTCTTCATCCTGCTAAAAAGTATCTCTGAAAAACCCGTAGTTAGCATTCTACTTTATGAAGAAAGATTGAATTTTCTGCCCAAGATCAGGAACAGGATGTATGCTCTTCCCACTACTATCCAACATTTTACTGGAAGTTTGCAATTAGGCAAAGAAAATAAGATGTATACAATTGGAAAAGAAGGAAAACTTTACAGATGGCATGATTTGTATGTATAAAATTCTAAGTAATTATCTTAATAATATGTACTGGAACTAGTAAGTTCAGCAAACTTGCAGGATACAAAACCAATTCACGAAAATTAATTGCATTTCTATATACCAGCAATGAACAATCTGAAAATAAAATTAAGATAGCAAGTCCATTTACAGTAGTATCAAAGAATAAAATATTTAGAAATAAACTTAAGAAAAATGTTTCAAGACTTGTATCCTGAAACTGTAACACACAGTTGAAAGAAATTAAAGAATTCTTAAATGGAAAAACATCCCAAGTTCTTGGATTAAAAGATTTAATATTGTTAAGCTAGCATTGCTACCCAAAATGGCCTGCAGATTCAATGCAATTTACTGTCTTTAAACATGACACCACCTTTATGGCAGAAAGTGAAGAAGAACTAAAGAGCTTCTTGATGAAAGTGAAAGAGGAGAGTGAAAAAGTTGGCTTAAAGCTCAACATTCAGAAAACTA
This sequence comes from Bos indicus x Bos taurus, assembly GCF_003369695.1. Classification (NCBI taxonomy): domain Eukaryota; kingdom Metazoa; phylum Chordata; class Mammalia; order Artiodactyla; family Bovidae; genus Bos; species Bos indicus x Bos taurus. The sequence continues at coordinate 77,001,024 of NC_040078.1, forward strand.
AGATCATGGCATCTGGTCTCATCACTTCATGGCAAATGGATAAGAAAACAGTGGAAACAGTGGCTAATTTTATATTTCTGGGCTCCAAAATCACTGCAGATGGTGAGTACAGCCATGAAATTAAAAGACACTTACTCCTTGGAAGGAAAGATATGACCAACCTGGACAGCATATTGAAAAGCAGAGACATTACTTTGCCAACAAAGGTCCATCTAGTCAAGGCTTTGGTTTTTCCAGTGGTCATGTATGGATGTGAGAGTGGGACTATAAAAAAGGCTGAGCACCGAAGAATTGATGCTTTTGAACTGCGGTGTTGGAGAAGACTCTTGATAGTGCCTAGAACTGCAAGGAGATCCAACCAGTCCATCCTAAAGGAAATCAGTCCTGAATGTTCATTGGAAGGACTGATGTTGAAGCGGAAACTCCAATACTTTGGCCACCTGATGTGAAGAGCTGACTCACTTGAAAAGACCCTGATGCTGGGAAAGATTGAGGGCAGGAGAAGGGGACGACAGAGGATGAGATGGCTGGATGCCATCACTGACTTGATGGACATGGGTTTGGGTGGACTCTGGGAGTTGGTGATGGACAGGGAGGCCTGGCGTGCTGTGGTTCATGGGGTTGCAAAGAGTCGGACACGACTGAGCGACTGAACTGAACGGAACTGAACTGAAACAAAAATTGATGTGCTGATTCTAAAATTCATAGAACATCAGTCAGTTCAGTTGCTCAGTCATGTCTGACTCTTTGTGACCCTATGGACTGCAGCAGGCCAGGACTCCCTGTCTATCACCAATTCCCAGTGTTTACTCAAACTCCTGTCCATTGAGTCGGTGATGCCATCCAACCATCTCATCTTCTGTCATCCCCTTCTCCTGCCCTCAATCTTTCCCAGTATCAGAGTCCTTTCAAATGAGTCAGTTCTTCACATCAGGTTGCCAATGTATTGGAGTTTCAGCTTCAACATCAGTCCTTCCAATGAACATTCAGGACTGATTTCCTTTAGGATGGACTGGTTGGATCTCCTTGCAGTCCAAGGGACTCTCAAGAGTCTTCTCCAACACCACAGTTCAGAAGCATCAATTCTTCAGTGCTCAGCTTTCTTTATAGTCCAACTCTCACATCCATACATGACCACTGGAAAAACCAAAGCCTTGACTAGATGGACCTTTATTGGCAAAGTAATGTCTCTGCTTTTTAATATGCTGCCTAGGTTGGTCATAAACTTCCTTCCAAGGAGTAAGCGTCTTTTAATTTCATGGCTGTACTCACCATCTGCAGTGATTTTGGAGCCCAGAAAAATAAAGTCTGCCACTGTTTCCATTGTTTCTCCATCTTTTTGCCATGAAGTGATGGGCCTGGATGCCAAGATCTTTGTTTTCTGAATGTTGAGCTTTAAGCCAATTTTTCACTCTCCCCTTTCACTTTCATCAGGAGGCTCTTTAGTTCCTTTTCCCTTTCTGCCATAAGGGTGGTGTCATCTGCATATCTGAGGTTATTGATATTTCTCCTGGCAACCTTGATTCCAGCTTGTGCTTCATCCAGCCCAGCATTTCTCATGATGTACTCTGCATATAAGTTAAATAAGCAGGGTGACAATATACAGCCTTGACGTACTCCTTTTCCCATTTGGAATCAGTATGTTGTTCCATGTCTAGTTCTAACTGTTGCTTCCTGACCTGGATACAGGTTTCTCAAGAGGCAGGTCAGGTGGTCTGGTATTTCCATCTCTTTCAGAATTTTCCACAGTTTATTGTTATCCACACAGTCAAAGGCTTTGGCATAGTCAATAAAGCAGAAATAGACGTTTTTCTGGAACTCTCTTGCTTTTTCCATGATCCAGCAGATATTGGCGGTTTGATCTCTGTTTCCTCTACCTTTTCTAAAACCAGCTTGAACATCTGGAAGTTCATGGTTCATGTATTGCTGAAGCCTGGCTTGGAGAATTTTGAGCATTACTTTGCTAGTGCGTGAGATGAGTACAATTGTGTGGTAGCTTGAGTATTCTTTAGCATTGCATTTCTTAGGGACTGGAATGAAAACTGACCTTTTCCAGTCCTGTGGCCACTGCTGAGTTTTCCAAATTTGCTGGCATATTGAGTTCAGCACTGTCACAGCATCATCTTTCAGGACTGAAATAGCTCAACTGGAATTCCATCACCTGCACTAGCTTTGTTCGTAGTGACTTCACATTCCAGGATGTCTGGCTCTAGGTGAGTGATCACACCATTGTGATTTTCTGGGTCATGAAGATCTTTTTTGTACAGTTCTTCTGTGTATTCTTGCCACCTCTTCTTAATATCTTCTGCTTCTGTTAGGTCCCTACCATTCTGTCCTTTATTGAGCCCATCTTTGCATGAAATGTTCCCTTGGTATCTTTAATTTTCATAGAACATGGAAGAGACCAAAAATAGCCCAAATGATCTTCAAGAAACAGAATTGAAGGATTCATACTTTTTCACTTCAAAACTGTTGTAATCAAGACAGTATGGTATCACTATAAGGATAGAGACATAGGTCAAATTAATAGGATTGAGAGTCCAGAAGTTATCCCCTACATTTAGTAAGATCATTTTCAACAAAGGCACCAAGATAATTCAATAGGGAAAGATGCTGGGGAAAAACTGGATATATTCATGCCATAGAATGAAGCTAGACCTTTATCTCACATAATATATATAAATTATCTCAAAATTGATTACAGAATTAAATATAACTGCTAAAACTTCAGAATTCCTAAGGGTAAATTTCCATAACCCTGGTTTCTTATATGTGATACCAAAAGAATAAATAACAAAATAAAAAGACAAATAAATTAGACTTGATGGGGAAAAAAAAATTTGCCACACAGGGAGGCATGCAGGATCTTAGTTCCCTAACTAAGGATTGAATCCACACCCTCCTGCAGTGGAAGCATGGAGTCTTAAACCACTGTATCAACAGGGAAGTCCCCTATGGAAATTTTTTAAGTCTGTGCTTCAAAGAACACCATCAAGAAAGTGAAAAAACAACTTACAGAAAAGGAGAAAACATTTCCAAAAAAAAAAATACAGCTGATAAGAAACTTGTATATAATATACACATAAATACATTTATATATATTCTACTAATATTCCTAGAAATATTTATTAATAATTGTTACTGGTATTTCAAAACTTGCTTTTCACAAAGCTTGCAGATTCATTTAAAAATTGTATAATATGTGTACTTGTGTGTACTTCCCACCATATATTTGATAAAATAGAAATTGCATAATACCTGACACCCATTTGGAACAAGAGAATCTTAAAATTGAAAGGTCATCCAGGTCAACCTATATCTGGTATAAATCTTTTTCACATTTTAGGGAAGGGATTATCTAATCTCTTCTTCAATCCCCTGGTGATAGGAACCCATTATTTCTGAGACAGTGAGTACACTAATTTACAGCTCTATTTGTGAGAAAGCTAATTTTTACTGAGATAAAACTTACTTACATTAAGATTATAAACAATAACTCTCTTACCAAGAAAAACAACAGAAAAATCTTGCTTTGTTCTAAGAAAGTGGTGCTTGTGAATATTTTTTATGTTAGCCTTAGATAATAAGTATATTCAAAGTATATAAATCACAATATTACAAACAGTACAATAATAATCACTAAGTTATTAAAATTTTGTGATCTTAAAAATTAAGTTGTATAACCATAATCCCTCAAACTAGAAATGTGTTTAGTGTCATGTAAGTGAGATATGTCACATGGCTTTTTCTGACTTCAGGGGAGTTCACTTGCAACTAATAAACTTAACATTTAAGAAAATATTAGTAAACTAAGATTATGGCATAAGTAGCTAGTTTGGCCACCTGAAGCAAAGAGCTGACTCTTTGGAAAAGACCCTGATGCTGGGAAAGATTGTGGGCAAGAGGAAAAGGAGGTGGCAGAGGATGAGATGGTTAGATAACATCATTGATTCAATGGACATGAGTTTGAGCAAACTCTGGGAGACAGTGAAGGACAGGGAAGCCTGGTGTACTACAGTCTGTGGTTTTGCAAAGAGTCCGACATGACTTAGTGACTGAAAAATAAATAGCTAGAGTTTTACATGAAGTTATAAGTAAGCCCTGACAATGTAAATGTTGAAGATGAAGGTTACTATAAGACATGTAATAAAAGAGCTTTGGCAGGGCTCTGTTGTTATCCATAGGATTGTGAATGTCTTCTCATCTCTCTGTTCTCCAGTGTCCTCAAAGTGAGAGGTACTGAACAATATTATCTTTATGGCTCCTTCTAGCTTTGTGAGTTCTGTATAGGATGCATACATTAAGAGAGCATAAGGGTTATTAGTTCTATGTTGATTTACAATTAAATAATATCTTCAGTACCAACTGATAATCAACTGTGTGCCAGGCTCTCTGTTCCAAGCACAAGGTGAAACAAAATAGGCAAATATCCCTGACTTCATGGAGCTTATATTCTAGTCAGCTGAGCAGAAATGAACACTGTAAGTAAAAAAAATCAATAGTGGTTAGTGTTAAATGAAGAAGGAGGTATATGAATATTGGGAGGGGATGAAAATTTTAGGAGAGATGGTTAGTCTTAATTAGGTGAAATTTTAGTCATTCCTAATGGAATAATCTACAATGGAATAAACTAGCGAAGTATGTAGGCAGACAGGTCTTCGGATCTGGGAGGTTGGTGAGATCTCATGGGCTTTCAGATTGCAAGCCATTGGAGAGGTAAACAGGTTTAAGGTCATCTGGTTTAAACAAATGTAAGGCATCTTTGGAGTAGCTATTCAGAGGCTAGACTACAATGGAACAAGCCAGAGATAAGGAGGCTTTTAAGAAGCTATTGCAATAATTCATGTGAGAGAGGATGAAAGTCTGGACTGAAAAAGTGGTGATGAGTTGTGATGAAAGTGATGAGAAGCAGAATTCTGGATATATTGTGAGGATAGAGCCAACAAAATTTGCTGACAAATTATGTTGAGGGGAGACAGTAGAGAGTAAATAGTAACACTAGAATTTTTGTTCTGAGCATCTGGAAAGATAGAATTACCATTAATGGAAAAGTCAATGTGAGGAGCTGGTTCAGTGACAAATATCGGGAACTGTTTTTGACATGCTAACTTTGAGATATCTATAGCAATCCACATGACATATCAAGTAAGCTACTGGTTATAAGTTTCTGGAGTTGAGAAATCAGGTCTGCAGACATATATTTGGGAGTTGTTACCACATACATGGTACTTAAAGCCATGAAATTAAATAAAATCAACAAAAGAAAAGATAGCAAAAGGGAAATAAAGAGATTCAAAGGCGAGCTCTGGGACATTCCAACATTTAGAAGTCAGGGAGATGAGAAGGAATTAATTGAAAAATTTTTAAGGGTAGACAGAAATGTACAAGAAATAAAGAAAATGGACGTTATGGAAGCAAAGTGTTTTAAGAAAAGGTGGGTGGTCATCTGCGTTAAATGCTGCAATAGGTCAAGTTAGAGAAGGATTGAGAATTAACCTCATCTGCTCATTTAGCTTAGAAATGTGGAAGTCACTGGCTGACTTTGTTAAGAGTAGTTTTTGCAGAGTGCTGGGTAAAGATACTTGACCGATACAGGGGCAAGAGAAATGAAAGCGGGGAACAGAAATATAAAGCATAGCAAACACCTTCAACAGGCTTTTCCATAAAGGGAAGGAAGGCAGTGAAATGATAGTGGGGGTAACTGGGAGAAATTGGGATCCAAAAAGCTTTTTTTTTTAATTGAAGAAATGATGGCTAATTTTTATGCTATTAAGAATGATCTAGTAAAGAGGAGAACACGATGAGTTGGTAGAAACAGAAGAAAATTTCTAGGGCAATGTCCTTGAAAAGACAAGAAAAAACTGGAATCTGAGGCATGTATATTTTGGATGGGTTGAGGTAGTATCATGCAAAAAAGTTATAATGAATAGACATGGAATTTAAGCAGAGAGAGAAACAGGAAGATAAAAGATTATTAGGATAGGGTCACTGGTCATGTCCAGCCAAACTATTTTGTTATAGGAAAAAATAGACAGTAATGGTTGCAAAATAGAGTATGTGAAACTGAGATTGTAGAGAGTTTGCAGTAAAGCGTACGACAAGATTAAGAATAGGACATGGGAGGGACTTCCCTCGTGGTCCAGTGGTTAAGATTTCATCTTATGTGTAAGGCTACATCTTACCATTTTTCATGTCATTTTTGACATACTGCTATACATAAGTGCTCCATAAACAGTATTTGTTCACTAATCAATAGGCTGTGTCAGAGCCTCAAAGTTCAAGAACACAGATTGTGCATTCTGATGAGCCTTGCATGGCACATTTTAAGGGCACATAGTAGATAAATAAGTGGTAGGCCTTTTGAGAATACATGGACTGCCTAACCTTTATCTGAGATCTGTCACTGACAGTTCTAAAAGGGGGAGAATGCTGTATTTATAAAAAGCTTATTAAGTCATAGTATACTTGTAAGCGAGTTGATATTCCTGATTTGCTAATTTGCTTGATTGTTTGTTTTTTAATGAGTAAACCAAAGTTCAGAAAATGTAAGTAACTTGCCCAAATGTATTCATCTAGTTAGTAGTGGGGGAGACATCAGAACTCAAGCCTGTCTGACTTAAAAATCCATTCTATCCTACCATTCTTCATTGTATCTAAGTTAAGCAAAGACAAAAGAATGGCAAAACACAACCCAGTTTAAAGGATATTAGAGAAAACTGAAATAGGCTCTACCCACCTCTGGGTTCATCCCCCTTCAAAGTAAATTAGGCTTCAGACTGTAAAGGAGTATCAGAAGCCCTGGATTCTAGCCCTATTTTGCTTTCCATAAGCTACATAACCTGAAGCAAAACACTCAAAATGCTGTTTGCCACAATAATTATATCTGTCCAGCCACTCTCTGAAACCATTCTAAGACAAGTGAGATGACATATAAACATTTTAATAAACTGAGGAGACAGATTTAAATATAAGATACTGATTCAAATAATGTAACTGTTCATTTTGAGAGTAATAAATAGGTCAATTAGCAAGGAAGTTTTAAAAACATAATTAAAACCAGAGTACAAAGAATTCAAGTCACTTTTACTCCTGTTATTGAAAGCAGCTTTTTTTGTCATCTACAGAGGTTGCTTGGGAAACCACTGCAAGTGGATTAAAAACCCCTTCACTGCCAGCTCTGCTCACACCACCACCACCACCACCACAGACACACACAGGTTTTTTCCCCTTAGACTACTTCACCAAATGTTCCTAGGAGCAATCCCAAAGGGGTTTTTAACAGAGTCAAATGGTTGAAGAGAAAAACGGAAGAACTAACAACATCACACAGTTATGTCAAGTTTACCCTGTTTCCCATAATCAAAAGGGAAGATTTGTTTAACTGCAGGAACACAAGGAAACACCATTCGTAAAACCCAGCTAACAGTAAAAATTCTTTGTGTAACGCTAGAACAAAAGGTTCTTCACTCAAGTTATTTGTTGTTTGACAGCCATCATGGAAATAAGGTTCTTCAACATGCCCAGATCCCTCACCATCTGAAAAGAGCTGTTGATTCTCAAAAACTTTGTGAAGTGGGCAAAACAAATATTGTTTATTCAACTCTTTCACTCAGCTAATATATTGAGTAACCACTATGTTCCAAGTACTGTCTAGACCCATGATGGTGGAAATGTTCTGTATTGTGTTGTCCGATGCTATAATCACTGGCCACATATGACTATTGATCATTTCAGATGTGGCCATCATTAAAACCCACCCTCCCAAGTTGAGCCCTGACAAGAATTCTACCCCATGTTGTTTGAGCCAAAAGAACGAGACCAAGTTTGGTTCAAAAGCCAAGGAAATTTTTCCTCTTCCTTCAAAGAATGGAAAGGTAGGAGCTCACTCTAGAGCACATGCTCTCCCGACAGGACGTGGGCGGGGCTGCTTTACCTCAGCAGAGCCAGGGCGGAGTTCTTTCGAGTCTCCTAGGCTGTGCTGTTCAGGGCACTCACTCCAGATCTCAGTGCCGGGTGCAGTGTCTCTGCACATGGCCTTCTGCCGCCATGTTGGATTTCAGTGAACTAAGTCCGAAGAGTCTCTTTACACAACGCTAGAGCTGAGGTGTTATTGGCACAACCAGTTAGCACTAAGAATGCTGATCTAAAGTACCAAGGGGAAGACTTAAGCCTGTGAGCAATTTAAAAATAAATGAAACACAAAGGAAAAAAAGGTTAGACTTTTTATTACCATAATTCTATTTTTAATTCTTGGGCATTGTTAGTGGGGTTTGCTGGTGATAGCATGATTGAGGAAGTGACTTTTTTTTTTTAATGAAACCGCATTTTTTCATTGGTGTTTTTAAAAGCAAAGAAACCCAGTCTCAACAAGTGAATTATTTGCTTTCCCAATATCTCTCCTCTTTCTACCTCCACTCTTTTCTTCTCACATCAAAGCACAACCCCAAAGCCACTCTCTTTGCCTGAACCTTGCCCTGACTTCCATAACTGTCCGTGTGAATGACCAGCTAGTTCTAATCAGTTGAGGAAACATCCCTTTTATACCCCAAGGTGGATCTGCTTGCCCCCTCATCTGTGCCAATTTGCTTCAGTCTTGTCTGACTGTGACCCCATGGACTGTTGTAGCCTGCCAAGCTCATCTGTCCATGGGATTTCCCAGGCAAGATACTGGAGTGGGTTGCTATTTCCTTCTCCAGGGGATCTTCCCAATTCAAACCTAAGTCTCCTGCATCAGAAGACAGGTTCTTTACCAATAGTGCTACCTGGAAAGCCCATTTTAAGGGCATTTGTCTCAATTATTTCCTAAAATGCTTGATCAAGGAAGACTATTAATTCCTGATCTCAGTACTCTCTAGTGTCACTCCAAAATTATAAAACTAATAAAACATTTAGATAATAAAACTGGAAGTATTAAACGAGTTGTTCTCACACTTCTCTAGAAACTTAAAATTCCCATAATGTGCCCAGCACTGTTAAACATATCCAGTAAATATTCATTAAGTATCTGTGATGATGATACATGATTTATATAATTTGCTCCTTAACTACCATGGAAAGTTTAACTCCAGCACTAAACAATGAGCTTCCTTAGAGAAAACAAATTTGCCTGATACAAGCAAAGTATTTTCAACAGGATTTTGTGTTTTGTAAATATCCTTTCCTGGATTAAGAATGTTTCCTTCTAATTCATATTTCCTAGGAATTTTTTATTATGAGTGGATGTTGACTATTAAAGTGATTTTTTGGTGTCTATCAACATATGATGTGCCTTCTATATTTTGTTGATGTGACAAATAAAATTTTATAAATTTTCATTATTAGGAATAAACCCAAGTTGGTTATATTTTATTATTCTTTTTATAAATTCCAGGATTTGGTATCCCATTGTTTTATTGAGGATTTTTGTATCTAGGTTTATTTTTAAAAAGCTGGCTTGAATTTTCTTAAGCTCTCATCAGGTTTAATTACTAAGGCTATGTAGGTGTCACAAAAAAGTTGGTAAGTGTTCTTTTTGTCCCTATTTTCTAGAAAAACTTGTGTGAGAGGCATTGTTTCTTTATATATTTTGAAAAACTCATTGGTAATGATTTGAACTCAAAGTTTTCTCTATGGAAAGTGTTTAATTATACATTAACTTTTTTTAGAAGTTATATATAATTCCTTGATTTTGTCTTTTCTCATTTTTGGTAAGTTTTATTTTCCCAGAAATTTGTCTGTTTCATTTAAATTTTCTAAGGCTCTGACATTAATTTGTTCATAATGCACTCTTACGGTTCTTTTCTTTATAATTGGATGATAACTGCTTTACAGTACTGTGTTGGCTTCTGCCATACAACAATGTGAATCAACCATAAATATACATATGTCCCCTCCCTCTTGAACCTCCCTTCCACCACCCGCCCCCCATACCGTCCCACCCTTCTAGGTATGGTTCTTTTTAACGTCCCCTTTGTCATTCCTTCTCAATTTTTTTTTAACTTTTCACTTTTTGTCTTCATAACTTTCATCTAAACTTATCAGCATTATTAGTCTTTTCAAAGAGACAAATGGTCAATTTTATTATATAATTTTTCTTCATTTCAATGTTTTCTGCATTTATTATTTAACATTTTGGGATGATTACTGAGATTGTTGGTCTATGCTTTGTATGATTTCAATCTTTTGGATTTTCTTTGAGAAGTTCAAGGTCAGATTCCTAAACCAGGGTGAGCTCCTAGTTATGACTGGTCACTGCATAATGTTCAGCATGGATCAGTCAGAGGAACTGATCCTTCTTTATAATGCTCTAATTATAATTACTCAGTCTGCATAAAAGTAACATGCAGTTTACCTGTGTTTTAAATAGTACTTTTTGAGAACATCTAATTCATTCATCTTTTATCCTACAAGAATTCAGAATGGCTCCTCCCAAGTTTTCTACAGAGATATCTTCTTTTATTAAGCTGGGCCATCTAAGAATACAGACACAATTTTGTTTACAATTATACATTCTTCAGGTTAAGCTAAGAATGTAGGGAGCTCCTGCTACACAAGAACCACACAGCACTGAATGAGAGAAGCAAACAAAAGTTATTATTTTTCAGGTCTTAAGATTATATGGTTATATTTATCTTCTGTGCCAATGCTTGAAAATTTCATTTTATGAAATAACAAACTAAAACTTTTAATAACATGATAATACTCAGTGTTGATAAGAATGTTGTGAAATCCTCTCTTTTAAAAAATATTTATTTATTTTATTTGTTTGGCTGCTCTGGGTCTTACTTGTGGCATGCAAGACCTTCAATCTTAGTTGCAGCAGCTGAGATCTGGTTCCCTGACCAGGGGTCGAACCCGGGCCCCCTGCACTGGGGTCATGGAGTCTTATCCACTGGACCACTAGGAAAATCCCACCCTCATACATTTCTTGAGGGATGGATGGGAGCATAAATTGGAATAAAACTTCTGGAAACAATTTGTAAAAATATATCAAAAGAAATAAGAAAATTGATTAATCTTTTATTCAATAAATTCACTGCTAAGTAATCTAGCCTTTAAAGAAAGGATCAACATTTCAGAATGTGTGCAAATGTCAAATAACTATATAAAACAGGTGAAACTAACATCATACACAACTATACTTTCAAAAAATTTTTTTTAATTTAGATCACAGGGGAAAAAATATTAAATTACTTTATCATAGTGAAATAGTAGGAATAACCTAAATTTCTGACAAAAGAAAAATGACTGAGCAAATTATAATACATCTAAAAATTTCATATTATGAAGCCATTGTTGATAACTATGTATCATTTAAGGAAAATGCAGATGATAAGTGATATAAAGTTAAACGCACAACTTACAAAGATCACATGCTTACTCTGATTATAATTATGTAAACATGTGTATATGGATAGAATACCAGAAAAGAATGTATCAGAAAAATAGTTTTTTATCAGTATTATAGGGTGATTGCTTCCTTTTTTTGAATTTTGATTATTTTTTTTACTTTTCTTAATATAAATTTATTTATTTTAATTGGAGGCTAATTACTTTACAATATTGTATTTGTTTTGCCATACATCAACATGAATCCACCACAGGTGTACACATGTTCCCCATCCTGAATCCTGCTCCCACCTCCCTCTCCATACCATCCCTCTGGGTCATCCCAGTGCACCAGCCTTGAGCATCCTGTATCCTGCATTGAACCTGGACTGGTGATTTGTTTCACATATGATATTATACATGTTTCAATGCCTTTCTCCCAAATCATCCCACCCTCGCCCTCTCCCACAGAGTCCAAAAGACTGTTCTATACATCTGTGTCTCTTTTGCTGTCTCGCATACAGGGTTATCGTTACCATCTTTCTAGATTCCATATATATGCATTAGTATACTGTATTGGTGTTTTTCTTTCTGGCTTACTTCACTCTGTATAATAGTCTCCAGTTTCATCGACCTCATTAGAACTGATTCAAATGTATTCTTTTTAATGGCTGAGTAATACTCCATTGTGTATATGTACCACTGCTTTCTTATCCATTCATCTGCTGATGGACATCTAGGTTGCTTCCATGCCCTGGCTATTATAAACAGTGTTGCAATGAACATCGGGGTACACGTGTCTCTTTCAATTCTGGTTTCCTTGGTGTGTATGCCCAGCAGTGGGATTGCTGGGTCGTATGGCAGTTCTATTTCCAGTTTTTTAAGGAATCTCCACACTGTTCTCTATAGTGGCTGTACTAGTTTGCATTCCCACCAACAGTGTAAGAGGGTTCCCTTTTCTCCACACCCTCTCCAGCATTTATTGCTTGTAGACTTTTGGATAGCAGCCATTCTGACTGGCGTGGAATGGTACCTCATTGTGGTTTTGATTTGCATTTCTCTGATAATGAGTGATGTTGAGCATCTTTTCATGTGTTTGTTAACCATCTGTATGTCTTCTTTGGAGAAATGTCTGTTTAATTCTTTGGCCCATTTTTTGATTGGGTCATTTATTTTTCAAGTCATTATAAATATTTTACAGTGAAAACACACACAAGTTTTCAAAGGAAAGACAAATGCAAATATTTAGAATGATTTGTAAGTAGCAGTTTTACAAATAGAACCTGAAATGTTATGTAAATAGTTTATTAAATATGTATATTCTAAAATCCTGCTGCTGCCGCTGCTGCTGCTAAGTCGCTTCAGTCGTGTCCGACTCTGTGCGACCCCATAGACGGTAGCCCATGAGGCTTCCCTGCCCCTGGGATTCTAAAATCCTACAGAATTAAAAATAGTATAGTACCTGTGGGATTTTCACTGAAAGCATTAACACTATGTTCTATGTATCATTCTACCACCATACTCTTCTTTTGGAAAAATGTCTGCCTGGGATGAGAATCAAACAGATACAAAGTAAAAAATTCCACCTGAGGTTTCAGTTAAGACTTTAAAAATAAGAATCAGTTTCTATTCAAAATTTGTAAGTTGAAACAAACTATTAACCATATGTTACACATCTTTATATTTTCTACTCAACATTCAAAAGCTATAACTAATTATACAATTTTGGGCTTCCCAGATGGCACTAATGGTTAAGAAACCACCTGCCAATGCAGGATTCATGAGAGACACTGGTTTGATCCCTGGGTCAGGAAGATCCCCTGGAGGAGAGCATGGCCACCCACTCCAGTATTATTGCCTGGAGAATCCCATGGACAGAGGAGCCTGGTGGGCTACGGTCCATAGGGTTGCAAAGAGTCGGACATGTCCTAAATGACTTAGCGTGCAAGAATTCCAGATTTTAAAATAGTAAGGTACTTTGATAATGTTACTGATAGAGAGTTTTTAAAAATGGCAGCAGTCATATAAATATAAGGGAAATTGGCTAAGTATATGCACTTTTTCCTTTGTTTAAAGTCAATTTTTTGGATCTGTCTCCTAAAGCAAAATTAAACAAATGGGACCTAAGTAAACATAAAAGTTTTTGCACAGCAAAGGAAACCATCAACAAAACAAAAAGACAATCTACTGAATGGGAAAAAGTGTTTGCAAAAAATGTGACCAATAAAGGATTAATATCCAAAATACATATATGAGCAGCTCATCCAACTCAACATCAAAAAGACAACCTGATTTTAAAATGGACAAAATAACTGAATAGACATTTTTCCAAAGAGTAAATTCAGATAACCAATAGGCATATGAAAAGATGCCCAACATTGCTAATCATCAAGGAAATGCAAATCAACACCATAATGAGATGTCACCTCACACTGTTAAGAATGGCTGTCATCAAAAAGAACACAAATACAGATGTTGACCAGGATGTGAAGAAAGGGGAACCCTCATACACTGTTGGTGGGAACGTAAATTGGTGCAGCCACTGTGGGAAAAAGTATGCAGGTTCTCAAAAAACTAAAAACAGAACTACCGTATGGCCGAGCAATTCCACTCCTGGGTATATATCTATAAAGAAAATCTAAAAATACTAATGTGTAAAGATACATACACCCCAGTGTTCATAGCAGGGCTCAGATGGTAAAGAATCTGCCTGCAGTGCAGGAGACCTGAGTTCGATCCCTGGGTCAGGAAGATCCCCTGGAGAAGTGAATGGCAACCCAATCCAGCATTCCATGGAGAATGGAGAATTCCATGAACAGAGGAACCTGGCAGGCTACAGTCCATGGGGTTGCAAAGAGTCGGACATGACTGAGCTACTTTCACTTCACTTGGGGATGTGGATGCAACCTATGTGTCCATCAACAGATGAATGGATAAAGAAGATGTGGCATATATATATACATATATATATATATATACACACACACACACACACACATACATACATACATACACACACACACACAATGGAATACTACTCAGTCATAAAAAGAATGAAATTTTTCCATTTGCAGCAACATGGATAGGCCTGGAGTGCATTATGCTTAGTGAAATAAGCCAGACAGAGAAATACTGTATGATATCACTTATATGTGGAAACTAAAAAATATAACAAACTAGTGAATATAACAAAAAAAAGAAGAATCAGACTCATAGATACAGAGAACAAACTAGTGGCTACCATTAAGAAGAAGGGATGTGGGAGGGGCATTACAGAAGTAGGTGAGTAAGAGGTACAAAGTATTAGGTATAAAATAAGCTACAATGATATATTGTGCAACATGGGGAATATAGCCAATATTTTATGATAACTATACGTGGAGTTTAGGGTTTCCCAGGTAGTGCTAGTGGTAAAGAACCCACCTGCCAGTGCAGGAGACATGAGAGACTCGGTTTGATCCCTGGATCAGGAAGATCTCCTGGAGGAGGGCAGAGTGACCCATTCCAGTATTCTTGCCTGGAGAACCTCATAGACAGGGGAGCCTGGCCATAGAGTTGCAAAGAGTTGGACACAACTGAAGCAACCTAAGATGCATACACACATGCATGAAGTTTAATCTTCAAAACGCATGAATCACTATATTCTGCACCTGTAACACATAATAGTGTACATCAACTATACCTAAATTTTAACAGTCACCTCCAAAATAATTTTAGTATAAGAATGTACAGATACACATTTTTAAACAACTGTGATGAAAACTCCTAGTAAAATAAGAATAAAAGGAAGCATCCTTAATAAAATTCATTTGTACAAACTAACATATTTATATATTTATTTCATATACTTACATAAATAATATGTATATATTTATTTATCTCAAATATAGAAACATTCTATTAAAATCTAAGAATCTAAGATAGGAACACTATTGACTTTAGTAGTTAATATTGTCTGGCTATGTTAGGAAATACAATAAAATAGAAAAAAGAAATAGCATTAAATATTACAAAGTGAAGGAATTTTTATCTCTATCTACAGGTAACATAATGGTCTACCTAGAAACTTCAAAAAAAAATAACTGAGAATTTTAGACCAAATAAGTAAATCTGTGGTAAAAATTGAGAAAGAAATCTTTTTCTTGTATACAAGCAAAGTTCATTTTCAAAATGCCATGAAAATGATCCCATTAAAGAAAAAGTTTTAAAATAGCTCAGAAGAAAGTTAAAAAGAAAAATCCAACACCTCTCTGGAGTCAACTCTAGAATTTTATGAAAGACATAAAATATGTCATTAATAGAGAAGTATGTTACATTCTGGATAGGAAGACTTGACTTGAAAAATTGACTCCAAAGTTCATCTGAGAGAAGAAATGTCAAATAGCCTAATATTGCAGAGAAGAGTAAAAGGAAGAAGAAAGAAAAGGTGAAGGAAAAGGAAGGAAAGGAATCAAACCCGTGTCTCCTGCATCTCCTGCATTAGCAGGCAGATTTTCACCACTGAGCCACCTGGGAATCCACTTCTTTAGACAGGCCTGTGTATTTGTACAGTGTTTTGAAGGACAGTTTTATACTATCTAGTAAAATGTATATCTTTCCTTTTTAATTACTTTTATTTTTCATGGAGATACAAAGTGTACTATATTAATTATACAATTTGGAGATTTTTTACACATGTAAAATATCATGTAACTATCACCAAGATTAACATATGGTAACTCCTATCATTACAGTTAGTTTTGCCTATTCTTGAGTTTCATGTAAAGGAAATCAAAGTTAGTTTTCTTTTGCATCTGGGTTCTTTCAATAACACATCTGTGAATTCATTCACATAGGTAAGGAGTTCAAATTTTTGGTCAATTTTCTATTGGTAAACATTTAGATTATTTTCAGTTTGGGCCTGTTAGGAGTAAAGCTATTGTAAACATTCTTGCACATGTCTTTTGGGGAGCATATTTGTTCATCTATCTTGGGATTACTGAGCCACAGAATGTCTTTAGCTTTAATAGATATTCCCAAACAGTCTTCCAAAGTACTGTATTAATTTATACTCCCACGAACTATGTATGTGAGTTCCAGTTTTACCATATCCTTTCTAACACTGGTTAATCAGCCTTTTTAATTTTAGGCATTTTCATGGGGACTTGATGGTATCTCCTTGTGGCTTTAATTTGCATTTCCTAGGTGAATAATAATATTAAGCACCTTGTTTTCAAATACATATTTAGTCATTTATATATCCCCTTTTGTGAAGCAATGATTTCTAACCAAATTTGAAATGCACATACACCTTAACTTAGCACTTCCACTTCTGGGAATTATTCCACAAAAATAGTCAACTTATTTCTGCAAGAAATATGTATATTGGAACATTGCTTATAATACCAAAAAACTGAAAACAATCCACATGTTTTGTTTAGGGAAATGTGAGAAACTAGACAGCTATCTGTATAATGAAGCAAATCCATGAAAAACAGAGTTTGAACACTTTTTTTGCCCTAGGGGATATACAGAGTACAGCCAGAGATTTTTCATACTTTTTGAGATCTACACTTTCTATATATATTACAATCTCCAAAAAAGATAATACTTTTCCTATCAATCTCAATGATTTTTTTGAACAATCTGGCCATGACTGACCCTCTAGCCTCACCACCCGTCATTTTCCCTTGCTCTCTCTAATCCAGGTACAATGGACTAGTCTCAGGTTGTCAAATATTCTTGCTGTCTTGTACCTACAGATCTGTCCACATACATTTTCATCTATTTGTAAAGCTCATCTCTACTCTGTACATCTTGTCCTTATCTCCATCCAGTTAACTCCTATCCATTCTTCAATTTTAGCTAAAGTATCACTTCTTCAGGAAGGACATCTCTGATTCCTCAACTAAGGTAGATATCCTAGTACATGATCTCATAGCTGGTTTAACTGAAATATCTAACATTTATAATTAATTAACCTATGTCTTTCCTACCAAAATAAAGGCTCCAAACATGCCTACTTTATTCATCATTATATCCCCAGCCTATACAATGCCTATACCAAATCAAGTGCTCAGAAAATATTTGTGGAACTGAATGAAACTGATTGCAGAATTCCATATAGGTGAAATGTTACCACATTATCATTAGCTAATTCAATGATACCATTGAAAAAAGAGCCCAGGTTAGAGAAATTAATCACCTTAAGTAATTTCATAACTAGGAATTAGCATAGCTAAGAGATAATATCATCAGTGTTCCAGAAATCAACCTCCTGCCATGAGTGAAGATCATCAACATTGTCCAATGATAATAAATGCTATGAATCCATAAAGAAACCAAAAGACTAATAATTCATCATGTTATTATTTACATAGCTCAAAAATGCTCCTCCGCTATCAATGAGGTACGCAATTGCAAGGTGATTCTTGATTGTAAATCTTGTGTTCAGAGTTGTTTTTTCACGACAATTTGGTATAGTGACATACTTTTCACTGTTGCATCCTTAACTACTAACATATATCAGATTCCATGTATCTTTCCAATTTCTAATTAATTGGATCTTAAAACAAAAAAGTGTTGGTGTTCACAAATGCTGTCATCTATTCTATGTTGACGTTTTCTCCCTCAAAGTTGGCTCATGCATTAACATCTGTTGCAGAAAATCTTCTGGGCTAACAATGATTTTTCAAGCAGCCTGAATCAGTTCCTTCTAGTCCACTCTCTGGTTTTAAATTATGCATATTTTTACACTATAGTCTTAAAAGAGAAAGAGACTACTTGCTGAGTGTGTGGTACATGTGGGATAAACATTTACTAGAAATTTACCTTATCCTCTTAACCACACTCTTTTGCAAAGCAACTATGCAGTCTCTCCCATTGAGACGGAGTGTCTCTCCACCCTCTAAATCTGGTCTTGGTCCTGTGACTTCCATGTGACAATGGGACTTTAGTCAACATGGTACAACTAGAGGCCTGAAAAGTGCTTGGGTTTGGAGGCTTGCTGTCTCTTGCTGCTTTTAAGAACCCTAATGCCACAACCCTGTGAATAAGCTGGGCAACATTCATTGCCCTGATCATATGCTGTTTGCTGTGCTTAGTTGCTCAGTTGTGTCTGCTCTGCCACTCATGGACTGTAGCCCACCAGGCTCCTCTGTACATGTGGATTCTCCAGGTAAGAATACTGGAGTGGGTCGCCATGCCCTCCTCCAGGGGATCTTCCCAACCGAGGGTTCAAACCCAGGTCTCCTGAATTGCAGGCAGATGCTTTACTTTCTGAGCCACCAGGGATGCCAACTGACAAACAAGTGAGCCTACATATGATTGCTAGCTGACAACACATGTGTAAGGGAGACCAGACTGTCAAAAACAGAAGAGTAAGCAAATAAACAATTGTTGATTTAAGCCACCAAGTTTGGGATGGTTTACTACACAATAAAAACTAACCAATATAGGATGATGAGAAAAAAAGAAACAAACAGACCCAGTTGCATGTAACCTTATTTTCCCAGTCCTGGCCCTGGGGTGGAAATGTCCGTGGAACTGAGGGTTAGATCATACCCATCACTGACTCAATGGACATGAATTTGAGCAAACTCCAGGAGATAGTGAAGGACAAGAAGCCACGGGTTGCAAAGAGTAGGACACAACTTAGCAATTAAACAAGAAGAAGCCTGGCACTTTTTCTACTAAGATGGTATTTAAATCTGAATTCTAAGCATCCTCAGAGAGTTACTCATATTTTCTGGATGTCTCCTATGTGTACTTGAAGTAAACATGCTAATAAACTTCTGCTTGTTTTCCTCGTATTAATTTGTCTTTTGTTACAGGAGTCTCAACCAAGAATTCAGAAAGGTAGAGGGAAAACTATTTTTCCTCCCTTAATCTGACCAAAGAAAAAAAAATTGGCAACACTCCATTAAAAGATGGGGCTTCCCTGGTGGCTCAGTGATAAAGGATCTGCCTGCAATGCAGAAGATGCAGGTTCTATCTCTGGGTCAGGAAGATCCCCTGGAGAAGGGCATGGCAACCCACTCCATTATTCTTGCCTCAAGAATCCCATGGAGAATGGAGCCTGGTGGGCTACAGTCCATGGCGTCGCAGAGTTGAGCACGACTTAGCAACCAAATAATAACAACAACTAAAAGATACTTCTGACTGGCATGTATTGACTAGAGGAATAAGCCTAACTCTAAATCAGATTTTATTTCAAGTCAAATATATTTTGTTAGGTAAATCCTTAATATGCCAGCATACTCTTAGCTTCTGTTTTAAGCAGAGAAAATCCACACTAATATTGAACAGGAAAATTTATTATGCATGCTTCAACTTTTTCATCCTTATCCCCACCACTCTTTCTGAGAATGGTTCCCACCAGCATCTCCTCTCCCTCATAGCACTGTTCCCTATTATCTTTACTCTTACCATAACACTTCAATATACTTTGGTGGGTGGGGATAAGAAGTAATTCATTCTTGATATCATATCCTTGAGCAAGCACTTAGCACAATGCCATGATAGGCATGCAATGCATCTTTATTGAATAGAAATAAAGCTGTGAACAACAAACAGCACAGGCCTGGACAAGTAGCCAGGGTTCAAAATTAATGGCTTGTAAATTGTTATTTCTTGAAACTATAGGTCATTTCACCATGAAATTAATTGTCACATGGTTGGCTGCAGTTAATTTTTTTAATTTTTATTGGAGTATAGTTGATTTCTATTGGAGTATAGTTAATACTATTGTGTTAGTTTCTGCTCTACAGCAAAATGAATTAGTTATTTATATATATATATATATATATATATATATATACTTGTGTGTATGTATATATATATTCACTCTTTTTTAGATTCTTTTCCCACATAGGTCATTATAGAGTACTGTGCAGTAGGTTGCTTTAAATTACCTATTTTATATATAGTAGTGTGTATATGTCAGTCCCAATCTCCCAATTTATTCCCCACCTTCAGTTATTTCTAAAACATAGTTCTTAATTCCCCTTTCCTCCTTCCCTTGCTGCTTGGTTCAAGAATGGGTATGTGTCCCAAACCAGAGACAACCAGTACAAAGTGTCCCCATGGTCATTGTGATAGGACATAAGACAACTTTTGTGTGCTTATGCTAAGTCACTTCAGTTGTGTCTGACTTCTTGTGACCCTATGGGCCATAGTCCACCAAGTTCCTCTGTCCATGGGATTCTTCAGGCAAGAATACTGGAGTGGGCTTCCATGCCCTTCTCCAGGGGATCTTCCCACCCCAAGGATCAAACCCACATCTCTTATGTCTCCTACATTGGCAGATGGGTTCTTTACCACTAGTGCCACCTGGGAAGCCCAAGACAAATTTATGAGAGCAAAACTCAGGACTCTTGTAGAAAAAAACTCTCTCTCTGTCCCTGATGTGAACAAGAGGCATGTAGCCCTTGCTGTTGAATGCAGCAATCAAGCAAGCATGAAGGAAAACAGTCTGAGGCTATTGAAGATGAGGGCCAAGATAATTAAAAAGAAATATAACTAGGTCCCTGGTCAAACTGTGTCTGATGTCTGCATTACTAGTGGAATTTTCAGTTTTGCTAGCTAATATATTTCCTTTATCATGAAAGCCACATTGGGTTATATTTTCCATTAGTTGCAACCAGAATGATCCTAAATAATACAAACTCTAAAAGGATTACTTCAAAATAAAAATATCTGGCTATGGGCTTTCTTCTGAGGTATTGCAGATTATCTCAAGCTTCAACTCCATCATAAAGAATTCTTAGATAACTCCAGGAGAGGGTATGATCTCTCCCCAATGATTCAGAGTGTCTCTTGTTTGTGACCTTCATTTGTTGTATACTGTTCTGTAACATCTACCATATTGTTATATTGTATGACTGTTTTCTCTCATTGTTTTATTATATTGTAATCTCAATGACATTGTAATTTTATTGGGCTCATGACCATCTTTGTATCTTGTACAACATTTTGCAGTCAGTGGACTGCTAATTAAATTCAACTAAAGGTTAAACAAACCTTTCAATTTTCTTTAGCAGTAGGAAAGACATAGCTATGGTGTTGAAGAAAAATATTAAAACCAACCTATTGAAAATGTATATCTGACAATAGAATTTGAAAACATTTTAAATGCCTGTACTAAAGACTTTACCAATGCCACATTTGGCATGGAACACTTTCAATGTTATAACAGAGTACTAAAGGTTTACTGCATACTAAATTTTATAGAACACTGTGTGTTACTGTACCAGTTTCTCCTTGCCTCAGTGACTTTGGGTTTCCCTGGTGGCTCAGCTGGTAAAGAATCTGCCTTCAATGTGGGAGACTTGGGTTCAACCCCTGGGTTAGGAAGATCCTCTGGAGAAGGGAACAGCTACCCATTCCAGTATTCTGTCCTGGAGAATTCCATGAAAAGGTATGACCAACCGAAACAGCATACTAAAAAGCAGAGATATTACTTTACCAACAAAGGTCCATCTAGTCAAAGCTATGGTTTTTCCAGTAGTCATGGATGGATGTGACAGTTGGACTATAAAGAAAGCTGATCACTGAAGAAGTGATGCTTTTGAACTATGGTGTTGGAGAAGATTCTTGAGAGTCCCTTGGACTGCAAGGAGATCCAACCAGTCCATCCTAAAGGAAATTAGTCCTGAATATTCTTTGGAAGGACTGATGATGAAGCTGAAACTCCAATGCTTTGGCCACCTGATGTGAAAAACTGACTCATTAGAAAAGACCCTGATGCTGGGAAAAATTGAGAGCAGGAGGAGAAGGGAATGACAGAGGATGAGATAGTTGGCTGGCATGACCAACTCAATTGACATGAGTTTGAGTGCCGGGGTCCAGCCCCAGCTGATCCAGGGTATTCGAAGGAGAGACGGCATCAGCGACCTATTTATTTAAATATTCATCAAAGATATAAAGAGTAATAGAATGAGGATAGCTCAGTGAGGAAATTCAGTGGAGAAAAGAGGCTGAAATAAGGATAGCTCAGTGAGGAAATTCAGTGGAGAAAAGAGGCTGAATAATTCAGCCAGAAGATGAAAGAACGACATGGGGAGACCAAGTTTCAGTGAACAAGGCCCGCACTTTATTTTTCAAAGTAGTTTTTATACCTTAAGTTATGCATAGAGGATAATAGGGGAAGGGGTAGAGTCATGCAGTAAGCCAGGCTTTCTTCCTGCAAACTTACCATATGCAAAAGTTTAGGTGATTTGCATCATCTTCTGGCCCGGAGGCCTGTTAACATTTTAATACCCTTTCTTCAGAAAACTTATTTTTCTCTAAAGGTGATTAGTCAGGTGGCACCCTCCAAAAGCATTAAAGTTGCATTCCTATAGGGCAAAGGTGTGGTGGGCTATAACAAGAAAAAGAATTAACTCAAGGGTCCAAGGTTACAACCATTAAAGCTACTACTTACACCAATTATATTAATCAATACACTGCCAGGGACACAGCAGATAAGGGATATGGAAACTTAGCAGCAAACATTGGCCCAACAAGTGAAAAACCCTTCATCAATACAATTTCTAATCAATCTTTTAACTACTCAAAGGAATCTGTGTTTAGACAGTTTAGAACATCTCCTGCCTCTCACAGTTGGGAGGCTCTGAACAATCACATGTGGCCAGAAAAACCTATTCAGGCAGGCTAGAGGATTTCCAAAGGAGTTTGTAGGTTGAAACCCTGTCACACCCAGGAATTATTAACTGGAGCTGTAAGCTAACTTTTTTCAGAGAGAGGTAGTGGGGGACAGCCCCCCGTAAAGTCAGAGGTGTAGGTGAAAGCACAAAGCAGAAAGTAGGCAGACTCTGGTTTGGGGGGTAGATGCTCGAGAATTTCCAGGGGGACTCCTGAGGCTCGATCCCACCTTTGCGTATGCCGAGCCTCCTTCCTCATGACCTTTGCCATGGGCAGAGTTCCTCACGCTGGCTTCTGGCAGTGATAGACTTCCAGTTGAGCTATTCCAGATCCTGAAAGATTATGCTGTGAAAGTGCTACACTCAATATGCAATATGCCAGGAGATGGCTCCCGGCATTTGAGCAAGCTCTGGGAGTTGGTTATGGACAGCGAAGCCTGGAGAGCTACAGTCCATGGGGTTGCAAAGAGTCGGACATGACCAAGAGACTGAACGGAATACTGATTTTTCCCTTGTCTGCTATTATAATCTGACATATTGCTACTCATATTTTAGGATTAAGTTTCTCTGAATCTCTATATTAAGGTAAGTTCCCTTATCATAAATTCTCATAGTGTTCTCTACATGTCCTTCATTGGATCTATTGTTTGTCATTACATAAATAGCTGTTTAAATCCACCTGTTCTGCTACACTATAGCATCCACTAGAGAAAGGGTGAGAGTCATTTTACTCTCCTGTCTATTAACATTGACTAGAACACGGCTGACAAATCCTCAGCAAATACCAGTAGAGTGAATTAACACTTTGGGAGATGGTTGCAGATTAAGAATGTTCCCTCTCTCAAGAACAATGCCACTGTGCCCCTCATCTCTGCCATCTTTGGTAATTGGCCAAAATGCATGTTTTATAATCCACTATTCCTTTATATGCTATCCTTTCTATACAATCCTATACTTCTTCTTCAGGCTTTTGTGGTGGCTCAGATGGTAAAGAATCTGCCTGCAATGCAGGAGTCAGGAAGATACCCTGAAGAATAGAATGTTTATCCACTTCAGTATTTTTGCCTGGAGAATTCTATGGACAGAGGAGCCTGGCAGGCTACAGTCCATAGGGTTGCAAAGAGTTGGACAAGACTGATGGACTAACACTTTCACACTTCTTCCTCATCTCTGATTCTTCTTTTCATTGGTTTCTTACTTCTCAGTGCTCTACAAAAGTCTTGATTCTATTGCAACAATTATTTTTATATTGCCAACCTAGTCACAGGATATTCCTTCATCTTCTTAGTCTTACCAAAAACCTGAATCCCCCAGGAGAATTTGTCTTCTCCTAAGTCCTCTCAAGGAGATCAGCCTTGGGATTTCTTTGGAGGGAATGATGCTGAAGCTGAAACTCCAGTACTTTGGCCACCTCATGCAAAGAGTTGACTCACTGGAAAAGACTCTGATGCTGGGAGGGATTGGGGGCAGGAGGAGAAGGGGACGACACAGGATGAGACGGCTGGATGGCATCACTGACTTGATGAGTGTGAGTCTGGGTGAACTCCGGGAGTTGGTGATGGACAAGGAGGCCTGGCGTGCTGCGATTCATGGGGTCGTGAAGAGTCGGACACGACTGAGCAACTGAACTGAACTGAACTGAAGTCCTCTCAAGTCTGCCTATTTTTTCACTCCAAGTACCACAGAGTCCAGTTTCTTTCCTATTCCTTTGTACCTTGTTACTTTCCCATACTCAGGCTGAATCACTTACCTCTTTGATATCCATCTATACCACTCTCTATCCCAAATGTTTGCTATCATCTACAGACATCCTAGTTACTTTCCCGCAAATACACACTCTTTGACTGCTAGCCCAGATCTCCTTTTATTTAACTTCTGCCTTCTTTTAGGGTAATTTTAAATTTCACATATAAAATTAATCTGCAAAGCCACTGGTAATTTGGGGGACCATCTCAACACCATCTTTATTTACCTCTAATCCAGTGAACCACCTCTATATCCATGTATGCAAATGCCTCCTAGACACCTCCACTTGGATATCCATATGTTCATTTAACAAATGTTCATTTAGGTGCTGGGGATGCAGTGATAAACAAGATATGTAAAGTCCTGCCTTCAAGAAACATATAATCTAGAAAAGAAATCAACAACCAAAAAAAATAGACTTGCTGCTCTTAGTGAAATAACACTTGGGGCAAGAAATATATCACCAGTGAAGATACCTTCATTCTAGGCAGTGTCATAGTTAAGTCATGGCTTGCTGCTGCTGCTGCTGCTGCTGCTGCTGCTGCTGCTAAGTCGCTTCAGTCGTGTCCGACTCTGTGCCACCCTATAGACGGTAGCCCACTAGGCTCCCCCATCCCTGGGACTCTCCAGGCAAGAACACTGGAGTGGGTTGCCATTTCCTTCTCCAATGCCTGAAAGTGAAAAGTGAAAGTGAAGTCGCTCAGTCGTATCCGACTCTTAGTGACCCCATGGACTGCAGCCCACCAGGCTTCTCCATCCATGGGATTTTCCAGGCAAGAGTACTGGAGTGGGGTGCCATTGCCTTCTCTGCTAGAATACCCTAATTACTTATAATTACCCTAAGCAATACTTATTTGTTTCATACCTCCAAATCTTTGTGCATCTTGTTTCCTTTGATTAGAAGGCCTTGTTTGCCCATTCTAAGCCTAAGAAATTCCTACTGTTTTTTCAAGACTCAGCTCAGCACCATTCTCTCCAGAAATACTTAGCAATACCTCTTCTGTGCACTCATAACATTTTAATGCCGTATTAAAATTGTATGTGTTTCATCTACAAGACTGCATGCAATTATTCACTCACTCAAAAAATTTATATATATTACTTGACAGGCATTTATTCAGCAAATATTTATTGAATGCCTACTAGAAACCAGGTGCTTCTTCTGGGTGCTCAAGATACAATAGTGAATAAGGCAATAAATTGCCTGCCATCATAAGAGTGGTATTGTTGTGTAGCATTCTGGATAGTGATTAAGTGCTACAAAGAGGGGTTCAGTTCAGTTCAGTCACTCAGTCATGTCCGACTCTTTGTGACCCCGTGAATCGCACCCCTGATGGCAGGCCTCCCTGTCCATCACCAACTCCCGGAGTTCACTCAAACTCATGTCCATTGAGTCGGTGATGCCATTCAGCCATCTCATTCTCTGTCATCCCCTTCTCCTCCTGCCCCCAATCCCTCCCAGCATCAGGGACTTTTCCGATGAGTCAACCCTTTGAATGAGTTGGCCAAAGTATTGGCATTTCAGCTTTAACAACAGTCCTTCCAATGAACACCCAGGGCTGATCTCATTTAGAATGGACTGGTTGGATCTTCTTGCAGTCCAAGGGATTCTCAAGAGTCTTCTCCAACACCACAGTTCAAAAGCATCAATTCTTCGGTGCTCAGCTTTCTTCACAGTCCAACTCTCACATCCATACATGACTACTGGAAAAACCATAGCCTTGACTAGACGGACCTTTGTTGGCAAAGTAATGTCTCTGCTTTTGAATATGCTATCTAGGTTGGTCATAACTTTCCTTCCAAGGAGTAAGTGTCTTTTAATTTCATGGCTGCAGTCACCATCTGCACTGATTTTGGAGCCCAGAAAAAATAAAGTCTGACACTGTTTTCACTGTTTCCCCATTTATTTCCCATGAAGTCATGGGACCAGATGCCATGATCTTCGTTTTCTGAATGTTGAGCTTTAAGCCAACTTTTTCACTCTCCTCTTTCACTTTCATCAAGAGGCTCTTCAGTTCCTCTTCACTTTCTGCCATAAGGGTGGTGTCATCTGCATATCTGAGGTTATTGATATTTCTCCCAGCAATCGTGAGTCCAGCTTGTGCTTGTTCCAGCCCAGCGTTTCTCATGATGTACTCTGCAGAGAAGTTAAATAAGCAGGGTGACAATATACAGCCTTGACATACTCCTTCTCCTATTTGGAACCAGTCTGTTGTTCCATGTCCAGTTCTAACTGTTGCTTCCTGACCTGCATATAGGTTTCTCAAGAGGAAGGTCAGTGGTCTGGTATTCCCATCTCTTTCAGAATTTTCCACAGTTTATTGTCATCCACACAGTCAAAGGCTTTGCATAGTCAATAAAGCAGAAATAGATGTTTTTCTGGAACTCTCTTGCTTTTTCCATGATCCAGCGGATGTTGGCAATTTGATCTCTGGTTCCTCTGCTTTTTCTAAAACTACCTTGAACATCTGAAAGTTCACGGTTCATGTATTGCTGAAGCCTGGCTTGGAGAATTTTGAGCATTACTTTCCTAGCGTGTGAGATGAGTGCAATTGTGCAGTAGTTTGAGCATTCTTTGGCATTGCCTTTCTTTGGGATTGGAATGAAAATTGACCTTTTTCAGTCCTGTGGCCACTGCTGAGTTTTCCACATTTGATGGCATATTGAGTGCAGCACTTTCACAGCATCATCTTTCAGGATTTGAAATAGCTCAGCTGGAATTCCATCACCTCCACTAGCTTTGTTCGTAGTGATGCTTTCTAAGGCCCACTTGACTTCACATTCCAGGATGTCTGACTCTAGGTGAGTGATCACACCATCGTGATTATCTGGGTTGTGAAGATCTTTTTTGTACAGTTCTTCTGTATATTCTTGCCACCTCTTCTAAATATCTTCTGCTTCTGTTAGGTCCATACCATTTCTGTCCTTTATTGAGCCCATCTTTGCATGAAATGTTCCCTTGGTATCTCTAATTTTCTTGAAGAAATCTCTAGTCTTTCCCATTCTATTGTTTTCCTCTGTTTCTTTGCATTGATCGCTGAGGAAGGCTTTCTTATCTCTCCTTGCTATTCTTTGGAACTCTGCATTCAGATGCTTATATCTTTCCTTTTCTCCTTTGCTTTTCACTTCTCTTCTTTTCACAGCTATTTGTAAGGCCTCCTCAGACAGCCATTTTGCTTTTTGCATTTCTTTTCCATGGGGATGGTCTTGATCCCTGTCTCCTGTACAATGTCACGAACCTCCGTCCATAGTTTATCAGGCACTCTATCTATCAGATCTAGGCCCTTAAATCTATTTCTCACTTCCACTGTATAATCATAAGGGATTTGATTTAGGTCATACCTGAATGGTCTAGTGGTTTTCCCTACTTTCTTCAATTTAAGTCTGAATTTGGCAATAAGGAGTTCATGATCTGAGCCACAGTCAGCTTCCGGTCTTGTTTTTGCTGACTGTATAGAGCTTCTCCATCTTTGGCTGCAGGGAATATAATCAATCTGATTTCGGTGTTGACCATCTGGTGATGTCCATGTGTAGAGTCTTCTCTTGTGTTGTTGGAAGAGGGTGTTTGCTATGACCAGTGCGTTCTCTTGGCAAAACTCTATTAGCCTTTGCCCTGCTTCATTCCGTATTCCAAGGCCAATTTTGCCTGTTACTCCAGGTGTTTCTTGACTTCCTACTTTTGCATTTCAGTCCCCTGTAATGAAAAGGACATCTTTTTTGGATGTTAGACCGGCTGCGACGGACTGTGCAGAAGCGTGGCCGAGAGGAGCTACCCCACGCCCGAGGTCCGGGGCGGCGGCCGAGAGGAGCAACCCCACGTCCAAGGAGCAGCGGCTGCGTGGGCACAGGAGGGCAGAGAGGAGCTACTCCACGTTCAAGGTCAGGAGGGGCAGCCCTGAGGAGATACCCCTCGTCCAAGGTAAGAGAAACCCAAGTAAGATGGTAGGTGTTGCGAGAGGGCATCAGAGGGTAGACACACTGAAACCATAATCACAGAAAACTAGCCAACTGATCACAAGGACCACAGCCTTGTCTAACTCAGTGAAACTAAGCCATGCCCTGTGGGGCCACCCAAGACGTATGGGTCATGGTGGAGAGGTCTGACAGAATGTGGTCAACTGGAGGAGGGAATGGCAAACCACTTCAGAATTCTTGCCTTGAGAACCCCATGAACAGTATGAAAAGGCAAAATGATAGGATACTGACAGAGGAACTCCCCAGGTCAGTAGGTGCCCAATATGCTACTGGAGATCAGTGGAGAAATAACTCCATAAAGAATGAAGGGATGGAACCAAAGCAAAAACAATACCCAGTTGTGGATGTGACTGGTGATAGAAGCAAGGTCCAATGCTGTAAAAAGCAATATTGCATAGGAACCTTGAATGTTAGGTCCATGAATCAAGGCAAATTGGAAGTGGTCAAACAGGAGATGGCAAGAGTGAACATTGACATTCTAAGAATCAGTGAACTAAAATGGACTGGAACGGGTGAATTTAACTCAGATGACCATTATATCTACTACTGTGGGCAGGAATCCCTCAGAAGTGGAGTAGCCATCATGGTCAACAAAAAAGTCCAAAATGCAGTACTTGGATGCAATCTCAAAAACGTCAGAATCATCTCTGTTCATTTCCAAGGCAAACCATTCAATATCACAGTAATCCAAGCCTATGCCCCAACGCTTAACGCTAAAGAAGCTGAAGTTGAACAGTTCTATGAAGACCAAAAGACCTTTTAGAATAAAGACGGGTAAGAGAAAGTCAAAGACTGGGAATGGGTGGAGTGTAACAGGTAGGCTCTTCAGAAAAGGCCCCTCTGTGAAAATGGTATTTCAGAATAGATATCAATGAAGGAAAAGAAATGCTGGGAAAAGAATCTCACTGGCAGAGAGACAGGTAATTTTCCAGTTCCTAAGGCAGGAAGGAATTGCTGTATTGGAGGGGCAGCAAGAACAATGTAGGTAGATGGGAGTGAATAAGGCAGGAAATGGTA
Organism: Bos indicus x Bos taurus; assembly: GCF_003369695.1. Classification (NCBI taxonomy): domain Eukaryota; kingdom Metazoa; phylum Chordata; class Mammalia; order Artiodactyla; family Bovidae; genus Bos; species Bos indicus x Bos taurus. The sequence continues at coordinate 77,030,690 of NC_040078.1, forward strand.
AAGATCAGTTTATGTAGTCAGTAGCCAGATTGCATCAGATCTCATAGTAGCTTGGATTTTATTCTAAATGAGATGGAGAGTCACTGGAGGTTTTGACAAGGATAATAATTTGATCTAATGGTTTTTAAATATTACTCTGGAAGCTGCATAAAAAATAGATAAAAGGGAAGCAAACAAGAAAGCTGAGTGGCCAGACATGATACCCAGTACTAGGGATGCAATAATGGGCAAGAAAAAGAGTTAACAGAGTCACACAGGAGAATGATGAAGAATATAGACTCCAAAGTCTACCTAAGTTGAAACCCTGACTCCTCCATCTTATGCTGTGTGACCTTAGTCAATTAATCTAATGTCTCTTGCCTCAATCTCTTTGTATATAAAAATAGGGATAATGATAATAATACGCACTTATCTCCTAGTATTACTGTAAATATTAAATACATTAATACATGTTTAGTACTTACACCTAGAACCTGGTACAAATAAATTCAATCTAAACATTAAGTATTACAGACTGTGAGGAGGTCGGATATACGAGGTGGCGCTGGAATTGATCATTTATAAAAGCAACAGTGGTATTAATAGTACATAGTGCTAGGGAAGCTCATAGGAAGAGTTCCTACCTAGTCCTGGGTAGTCGGCACAGTGGTTGGACACTTGGCAGGTGCACAAAGAATTATGGTCTTTCATTTTCAGATGGATCTTTGTGGTATCAACTTTAATTCCATACTGTTACTGGTATATGAGTCATTACTCTCCCTGTTTATTTGCCTCAGAAGTCATCTCCACTTTTAGGTATTTTTAATTAGTATTTCCTCCAAGGATCTTATTTATTCATTTAAATATAGTCATTCTTCTATGAAAAGGTTACTCCTTGATAACAGATGCTGAGAAAGCTACAGTAGCTCTACAGATTACAAAGTTAGAATCTGTACCTATGGTTTTCTAAATGTATCCCCACCTTTAGCCTGAAAGCACCATTGCCTTCCCTAGTTTATTAGCAATGAGTCATTACAGCACAAAAGTAGCTTACCGGTTATAGATGGAAGTAAAATGAACTAAAGAAAATGGCCATGTCAGAAAACCTAGTCAACGACTCTGTGTAATTACTAAAATACCACCACAGAGGGGCCCAGAGTCTTTCCTTGAGTGCTGTGCGTTCTTCGGAAGAAAGACCTCTAAGCCTCGTGACTCCCAAGGACAAGCACACAAAGGAGATGAATCACTTTCGTTTTCATCAGTGAATCATGGTTGAGATCACCACCACTTAATTTGAGCTTTTCAAATGTATGAGTCACCACACAAGTCCCTGCATTCTAAATTAGAATGAGAACAGATTTCGTGATGTTCGGTCAAGTAGCTCTTACGGGGTCTTTCTTCCTGGAACCAAGGCAGTTTGCCTGGACTAGAAGAAAGGGGACAGCACATCATACATATTCCAAACAGCCAGTTCAGGCCTAAATACACTATCCCAGCAGTTCTCTAGTAACTGGCTCAATAGAAGTTAGAGCTTAGAGAGAACTCTGCCAGGGGTATAAGTAGTACACATAATAACTGTGCTAAAACCACAGGATCCAGAGACAGTTTCAGGCATGTGGATTCCTACGAAGCAAAGTTCAGGTATTTCCTTCTTTTATTAAAGATCTTAGAACTTACCCACACTTGTCTCCTCTAATCCAAATCAGGCTGTCATCTGTCCTAGGAGTCCCATAGTCACGTGGATGACCCCTTGCATTTCCCAGTCTCTGACTTCTTTGACCTCCTTAGTGCTAATGACCTCCACCTCACATCTTCTTCCTCCATCTCTCATCTCACATCACTCACTCCCACGTTCATTCCAAGATGAAATGGTCCTGTCCCATCTCTCAAGGCTTAAATTCAAACCCCCCACTCACTGCAGCCTTCCTTCCACCTCTCTCTTTCAATTACTGCCACAGTGTTATTTATTCAACCTCATCATGACTTTCAGATACCCCCTTATTTCTCCTGATATCATCCCCTGTAGTCTTCAGTTCAGTTCAGTTCAGTTGCTCAGTCATGTCCAACTCTTTGTGACACCATGAATCACAGCACGCCAGGCCTCCCTGTCCATCACTAACTCCCGGAGTCCACCGAAACCCATGTCCATTGTATCAGTGATGCCATCCAACCATCTCATCCTCCGTCATCCCCTTCTCCTCCTCCCCTAAATCTTTCCCAGAATCAGGGTCTTTTCCAATAAGTCAGCTCTTTGCATCAGGTGGCCAAATATTGGAGTTTCAGCTTCAACATCAGTCCTTCCAATGAACACCCAGGACTGATCTCCTTTAGAATGGACTGGTTGGAGCTCCTTGCAGTCCAAGGGACCCTCAAGAGTCATCTCCAATACCACAGTTCAAAAGCATCAATTCTTCTGCACTCAGCTTTCTTAATAGTCCAACTCTCACATCCATACATGACTACTGGAAAAACCATAGCCTTGACTAGATGGACGTTTGTTGACAAAGTAATGTCTCTGCTTTTTAATATGCTGTCTTCAGTCTTCACTTCTTCAATAATATCAATGGTTGCTACAACAGTAGTAATTACAACAGCAAGTAAGTAACAGCATTTAACAACAATGACTAACATTTGTACAGTTCTTAATTTATTCTAAGCACTGTATTAAGCATTTTTGTGCCTTCCATGATATAATTCGCAGGATTCAGGGTTTGTCTATGCACTAAGTCTTAAGGATTTTATTCAAGCCTTTCATTCTGAGCCCTTTCTAGGTCTCCAACTGAATATATATGCACTGCTCATCATGACAGTGTAACTGCAAGATATGCATAACCATCACTCTAAACCCTAGGACAATGTAGCAGGATGGTATTGTGGTTTAGCAAGGAGTTATACCTGGAACTTATGCCATTTAGATACAGGCAATGGGGCTTGCCAAAAAAAAAAAAAAAAAAGGTTTTTTTCAGCTTTATAAAGTAATTATACTGGAGTTTGGAGGGTGACATATTATGGAATTTAAGACACTTGGTAAGCTCCCACTCAGAGCTTCCTGCAACCTGGCAGGACTTCATCATAGACAGGTGAAACACCATCACCAGCAAAGTAGGCAGTTGTTATGTGAAGAACTAGGGAAACTTGAGGAGTTACACTTAATCACATAGATTAGGTGAGATATCTGGGCATCCTTTGTTTAGAATGTATCTTTTGTTCTTATAACATCCGTACATTTAGTTTGGCAAGCCTCCACCCTGAATATTTGCAGTATTACTACAGATAAGTTATTATACCCATTTTATAGATAAATAGCCTAGATTTTATCATTTCAAACCTTCTCTTGCCAACAGTTTCAACTCCCTTTTCCAATAGTAATTGCACTGCACCTACTTGTCTAAACATCTGTCTAGCCCAGATTTTTCTCCTGACTTGTAGAACAATATTAACAACTTCCTGTTTGACATTTCCCCTTGGTATGTGACTTCCCTGGTGGCTCAGATGGTAAAACATCTGCCTACAATCCGGGAGACCCGGGTTAGATCCCTGGGTCAGGAAGATCCCCTGGAGAAGGAAATGGCAACCCACTCCAGTACTCTTGCCTGGAAAATCCCGTGGATGGAGGAGCCTGGTACACTCCATGGGATCACAAAGAGTCGGACACGACTGTGCGACTTCACTTTCACTTTCTTTCTTTGTATGTGATATACACCTCATACTCAACATGTCTAAAACTGAACTCAGCTCTGCCTGAAAACTGTTCGTCCTCTTGGTTCCCATCCTTTCGACTGATGCAACTAGTTACCCAGCCTCACAAGCTGAAAACCTAGATGTTAGCCTTTGTTAGTGTCTGAATATTCGTCGGAAGGACTGATGTTGAAGTTGAAACTCCAATACTTTGGCCACCTGATGCAAAGAACTGACTCACTGGGAAAGACCCTGATTCTGGGAAAGACTGAAGGTGGGAGGAGAAGGGGACGACAGAGGATGAGATGGTTGGATGACATCAGCGACTCAATGGACATGAGTTTGAGTAAACTCCGGGAGTTGGTGATGGACAGGGAAGCCTGGAGTGCTGCAATCCATGGGATCTAAAAGTTGGACACGACTGAGTGGCTGAACTGAACTGAACCTTTGTTACTCTCCTTCCTTACAGTTTAGGTGCAAATAAACACATGTTGCTCTTATTCCTGTTACCTCCCGAGTCCATACAATCCTTTTCATTCCCACCATCACCCAATTCAGGTATCTCTAACCTGGAAGAATCTGTTCTGATGTAGAAGTTCAAATTAGCACATAAGACCTTTTATAACCAGCCTATATTTACCTCATCATATCCCCCTGGCCACTTCCCCTTGCATTCTAGTTCTGCTGCTGCTGCTGCTGCTAAGTCACTTCAGTCGTGTCCGACTCTGTGCGACCCCATAGACGGCAGCCCACCAGGCTCCCCCGTCCCTGGGATTCTCCAGGCAAGAACACTGGAGTGGGTTGCCATTTCTTTCTCCAATGCGTGAAAGTGAAAAGTGAAAGTGAAGTCGCTCAGTCATGTCCAACTCTGAGCGACCCCATGGACTGCAGCCCACCAGGCTCCTCGGTCCATGGGATTTTCCAGGCAAGAGTTCTGGAGTGAGGTGCCATTGCCTTCTCCGATTCTAGTTCTAGGTACACTCAAATACTTGTAGATCAATCAAATGCTCTCACATCTCAGAACATGTTTTAAATATATTCCTTGTGCTCAAAACACTCTCCCCACCCCACCCCCAATACATACCTCAATTCTGCACACCTGCCCATGTATGCACAACATACTCCCAGCTTGGTTGTTACTCCCTGCTCCTCAGACCTGGCCTCTCTCCCCTCCATTGCCATCCCTCTCTTAAGTTTGAATTAGGTCATCTTTACATGTGCTCCTGTATTATCCAATTATAGTAGTTAACACACTATATTGCCATTATATATTTACTTTACTGTTACCCCCCAACCAACATAAAGCCCCTGGAAGGCCAAAAATATTATCATCATTATATTTATCATTCAATCCCTAGTGCTAAGCCCAGTGTCTAGGGATGCATGCAAGTTTTTCCATAATTTATTGAAATAATTTGATTTGACTGGGATCTCATCTCTCTGAAAGTGCTTACTATCCAGGTATATTCCTCACAGAATCTCTCAGAAGCATAAAGCAATAAGAGGCTTATACCTAGAGCTACCTCTTTCTAGTAAGGGCTTTTAAGGGCTTTTTAACCTCTTTTAAGGGCTCTTAAAAAATTATTAGAATCATGTGTGTACCATAAAATTCATTTCATCACTGACCTACAGGATTGTTCTATAAACCTCTGGCTAGACTGATTTTATGTGGTTTAGTAAAAATTTTATCTCTATTGTTTAAGAGGATATAATTAAACACACACACACATTAGTGTTCTATTGATGCATAACAAATTACCACAAGCTTCCACCAGTAAATAACATGAATTTATTATCTTACAGTTTCCAGAGGCAAGGTGTACAAGGTACTTTAGCTGAGCCGTCTGTTGAGTGTCTCAAAGGTTGAATAAGATCAAGGTATCAACTGAACTGAGTTCTCTGCAGAAGGTTCAGAGGGAAGAATCTGCTCCCAAACTCATTCTGGTTGCTGGCAGAATTCAGGTCTTGTGGTTGTGGGGTTAATGTCTCCATTCTCTCACTGGGGGCTGCTGACCAGGGGTCAGTCTCACTCACGTTCCTCAGCTTGTGGCTCCCTCCATCTTTAAGCTGGCCATTACATAGTGTACTCCTCTCATGCTTTGAATCTCTGACTTCTGCTTCTCCAACCAGAGAAAAACTCTCTTGAGTTAAACCATTTGTGTGATTAGCATTGTTCTTAAAGTCCAAATTTCTAAGAATAGTCTGTTCATGGTGATTTAGGCTTTCTCAAAGAAAATTTAAGTTTTCTCTACAGTGCTTCTCGCTTCTTTTTGAGCTTTCACCAGCTGAATCTTTAATGTCCATATTTCTGCAAATAACCTGTTCAAGGCAATTTGGGTTTCTTTTATCATACTCCTCAAAATTCTTCTAACCTCCAGCACTGCATAATTTGAAAGCTACTTCCACATGTTAGGTATTTGTTACTGTGGGGGCAGGACCCCACTTCTCAATACCAAAATCTGCGTTAGTCTTCTATTGCTGCATAACAAATTATCACAAACTTAGCAACTGTAAACAACCCATACTTATTACAGATATATCTTGTTTTATTGTGCTCCATTTCACTTCACTTCACTGCATTTCACAGATAGTGTGTTTTTTACAAAATGAAGATTTGTAGCAACCATGCTTCAAGAGACTTTATTTGCACCATTTTTCCAACAGCATTATTTTTTAGTTAAGATAGGTAAGTCAATAAGAGAAAGATAAAACTTGTACACTAACACATATATATGTAATCTAGAAAAATGGTACTGATTAATTTATTTGCAAGCCAGCAATGGAGAAACAGAGAGAACAGACTTATGAACATGAGGAGAGGGTGAGATGTATGGAGAGAGTAACATGGAAACTTACACTACCATATGTAAAATAGATAGCCAATGGGGATTTGCTGTATGGCTCAGGGAACTCAAACAGGGGCTCTGTATCAACCTAGAGGGTGGGCTGGGGAGGGATATGGGAAGGAGTTTCAAGAGGGAGGGAATATATGTACATCTATGGCTGCTTCATGTTGATGTTTGACAGAAAACAACAAATTTCTGTAAAACATTATCCTTCAATTAAAAAATACATAAAAATTTTTAAAAAGATTTGTACATTGCTTTTTAGACATGTTACCCCACACTCAGTGGACCACAGCATAGTATAAACATAACTTTTACATGCATTGGGAAACAAATCCGTGTGACTTGCTTTGTTGCAATATCTACTTTACTGCAGTTTTCTGTAACCAAATATGTAATATCTCCAAGGAAAGCTTATATCTGACAGGTTTTTTTGGTTTTGTTTTGTTTTGTTTTGTTTGAGTCAGGAGTCAGGCATATCTTAGGCTAGGTCCTCTGCTTGGGATCTCAAAGCTGAAATCAAGGCACTGACCAAGCTGGAGGCTCTGAATAAGAGTTTCCTTCCAAGTTCATTCAAGTAGCGGGCAGAATTCAGTTCTTTCTGATTCTAGGGCTGAGATCTCCACTGCTGGCTGCTGGCTGGGACTTACTCTCAATTCTGAGTTTAGTTCAGTTCAGTTGCTTAGTAGTGTCCAACTCTTTGCAACCCCACGGACTGCAGCACGCCAGGCCTCCCTGCCCATCACCAATTTCCAGAACTTACTCAAACTCATGTCCATTGCATCAGTGATGCCATCCAACCATCTCATCCTCTGTCATCCCCTTCTCCTCCTGCCTTCAATCTTTCCCAGCATCAGGGTATTTTCCAGTGAGTCAGTTCTTTGCATCAGGTGGCCAAGGTATTGGAGTTACAGCTTCAGCATCAGTCCTTCCAAAGAATATTCAGAACTGATTTCTTTTAGGATTGGCTGGTTGGATTTCCTTGCAGTCCAAAGGACACATAAGAGTCTTCTCCAACATCACAGTTCTAAAGCATCAATTCTTTGATAGGTCACTCCCATTCTTTAGCTTGCAGCCCCTTCCATCTTCAAGCCAGCAATGCTATGTTGAATTCTTCTCATGCTTTGAATGTCTGCCTTCTGACTTTCCAACTAGCCAGAGGAAAAATTGCTTTCAAACAGTTAAAATGATTAGATTAGGTCCACCTGAATAATCTCCTTATTTTAGGGTCAACTGATTAGTAACTTAAGTACTTCTGTAAAATCTCTTTTGCCACATTACATAACCTAACAATAGGCATAACCTTGGAGAGTGGAGATCATAGGGGCATCTTAGAATTCTGCCTTTTACACATCCTTACACTGAAAATACTTGAGAATTGTATTCATAGTGGCAACTCCAAGTTTTCATTTCTTTTCACTTTTTCATTTTATGCAGTAAAAAGAAAAAAGAAAATATGACTTGACAATCAGGAAAACTATAGAAGGATACTATTATTGATTTAGTTTAAATCACTGTGACTTTATAGAATCTTGAAGCTATCTATTTACCCATTTGCAATGACTACAACTGCATGAATTACTGATTACAAAAGATAGAATGGTCAATTTTTAGAAAACTGCTTTTGTTACATGGTAGGTCTTTCTGCAAACACACACATGCAGGCATGTATAAATATTTCTAATAAAACAGATTTATTATTAGTAAGATTTTAGAATAGGTAGTTTAAAATAAAAGTATGCTTAACAATTCTATTAGGTCTTTACCTACTTTAAAAAGTTATTTAGTTATTTATATTTTTATTTTTGGCTGCACTGGGTCTTCGTTGCTGTGGGTGGACTTTCTCTAGGTGTGGTTCGTGGACTTCTTATTGTGGTGGCTTCTGTTGTTGCAGAGCATGGGCTCTAGGGAGCAGGGGTTTCAGTAGTTGTGACTCTTGGGCTCCAGAGAGTGGGTTTAGTAGTCATGGTGCATGGGATTAGTTCCTCCGTGGCTTGTGGAATCTTCCTGGATCAGGAATTGAACCTGTGTCCCCTGCATTGACAGGTGGATTCTTAACCACTGGTCCACCAGGGAAGTCCTACTTTACCTACTTTCACAGCAAAAGAAATAACAAATGCTGACATCCAATTAGTTATAACCAACCAGCTGCTGTCAACGGAAACAGCAGAGCAAGGTTGCATAATGCAGTTGGCTTTCAGTTTCTCTACTTAGGCACCAAATGTTTATGAACTCCCACTGTATGCCAAGCACTTGGGTACAGAGATACAGATGGTATCACCATGAACCCAAGTGAAGAGCTCAGAATTTCTCATTTTTCCCAGCAGGCAAGTTTCTTATTTCAGTATTTCACTTAAACATATATACTTTAAATATTAGTTGTCAGATTCTGGAGGGCATTTGAGAGATCCTAAAAATCTTTTCATAATTAAACAAAAATACACCTACATTATAATCAGTGTTTATTCCCTGCTTCTTAAGAAACTAACGCTTTTAAAAAAATAATTTGGAAAATTGTAAGTTTTCTTTAAACATGACCCTTGACCAAACATTTTCTTGACTATTTTGACAGGTAAGAATCAGGCAAAAGACCAAAGTCATATTCTTTTGGATCACGTACCTTTAAGGTCACATCTCTTTGTCAACATCATCTATTCTTTGGGAAGATAGTTGGCCCCAAATAACACTTACTTTGAAAAGATCTTCTTGGCTTAACTTTAGCCTAGCCCAGCCAATCCACTGACTCAACCTAGCAGCAACCCTGGCAGACACTGGAAAAGTGGAACACCAGGCTCTAATGAGTTGTTTCCACTAAAGCATACTGTGTTTTATACCCATAAAATACAAAGATAATTAGTCATTTAGGCCTACCCCTTGGGGACATTTTAATGCAACCTGGCATTGAATATAATATTAAAATGCTAGCTGCTATTCTTCATCTGCTTACAATTCCTCATCCTGAACTGCAGTTCTTCTGACCAGAAATGGAGCAAGTGGGGATGGACTACAAAGAGAAACTCAAAAGAGTTCAGTGGGTCCTGGATCTGAGAGGAAGGAAGAAGGAAGAATGGAGTCTGGCAGATGGGATTTCTTTCACTATTCCTCTTTTCTATTCTCCTGCTCCATCTTTCTTTCATCCCTTTCCTCATCTGAGAGATCTTCCTTACCACCAGTAATTCTCAAACACTACCCAAACATCCCCAGCTTCTTATCCTTCTACTAACACTGGTTCTACAGGTGCTAACATAGCCATGCTGTGCTCCAATGGTACAGATTAAAAGTCACAGCCTTCCATAATAAGGTGAACTTATTATTCACCTGTTCATCCATTCATTCAGAGGACATTTACCAAGTGCCTTCAAGGTGTCAGGCCCAGGGCTAGGGGCTGGGGATAAGAAGAGGAACCAGGATTGATCCCTACCTTCAAGGAAATGGAAGAAACAGTCATGTACACAAGGATCTGTAATATGTTGCCTTAAGTTTTTATGCAAGAGCATAGAGGAGGAGTGGGCTCATCCTAAATTGATGCACCAAGGGAGGCAAATTTTAACACCACACCCCCCAGTAAAACCATAATACTGAAACAAACAAACCAGTCCCAGTCAATTAGGTATAGGATAATAAGAATTTTCCCATTTCGGGCACTGAGTTGAATTTGGAGCAGAACTGCTTTCCAGGGAACAGTTACAGGTGAAATAAGCATATTTCTTGAAAAAGGTTTGTATACAGGAAAAAGGGTGGTCAAATTTGTGAAAAAGGTACTTTGCAGGAGGATTCAGCATAAATTACACATCTATTTATCTTGATAATGTTTTTGCTCAGAGAGAACAAAGAAGTATGATTTGAACGTAAGTTCACAAATTTGGGAGGCAGGATATATATCAATACATTTTTATATTTTTTTAAAAGAGCTTATCTTAGCTAAGAACAATGAGGTGCAGCCTGGTTGCAAATCAGTAAGTAGAACCATAGAGACAGAATTGGTTAGACTTAAAGGTCACCCTCTTCCCCAACCTCCTTATAAAAACATTTGAAATAACTTGAATTCCCTTGCAATATTTAAAGACTATTCTTTGTAACAATATCAAATGTCCTTTCCATGGAAATATCTCCCCATTCAACCTTTTATTCATCGCTAAGCACCAAAGACACATATGTGCAACTTAATTCTAGCCCTGAAGGTCATGATGTTAAAAGATCACTTCTGACATTGCAAATTTCAATCTATAATAAAAATATTTTCTTTTAAAATGAGAAGAAACAGCACATATCCCACAAAGGGTTTGGCAACCCTGACCACCTGGGGTATACAGGGATGAGGTAAGAGGAAACTTCAAAAGTTTCCTTTGGAGGCTGGCCTCTCTTCATTCTTCTTTCAAACATTCCTTATTCATTGATGAAATATTTACAAAAGTTCTGTCCATGCCAGTCACTGTACATGGTACTAGAAGCATAGAGATTAATCACCAGTTCAGCTCAGCCCCTGTAATATATATTCCTCATGTAAGGCTGAGGACAGTGAGGTATATAATCATAACACAGTGTGAGGAAAACAAAAACCCAAACAGGTGCCAAGCCCCATAGATATAAAGGAGAGTGTGCCACATTAAGGCTAAAGGGGTCAAGGAAGGCTTCTTAGAGGAGGGGATATCAGAGTTGAATCTTGAAGGTGGTAAAGGATTTCCCCAGGTGAAAGGACAGAAAAGGGGAGTATATGCAAAGGTCTGAAGACAGGATACCTCACAAAGTGCTGGTGGTAAAAATAATAATAATAATAATAATAACTTAGAATAGCTCCTTTCTTTTCCACCATCTTCTCATTACTAATGATGATGGTGATGACTTTAACTTTCTCATAACTCAATTTGGGCTGCTGTGAACTCATCAACCCCATTGGGAGATTCACCAGCCACCACAGAATTACCCTTGTGTGTGAAATAACCTCTTTATACAGGCTTATCTGTTCTTGAGATTTTCTTCTCTGATGGATCTGTGGATGGATCCAGCACTGGAAAGGACCCCCTGATCCTGGGGTTGCCCTTAGAGAAGTCAAAAGGTACAGTATCCAAGAGGTTATTTAACTGCTGTATACCCCTCCCAGGTTCTCAGCAAAAGCCAGTAAGGTTGGTAAGGAAGAACCTAGAACCTGTTTCTTCCCTTGAGAAGTTTTCATGGCAATAACAAAAACATAAGACAGCCCTTTAAGCCCCACCAGCCACAGCAAATCACATAACCAAGCCCAAGGTCAGGAGTTTAGAAGTTCCTTCTGAACAGCTGAGGCCAAAGCAAATCATCGAGAATCAGACCCAACATCAGATGAGTTGGGAAAGAGAGTTCTTCTCATGAGGTTATGGGGAGAGAATAGATATTTTGAATAGTAAAATAATTCACAACGCTTCCTTTTAGAGGTCATCAGAAATTGCACCTCATCTTGGGCTACACAGATTTAGCCCAATAAATTATAACACTTGGTCTTTAATCAAATGTTGGATAAATCTTTGAAGTCAATAAAACAGTAACTAATTGGAGGGCTATTGTATATTTATGTTTATTCTCTGAAAGTAATAGTCCTATCTTTAAAGAACAAACAATTTGAATGGAGTATAATCAGGAAATAAACGTATTTATTTAAATTGAGCACTCTCTTCATTTTTTTCTGAAAGTGGTTGCCTTTTTTGTAAAATGTTTATATTAAGCTATCTGGTCATAATGTTGCAGGAAGGGGGACCCCTTCCAGGGCCTGAAACTGGGCTCTTGTCTAACACTCAGAAATGAATTGTAAAAGGAGATACATGTGCAGACAAAGCAAGACATTTTATTGGGAAAGGGTGCCTGGGTGGAGAGCAGTAGGGCAAGGGAACACAGGAGAACTGCTCTGCCACATGGCTGCAGTCTTGGTTTTATGGTGATGGGATTAGTTTCTGGGTTGTCTTTATCCAGTCATTCTGACTAAGACTCCCTCCTGGTGGTGCACACCTTGTTCAGCCAAGATGGATGCCAGTGAGGATTCTGGGAGGTGGTCGGACATGTGGTGTCTCCTTTTGACATTTCCTGAACTCTTCTGGTTGGTGGTGGCTTATTAGTTCCTTGTTCCTTACCAGGACCTCCTGTCATAAAACAATTCATGCAAATGGTTACTATGGTGCCTGGCCAGGATGGGCAGTTTCAGTCAGTGTGCTTCCCCTAACAATTAGAGATATGTATTTTAAAAAATCATTAACTAGGATATTTGTTTACTGGAAATGTTATTAATCATTAGCTTTTCTAAGGAGTAAAAATGTTTTAATGCTTTAAACAACTTTCTGACATATAATTCACAACCAGAAAACTCACCTCCCCCTAAATTTGCCATATTAAATGCACAATTCAATGATTTTCCATAAATGTAAATTCACAGAGCCATCACCACACTCCTATTTTTGAATATTTCTATCACTCCCAAAAGAATCCTCATGCCTATCTGCAGCCAAAACACTTTCTTACTTCCAGCCCTAGGCAACTGCTAATCCGTTTACTCTCTCTACAGATTTGCTTTTCTGGATGCTTCATATAAACAGTATCTTATTAAAAGAGATCTTTTGTGTCTAGCTCTTTTCATTTAGCATGTTTTTGAGGTTCATCCATATTGTGATAGGTGTCAGTAGTTCATACCTTTTATTGTTGAATAATATTCCATTATATGGACTTTTAGGACGTACCACAATTTATCTGTTATAAATATTCTTTTCTTAAATTCTGTTTTACATGACATTATTATAGCTGCTACATCTTTTTAAGTTTACTGCTTGCAACACACTCACATAAATGCATATATATATACATTTTAAAATAAATTATTTTTGATGTTTTTGGCTTATAGAAAATTACTTAGATAGTACAGAGTTTTTCCTATAACTCACATCCACTTTCCACTATTATTAACATCCTACATTAGTAAGGTACATTTTTTAAAATTAATGAACTGATATTGATACATTATTATTAATTAAAGTCCATTATTTAACCAAATTTCCTCAGTTTTTCTATTTCCTTCTTATGATTCAGTATCCTCTCCAGGATGCCACATTATATTTATTCATTGTGTTTACTTAAGCTGCTTTTGCCTGTGAAAATTTCTTAGATTTGCCTTGTTTGTGATAATCTTGACATTATTTGAAGAGTACTGGTCAAGTATTCGGAGAAGGTAATGGCAACCCACTCCAGTACTATTGCCTGGAAAATCCCATGGACAGAAGAGCCTGGTAGGCTGCAGTCCATGGGGTCACTAAGAGTCAGGCACGACAGAGCGACTTCACTTTCACTTTTAACTTTCATGCATTGGAGAAAGAAATGGCAACCCACTCCAGTGTTCTTGCCTGGAGAATCCCACGGACTAGGATTCTCTCCCTGGTGGGCTGCCATCTATGGGGTCGCAGAGTCGGACACGACTGAAGCGACTTAGCAGCAGCAGCAGGTCAAGTATTTTGCATAATGTCCTTCTATTGGAATTTGACTAATGTTTTTCTTACAATTAGACTAGGGTTATGGGTTTTGCAGAGGAAAATCACAAAGGTAAAGTGCAATTTTCATATTTTGTCAAAGATACATAGTATCAACATGGCTTATCAGAGTGGATGTTGACCTTGATCAGCTGATCAAGGTAATGTTTGTCAGCTTTCTCCACTATACAGGTACTCTTTTTTTTCTCCTTTCCATACGGTATTCTTTGAAAGGAAGTCACACATTCACTATACACTGGCCAAACCTAATGAGTGGGGAATTACACTCCACCTTTTTGAGGGAAGTGTATCTACATAAATTATTTAGAATTCCTCTACACAGGAAATTTGTCTCTTCTTTCCCCATTTATTATTTATTCAATCATTTATTTATGTAATTATGGACTCATGGATACTTATTTTATAGTTTGGCTTATGACACAATAGTACTTTATTCATTTTGCTCCTCAAACTGTTCCATATTTGGCCACTGGGAGCAGCTTTCATTTGCTTCCTGTGCCCCAGACATATCCCCAACATCTTAGGTGTATGTTGGTTGGTTGGTTAGTTTTTTCAACTCTTTCTTACTTTCTGGTGCTGCAAGGTACTCCAGGATCATTTTGTGTATTTCCTGTCCCAGTTCTAGAATCAGCCAGTTCTTGAAGGAGCCTAGTTCCTTTGATTGAAGAATGGTTTCAAAAACCAAGATCTGGGCATTAGGTGTACTCACTTCTACTGGAGTGCTATTGCTTCTGGCCTGCTCAGCTGCCAGAGCAAGGAAACATATGTGTATACACTAACTTGTGAATATACAGATTCCTATATGTAATCATCTGTATTGATATTAAACTTAACATGAACTCATACTGACATCTCAAACTCTAACCCATTGTGCTGTCCCTTCAGTCATGTCCAACTCTTTGCAAACCTGTGGACTTTAGCCAGGCCCCTCTGTCCATGGGGATTCTCCAGACAAGAATACTGGAGTGGGCTGCCATGCCCTCCTCCAGAGGATCTTCCTGATCCAGGGACCAAACCCCTGTCTCTTATATCTCCTGCATTGACAGTCATGTTCTTTACCACTAGCGCCACCTGGGAAGCCATTACCACTTGATTAATTCTAACCTTTCTCCTTTGCATATCTATAAATTTTCAGTGCGTCAGTGAGACTTCTTCTGACATCATCTAACATCTGATTCCCATCATGTGACATCAATTTATTTAATTGTTCAATCCCAGAATAGCAGTATAGAACTGTTCAGCTGTGTGCTGAAGGGTAATCAAGTAGAGACAATGCTTGTGCACAGTTTCTTTAGTCATTAGTTTTGCAGACGCCACTCATCTCCAAAGTTACCTTGGTTAGTACCTGTTACCTGCACCCCCTTCAGGGAGGTTGTTTCATGCATTTGTAATACATGCATTGTGATTGTTTCTTTACATGCAGCAGTCAGTCCTGAGACTCCTCCAATCTCCTAAATGATTTGCTTACATTTTTGTAATTAAAGTCCACTCTTTTTGCTCTAAAGTTTTGACAAACACAGTGTCACATATCCACAATTATATTATCATACAGAATCCTTTCAACATCCTTTAAAAATCCCTGTGCTTCACCCACTGACCTCCCTGCAGCCCCACCACAACCTCCTGCCAAACGGTGAAAATTAATGATCTTTTTACTGTCGCTATAGTCTTACATTTTCCAGATTGTCATATAATTTGAATCATAGAGTATATAGCATTTCTATCAACAGGCATTTAAATTTCATCATGTCTTTTTTATAATTTCATATCCTTTTATCACTGAATAAACATTCTATTCTATGGATGTAAGAGTCTGTTTCTTCACCTCCTGAAGACATTTAGGTTTCTTCTAGCTTTGGGTTATTATAAATAAAGCTACTATAAACATTCATGTATAGATTCAAGGAATTAGATCTGATAGAGTGCCTGAAGAACTATGAATAGAGGTTTGTGACATTGTATAGAAGGCAGGGATCAAGACCATCCCAAAGGAAAAAAAATACAAAAAGGCAAAATGGTTTTCTGAGGAGGTTTTTTTTTTGTTTGTTTGTTTTCCGAATAGCTGTGAATAGAAGAGAAGTGAAAGGCAAAGGAGAAAAGGAAAGACATACCCATCTGAATGCAGAGTTCCAAAGAATAGCAAGGAGAGATAAGAAAGCCTTCCTCAGAGATCAATGCAAAGAAATAGAGGAAAACAACAGAATGGGAAAGATCAGAGATCTCTTTGAGAAAATAAGAGATACCAAGGGAACATTTCATGCAAAAATGGGCACAATAAAGGACAAAAATGATATGGACCTAACAGAAGCAGAAGATATTAAAAAGAGGTGGCAAGAATACACAGAAGAACTACACAAAAAAGATCTTCATAACCCAGGATAATCACGATGGTGTGGTCACTCACCTTGAGCCAGACATCCTGGAATGTGAAATCAAGTGGGCCTTAGGAAGCATCACTATGAACAAAGCTAGTGGAGATGATGAAATTCCAGTTGAGCTATTTCAAATCCTAAAGGATGATGCTGTGAAAGCACTGCACTCAATATGCCAGCAAATGTGGAAAACTCAGCAGTGGCCACAGGATTGGAAAAGATCAGGTTTGGATTTCATTCCAATCCCAAAGAAAGGCAATGCCAAAGAATTCTCAAGCTACTGCACAATTGCGCTCATCTCACACACTAGTAAAGTAATGCTCAAAATTCTCCAAGCCAGGTTTCAACAGTATGTGAATCATGAACTTCCAGACGTTCAAGCTGGATTTAGAAAAGGCAGAGGAACCAGAGATCAAATTGCCAACATCCGCTGGATCATCAAAAAAGCAAGAGAGTTCCAGAAAAACATCTACTTCTGCTTTGTTGACTATGCCAAAGCCTTTGACTGTGTGGACCACAACAAACTGTGGAAAATTCTTAAAGAGATGAGAATGCCTGACCACCTGACCTGTCTCTTGAGAAATCTGTATGCAGGTCATGAAGCAACAGTTAGAACTGGACACAGAACAACAGACTGGTTCCAAATTGGGAAAGGAGTACATCAAGTAATGCTGGGCTAGATGAAGCACAAGCTAGAATCAAGATTGCCGTGAGAAATATCAATAACCTCAGATACACAGATGACACCGCCCTTATGGCAGAAAGCAAGGAAGAACTAAAGAGCCTCTTGATGAAAGTGAAAGAGGAGAGTGAAAAATTTGGCTTAAAACTCAACATTCCGAAAACTAAGATCATGGCATCCAGGCTCATCACTTCCTGGCAAATAGATGGGAAAACAGTGGAAACAGTGACAGACTTCATTTTTTTGTGCTCCAAAATCACTGCAGATGGTGACTGCAGCCATGAAATTAAAAGATGCTTGCTCCTTGGAAGAAAAGTTATGACCAACCTAGACAGCACATTAAAAAGCAAAGGCATTACTTTGCCAACAAAGGTCCGTCTAGTCAAAGCTGTGGTTTTCCAGTAGTCATGTATTGATGTGAGAGTTAGACTATAAAGAAAGCTGAGTGCCAAAGACTTGATTCTTTTGAACTGTGGTGTTGAAGAAGACTCTTGAGAGTCCCTTGGATTGCAAGGAGATCCAATCAGTCTATTTTAAAGGAAATCAGACCTGAATATCATTGGAAAGACTGATGCTGAAGGTGAAATTCCAATACCTTGGCCACCTGATGTAAATAACTGACTCACTGGAAAAGACCCTGATGCTGGGAAATATTGAGGGCAGGAAGAGAAGGGGATGGCAGAAGATGAGATGGTTGAATGGCATCACCAACTCTATGGACATGAGTTTGAGTAAACTCTGGGATTTGGTGATGAGCAGGGAAGCCTGGCATGCTGCAGTCCATGGGGTCCCAAAGAGTGGGACACAACTGAGTGACTGAACTGAACTGACAGTTTTTATGTGGATGTAATCTTCAGATTAGTTGGGTAAATACCTAGGAGTACAGCATACCTGGATCATATGGTAAGATTATGTTTGGTTTTGTAAGAAGTTGCCATGCTGTCTTCCAAAGTATGTGTATCATTTTACATTCCCACCAGCAATGTATAAAAGTTCCTGTTGCATCCTTGCCAGCAACTGGTGTTCTCAGTTTTTGGATTTTGACTATTCTAATAACATGTTTTTTTCTATGCTTTTGCTTTCAACTTATTTGGTAAAATTTTATTTCGATTTATTTATCTACATATCTCTTTTTTTTTCTGTTCTTCCTTAACTGCCTGTATTATATTAAATATTATCTAGATAGCATATTCAAAAGCAGAGACATTACTTTGCCAACAAAGGTCCATCTAGTCAAGGCTATGGTTCTTCCTGTGGTCATGTATGGATGTGAGAGTTGGACTGTGAAGAAGGCTGAGTGCCGAAGAATTGATGCTTTTGAACTGTGGTGTTGGAGAAGACTCTTGAGAGAGTCCCTTGGACTGCAAGGAGATCCAACCAGTCCATTCTGAAGGAGATCAGCCCTGGGATTTCTTTGGAAGGAATGATGCTAAAGCTGAAAGTCCAGTACTTTGGCCACCTCATGCAAAGACTTGACTCATTGGAAAAGACTCTGATGCTGGGAGGGATTGGGGGCAAGAGGAGAAGGGGACAACAGAGGATGAGATGGCTGGATGGCATCACTGACTCGACGGACGTGAGTCTCAGTAAACTCCCGGAGTTGGTGTTGGACAGGGAGGCCTGGCGTGCTGCGATTCATGGGGTCACAAAGAGTCAGACACGACTGAGAGACTGATCTGATCTGAGTGCACCATTTAAATTCATCTGTATGATGCTGTGATGGACTGAATGTCTCCCCACGAAGTTCATCTTTTGAACCTCTAATACTCAGTGTGATTGCATTTGGAGTTAGGGGCCTTCGTGAGGTAATTAGGCTTAGATGAGATCATAGGGATGGGGCCTTCTTCATGGAATTTGTGTCCTTGGGAGAAGAGGAAAAAAGATTAGAGCTCGCTCTCTCTCTCTCTCTCTCTCTTTCTGCCACATGAAAACACAGGAAGAACACCACCATCTGTAAACCAGAAAAAAAGGCTTCATCAGGAACTGAACCTGCCAGCACCTTGATCTTGAACTTCTCATTCTCCAAAATTGTGAGAAAGAAATGTCTGTTGTTTAAGCCACACAGTCTATGATATTTTGTGATGACAGCCTGAGCAGAGTAATACAGATGCCCTTACTATATATATATATTTGTTATTACTGGTCACAATTTCTTGACAATTTTTTCTTCCCTTTTTTTATCTCTCTTCTACTTCTGAAACACTTATGCTGGATCACTTGATGTTCCTCAGGTCTCTGCGACTATTCATTTTTCTTTCTGTAATTTATAATATTTGATCTATCTTCAGTCTCACTGATTCATTTGATTTTGGCCATCTGAAATCTGTTATTGAGCCCCTCTAGTAATCTTTTTCATTTTAATTATTGCACTTTCAACTCTGGAATTCCTATTTGATTTTTTTTAACTGTTTTCTCTCTTTTTTCTTTATTTTAATTGGAGGCTAATTACTTTACAATATTGTATTGGTTTTGCCATACACTATTTGATCTTTAAATAATCTGTATCACTTTATTGATAGTCTCTACTTAGTGAGTCATTGTTATACCTCCTTTACTTCTTAAACTATTGTTTCCTTTATTTAAACATATTTACAATAATTACCTTGAAGCCTTCCTCTGCTAAGTCAATATCTGACACCCCCCACCTCAGAAATAGTTTCTATTGTTTGCTTTTGTAGGGAAGGTAAAAACTTTAAAATCTCTGACTACCCCTGAGAATTAAATTGACAAAGGACATATTAACAGGGAAAAGCATAAACATTTGTTTAAGGTTAGTTTTATATGACATAGAAGCTATCATAAGGAAATGAAGACCCAAATAAGTGGCAAAACCTGAATCTTATATACTGAAAATGGCAGTTGTGGAAACATAACTAAAATAAAGGGCTTCCCCCATAGCCCAGTTGGTAAAGAATCTGTTTGCAATGCAGGAGACCCTGGTTCAATTCCTGTGTCAGGAAGATCCCCTGGAGAAGGAATAGGCTACTATCCACCCCAGTATTCTTGGGCTTCCCTTGTGGCTCAGCTGGTAAAGAATCTGCCTGCAATGCGGGAGACCTGGGTTTGATCCTGGGTTGGGAAGACTCCCTGGAGAAGAGAAAGGCTACCCACTCCACTCTTCTGGCCTGGAGAATTCCATGGACTGTATAGTCCATGAGGTTGCAAAGAGTCAGACACAATTGAGTGACTTTTTAAGAAGGAAATGGCAACCAACACCAGTATTCTTGCCTGGAAAATTCCATGGACAGAGGAGTCTGGTGTGCTGTCCATGGGGCCTCAAAGAGTCGGTCATGACTGAGCACATCAGCAACTAAAATAAATGAAGAGACTAAAAGAAGATAAGAGTTATTTTAACAAGGTCTCTTAGTCCAGCATTCTCCTGACCTTGACTCCCATTTCTGGTGATGAGCATGTTTCTATCCTCCTGGCACAGGGAGGCAGCTCTCACATGGGAGTTTTAACTTCTGCTTTCAGGAAAGAAAGGAGAATCAGAGTGCCTTTCTTGCACCCACTGTTTAAGTGCCTTTAACTCAAAATTATCACTATATCAAGGCAGTTTATTTTGGGTAGCATGTCTTCAACCCATTCATCTCCCCAGTTTGAAAACTCCTTTGAAATTTCACATGTAATAACCTGAGTTGGAGGCTGAAGAGAGAAGAAACAGGTTACTAGCTGATTGGTAAAAGATCTTCAAAGGAAAAGAAGAATAGATAAAACAAGAATAAATATGCAGGAAAGAAAAACAAAAAGCCAAGAACGTTTCCCCCAAATCCCTTTAAACCAGTCTCCCATACCCAGGAATCGGTCTGTCCAATTAAAAAATTTTGTAGAGCCTCATTTATCTGATTGAGAGTGTTTATTTTGTTCTTTAAAAGGACAATAATATAGATTAGACATTATTTGTACCAAGTGATTTACATGTAATAGAAACATCATTATTCCACTGATGATTACACAAGCTCCTCCTTGTTGGGTTGTCCATGTGTCCAGAGCACACAGATTTTGGAGTTAAACAGGCTAAAATACTAACTTCCAATTGAAGTTCTTCCAGTATTTGCACATTAGTGCTGAAATCTTGTTCTATTACTATGGAAAGATTTCAAACTGCCTTTTCTAGCCCTTAAGTTCCAAAGTTTGGCCAAAAAAATCTCCATACTGAAAAGAATTTAGAATTGTGATACACAAGTGGTCTTTCTATGACTTCCTGACTAAGTACATTTAATATGAATGTGTGGCACTTCTGAACAAAGGTGCCCAAGTCTGTAATATGGTTAGCACTTATAGTGAAGTACCTGGTGACAGAAGGCTCAAATCCCCAATCCACATTGTCCTGACCATCTCAGTGGGAATCCTTCAAATATTAATACTTTTGTCACTGCATAAGACAAAAAGACCCTGCGTTGCTCATGGATAAAGTCAGAGTGGAACTTTTGATCAACTCAGGTGAAGATTGGTGTTTTTTGTCATCTGTCATATTGGCATCTGCACAACTCCATGTTACATGTGTCCCCAGTAATCTGTAGGAGTGCAACAGGTGGCAAAATAGCCTGATATAGGAGAAATGTAATTCAGTTTTGGTAGTTATGAGGCTTCATTTTGCCACCTGGCCAAGTGAGTCCAGAATTTTGGTCTACTTTGGTCTACAGAGATTACCCCATATGTAATCTTTAGCATTAAGCAGCCTAATTAGGGGAGCAGCTGAGCTATACCAGATTGCACAAGGGTGTTCTGTGACCCAGCTGCAATATCTGATGGTGTGGCAAATGTTTTTACTATAAGAGTCAGTGCCAGGACCACCTACAACCTTTGTGGGAGGCTGGAGCATGTCACCTGTGGAATCAAACCTGAGTTTGATTGAAATATTGGCTCTGCCATTCCTTAGTATGTCAAGTAGGAAGAATCCAGCATCATGCCTGTTTTCAATGCAAGAAGAAAAATTCCCTTCTAATGACCTCACCTGAGCAAATGATGGTCCTTGAGATTCTACAGAGGTTCATTTTTGGCTTTTTCATGTCCAATGAACTCAGCAGGAGAAGTAGTTCATATTATTAACTTGGTTGTGGATACCATACCCTGTTGTACATCCATTTTCTAGAACTGTTCCACCAGGTGCTCACTTTGGCAGGAACAGAAATTGTTAGGTTCTTTTGCATGATTTAGAAGTTGACATAATGAATAATTAGAATGGTTAGTTAATGTGGCTAAGGTGCTAAGGTATCGAAAACCAGTGTAAAGGAGTGTCAAGTCTGTGTCTGACCTGTTGAGAAAACAGGGTTAATAAGAATGAGATACTATTTGAAAGAAAGGTCGTATTGGAGGATCAGAAGGAGAATAGGACAGGTTGAGACAAGCAATCTCTGTAAGTCTTTAATATAAATAGCCAAAAAAAGGGGAAACTTCATTAAAAGGAAGAAGGTTGTTTGGGTTTTTTTGTTGTGTGTGTGTATGAAGTTGGGAACTTAGTAGGGGAAGAATATGGGTGGAAATGAAGTTTTTTTATATCCACATTCTTGGAGAAAGCTATCTAATTCATGGTGTCATCTCCTCCTAGCACTTGGGAATTGATGCTAGAAATCCATCCATGCTAGAAATCTGTACATAAAGGTCGTTTATAGGAAGGGTCCTCTACTTGAGCTGGGAGTGCTTATCTGGGTATAGTTTGGTGTGGCTCATGTGAAGTCACCAAAATTATTTTATTTTTATGGCAGTGTAGGTGGTTAGCAATATTTCATAGAGTCCTTCCCAATGAGGTGACAGTGTGTTCTTTCTTCTAGAAGCCTTACTATATCCCCGATCTTCTGGTGGAAAGGATGGCGAGGCTTATTAGTTGGTGGAAGTCATGCTTTCTTACCTGTTGATGATATGTTCCAAATCTCATCTTATATAAGTAATTCTTATACATAGCTAGCTGTTTTATTTGAGTATTTATTTATTTATTTGGCTGTGCTGGGCCTTCGTTGCAGCATGGATGCTCTTTAGTTACTGCATGCAAACTCTTAGTTGCAGCATGTGGAATCTACTTCCTTGACTAAGGATTGAACCCAAGCCCACTGCCTTAGGAGCATGGAGTCTTAGACACTGGACCACCAGGGAAGCCCCTACGCAGCCTGTCTCAACATCAAATTATTCTCTTTAGTCCCCATAGCATTCTCTCAATCTGTAAATGGAAGGCTAGAGATGCCACAAGGCAAAGGGCAACCTAAACATTATTTTTTTAATGAATTAATTTATTTCTTCTATTTAAAGTAGTCCAGATTTTTATAAGGACAGCAGATAATTTTTAAGCTCAAGTTTTTTGACGGACTTTTCCTAAAGTCCTTCTTATGTCTTGATTTTTATGTTCTACTTGCCTTGACAATTGAGGATAGTACAGGTAGGAAATTCTAAAGAGTATGCCAGTGTTTTTGCAAGTGAGTGGTTTATTTCTGCTGTAAGATGAGTTGTTTGATCTGATTCAATCCATAATGGATTGCCAAAATGAGAAATAATCTGTTATTATTTCTTTACCACAACTTTAAAGTGCTAAGTGATATCAGCACATCTAATGGATAGCATTCAGTCCATCCACTATATGTACAGACAACTATCACACATTAGGTACAGACTTAAGCTGGAGGCAACCCTTTAAAATCCATTTGGAGTAATACAAAGGGAGTATGAGCCTTGGAAGACTTCCTAACATATGTTGGCTTCTAAAAATTTGGTAAAATTACAAGTAGTGCACTGGGTCAGAAATTTTATGAATGCCAGAGCAGAAATGAGTATTTTTTAGTTCCTTGACTAGCCTCCATCTGCATGTGTGTCCTATCTGATGGAAGATCTGTGCAAGACAAAAGGTCAGAAGAAAGGGGGCCACACCAAGTCTGTTTGGCCCAGTGTAAAATCTGTCTGATAATTGTCTGGCATCCTTTTGTATTCATTTGTCTTTTTTCAGACTGAGGAGGACTTGCCTGATAATCAGTAACATCAGTCAGGAATCAAGACAGGTTTATAAATTGGGTGGGAAAAGGATGGGGATTTATTTTGGGCTGCGTATTTAGCAGCTTTGTCATCCCTGTCATTCCGTAGAGTATCAGTCTCTATATGAGAGGCAGATTGCCTCTCATAGGGCAGCCATTATATGCCCATTGGCAAATAGGAGTACTGGCAGTGTTTAAGAATCTGTGGGATTTCTAGGCTGTGCCAACAGTATGGCAGACTTGAAAAGCTTATCTGAAAAAAAAAAAAAAAAAGCCTATCTGGAGTCAGTGTAAGTAGGAGCATTTTTTTCCTTTTATTAGCATGCAAACTCTGGTAAAATCCATAAGAAGCCCAGACTGATCTTACAACGGGCACAGAGTATGTCTCAAGTATTTCATGTGGGGAAACAGTTACCATGTTTTCCTAGAAATTTCATTTGCAAGAGCCATAACAAAATAGAAGTAAGTCTGGGTTGTCTAAAGGTGGTGTCTAGGAGGTCTTCTTGTGGCTTTGAGACCATTTATATATGTAGTTGCAAGGCAATCACGTAGAACGGACTGAGGCTCTCCATCAGCCAGGAGGGGTGGTAGAGTAAACAGATTTGAAGTTACAACAGTGTAAGATGATGTGGTTGGGGGCGGGCAGTGTGGATTATAAATACGGCTTATTTCTAGCTGGTCTGCCTCCATGTAGAGAGATGCTGTGTCTTTTGAACTTGTAAGAGAGCACAGGGCATGTACTCATTCTTACATTAGGCACGTAATGCACAGGGCATATGCTCATTCTTACATTAGGCATGTAATGCACAGGGCATATGCTCATTCTTACATTAGGCATGAATGTAAGAGTACTGGCTCTGTCATTTAGGGCAGCAGCTGAAGCTACAGCATGCAGGCGTGGAGCATGCCCACTACCACAGGGTCCAACTGACATGAGAAATATGCTTTAGGAAGTATGAGAGGTAAGTTTGTCCTGCAGCAACCCCATTATTTTTTCAAAGCAATATGGGTGAAAATTTGTCAAAATTGGGTAAGCCAAGAGCTAGGGTGTGAACAACATTAATTTTAAGGCTTCAAAGTAAGTGAATGCCCCTAGGGGCCAGGACATGGACTCTGAGGTGGTACCTGGAGGAGGGCATATAAGGGTCTAGCAAGAGCAGTGAAGTGATAAATCCATTGGTGGCAACAGCCAGCTGCCCCTGGAAATTTATGCAGCTGCTTTCTTGGTTTTGGGAAAAAGGATGAACAAAATTGACTCAAGCCATTTTGGAGTGAGTTTTTGAGTGCCCTGAGATATCTCCTGTGCTAAATTGTTGTTGTTGTTGATGTTTAGTCGCCAAGTCTTGTCTAATTCTTTGCAACCCCATGGACTGTAGCCCACCAGGTTCCTCTGTCCATTGGATTCTCCAGGTGAGAATACTGGAGTAGGTCGCCATTTCCTTCTCCAAGGTATCTTCCAAATCCAGGGATTGAACCCGCATCTCCTGCATTGCAGGCAGATTCTTTACTGCTGAGCCACCAGGGAAGCCCCCACCCCTGTCCTAAGCAGGTAACGGTTGTTTACACTCATTGAAGTTTAGACTGGGAAGCTTTATGACCTCCTTCAGCAAGTACCTTTAGAAGAATGAGAGCATCTATAAAAGCATTCTGTTCAGTCTGGTTCCTGAATGAATCAGTTCAGTTCAGTTGCTCAGTCATGTCTGACTCTTTGCAACCCTATGGACTGCAGCACGCCAGACTTCCCTGTCCATCACCAACTGCCAGAGACTGCTCAAACTCATGGCCATCGAATCAGTGATACAATCCAGCCGTCTCATTCTCTATCATCCCCTTCTCCTCCTGCCCTCAATCTTTCCCAGCATCAGGTCTTTTCCAATGAGTGAGTTCTTTGCATCAGGTGGCCAAGGTATTGGAGTTTCAGCTTGAGCATCAGTCCTTCCAATGAATATTCAGGACTGATTTCCTTTAGGATTGATGGTTGGATCTCCTTGAAGTCCAAGGAATTCTCAAGAGTCTTCTCCAACAGCACAGTTCAAAGCATCAATTATTCAGTGCTCAGCTTTCTTTATGATCCAAATCTCACATCTGTATATGACTACTGGAAAAACCATAGCTTTGACTAGATGGACCTTTTTTGGCAAAGTAATGTCTCTGCTTTTTACTATGCTGTCTATATTGATCATAGCTTTTCTTCCAAGGAGCAAGTATCTTTTAATTTCATGGCTACAGTTACCACCTACAGGATGGGACTGGATGCCATAATCTTCATTTTTTGAATGTTGAGTTTTAAGACAGCTTTTTTACTCTCCTCTTTCCTATTTATCAAGAGGCTCTTTAGTTCCTCTTCACTTTCTGCCATAAGGGTGGTGTCACCTGTGTATCTGAGGTTATTGATATTTCTCCTGGCAATCTTAATTCCAGCTTGTACTTCATCCAACCCAGGATTTCGCATGATGTACTCTGCATATAGGTTACATAAGCAGGGTGACAATTCCAGAATAAAGAGTCACTGACATATGGAACAATAATAGAGCCTTGAGTAAAGGCTACAGAATCTAACAGCTTTAAGGACTGGGAAAAATATCGAGGGAGACCCATACCATCCCTGAGATTTGGGAGTCCATATCAGTGGTCTTCTTCTAAATGTAAATTTTAAAAATCACAAAAACCCATGGGTCAGAATGCAGTGGATTCAAAGATGCATTCAAAGATCAAAGAGAAAGCTGAGCAGACATCAATTACTGTAAACCCAGCTGCATTAGCAGGAATGGCAATGAGTATAGTAGCTGGATTAGGAACTACGTGGTGGCAAGGTATTACAAAAGAGTTATGGCAGCCAGTCCCATCAGTTCATGCCAAATAGATGGGGAAACAGTGGAAACAGTGACAGACTTTTTTTTGGAGGGGCTCCAAAATCACTGCAGATGGTGACTGCAGCCATGAAATTAAAAGATGCTTCCTTCTTGGAAGAACAGCTATGACCGACCTAGACAGCATACCCTCTCTTACACTGTTGGTGGGAATGCAAACTAGTACAGCCACTATGGAGAACAGTGTGGAGATCCCTTAAAAAACTGGAAATAGAGCTGCCATATGACCCAGCAATCCCACTGCTGGGCATACACACTGAGGAAACCAGAATTGAAAGAGACACGTGTACCCCAGTGTTCATCACAGCACTGTTTATAATAGCCAGGACATGGAAGCAACCTAGATGTCCATCAGCAGATGAATGGATAAGAAAGCTGTGGTACATATACACAATGGAGTATTACTCAGCCATTAAAAAGAATACATTTGAATCAGTTCTAATGAGGTCGATGAAACTGGAGCCTATTATACAGAGTAAAGAAAGCCAGAAAGAAAAACACCAATACAGTATACTAACGCATATATATGGAATTTAGAAAGATGGTAACGATAACCCTGAATGCGAGACAGCAGAAGAGACACAGATGTATACAACAGTTTTATGGACTCTGTGGGAGAGAGCGAGGGTGGGATGATTTGGGAGAATGGTATCGAAACATGTATAATATCATATGTGAAATGAATCGCCAGTCCAGGTTCGATGCATGATACAGGATGCTCGGGGCTGGTGCACTGGGATGACCCAGAGGGATGGTATGGGGAGGTGTACACACATGTACACTCGTGGCAGATTCATGTTGATGTATGGCAAAACCAATACAATATTGTAAAGTAATTAGCCTCCAATTAAAATAAATAAATTTATATTAAAAATAAATAAAAAGCAGAAGCATTACTTTGCCAACAAAGGTCCATCTAGTCAAAGCTATGGTTTTTCCAGAAGTCATATATGGATGTGAGAGTTGGATCATAAAGAAAGCTGAGTGCCAAAAAACTGATGCTTTGAACTGTGGTGTTGGAGAAGACTCTTGAGAGTCCCTTGGACTGCAAAGAGATCCAACCGGTCAATCCTAAAGGAAATCAGTCTATATTCATTGGAAGGACTGATGCTCAAGCTGAAACTGCAATACCTTGGCCACCTGATGTGAAGAACTGATTCACTGGAAAAGACCCTGATGCTGGGAAAGATTGAAGGCAGGAAGAGAATGGAACGACAGAGGATAAGATGGTTGGATGGCATCATAACACTCTATGGACATGAGTTTGAGTAAGTTCCAGGAGTTGGTGATGGACAGGGAAGCCTGGTGTGCTGCAGTCCATGGGGTCTCAAAGAGTCAGACATGACTGCACAACTGAACTGAACTGAAATTGTGACTCTTAGATCTGGCACAAATTGATAGTTTTCATTTCCATCTGAATCAAATTTCCTTTCTTTCTTTACTGGCAAGCCTGGTATTATAGAGTGAGGAAGTAAAGAGGAAGTAAAGATAAGATCTTGCTATTAAAAAAAAAAAAAAAGCCTATTATAGGTTCAATTCCCCACTCTGTGTCTCCTTGGAGGGTCTACAGGACTTCTCATCGGAAAGATTTGTTTCTTTCCCTGGTTCTTTGCAAGCTCTACACTCAGTAGCAATCTAATTTCATTTGCATGTGAAGCCTAGATACTAGTTGGGACAACTTTTAAAGTTGCATTCTCTTCAGAGGATTTAAATTGAGATGAGATTTCCTTATGGAAAGTAAGAAACTTGAGGTTTAATCTGAGGGCAGGGGAGAAAAACCTGCCTTTCTTAGTACACCATAAGGTGACATTAAAATTATGTAACAATTCTCTACCTGTTAATAAAAGATTAGCTGGTGAGCATCAGAAATTAAAAAGGCATATTGGGGCTCGAGAGTCTAAGGATATTGGGGTGGCCTGAGATGTGGACAATGGAATATGCTGTCCAGAGACTCTGACACCTCAAATAGAATCTGAGGTGACAGGTAGTTTTAAATCCTCTGAGCAGATGGTAGAGAGATTCACACCAGGGTCAGTTAAGAAGTCTGGTTTCCAATCCTTTATTTTAAGTTTAATAGTGGTTTTTGGAGTGTGACTGGGGATTGGCTGACCCTGTCAATCGGTAGAGTATTGTCCTAGAGGAGGGGAGAAATGAAACTTCTGACAGTTCTGAGGGTTAGGGAAAAGGTTATTTGAACTTTTTAAGTTAAGGAAGGATAATTGCCCTTCTAGTGTCCTAGCCTTCCCCAGTATTTGCCAATGTCTAGAGGGAAGCTCTGTGGTTGGTGAGAAAAATGAGTGAACTTTGAGTTACCCTTATAGTCATCATTTTTGCTTTTGTAAAGACTCAATATGCACACCAAGATCTGTTCAGTTTAATTTCTTTTTTGTTTTGTTTTCCTATGTGCTATTTCCAAAGAACTATATAGTTACTTCTCTAATAATGTTAAGAGACATACCTGCCTAGCCAATGACACTATTTTAGATTTCTCTCTCTGTATGAGAGAGAAGATTTCCAATCAAGTCAGAAATTGTAAAATGTTCTAGGCTCCAGGGTTTACTGCAGTGTGCCTTTTCAAAGTTTGTGTAAAGTGTTCCACCAAAGTCTTAGAATGTTCCCCTTCCTCTGAGCACACAATTCAACCTGAGACCAATTTACCTTATGGAGAAAAGCCTCCTCCATTATCCGCACATCAGGCCCTGAATGTTGGCCTGGTTGACCTATTTCCATTTCCTTGCAGGAGGGTCGGGGAGATGCTGGTCACCTGTTTCCTCTGGGGCCAGGGAAGGATTGGGGGAGTGTTTCTCCCCCTGAGGCCATCCAACCTGTCTGATAATTACAGTATAATCAAAGGTGGGAAGAATATCCTTTAATAGCCAGCCCAAGTCCCTAGAGTGGGGTTGTGAAAGGCCACCAATCTTTCTAACTCTTCTCTAAATTTGGTGGAATCTTTAAAATGTTCAGGCGTCCCTGGTGGCTCAGATGGTAAAGAATCAGCCTGCAATGCAGGAGTCCTGGGTTCAGTCCCTGGGTCGGGAAGATCCTCTGGGGAAGGAAATGGCAGCCCACTCCACTATTCTTGCCTCGGAAATCCCATGAACAGAGGAGCCTGGAGGGCTACATTCCATGGGATCACAAAGACTCAGATACAACTGAAGCAACTAACACTTGAAAATGGCAGCAAAAAAGGCTTTGGAATTTGAAAGAGCTGGTGTTGCCATGTACAAAGTAGATAACAAATGAGAATCTATGGTGTACTTCAGGGAACTCTACTCATTGCTCTGTGGTGACCAAAATGGGAAGAAAATCTTAAAAAGAATGGATATATGTATGTGTGTGTGTGCTCAGTCATGTCCCACTCTTTGCACAACTATGGACTAGGGCATACCAGGCTCCTCTGTCCATGGGATTCTCCAGGCAAGAATACTGGAGTGAGCTGCCATTTCCTCCTCCTAGGAGACCCCCTGGATCTTCCAGGGATCAAGACCATCCCATAGAAAAGAAATGCTAAAAAGCAAAATGGCTGTCTGGGGAGGCCTTATAAATAGCTGTGAAAGAAGAGAAGGGAAAAGCAAAGGAGAAAAGGAAAGATATAAGCATCTGAATGCAGAGTTCCAAAGAATAGCAAGGAGAGATAAGAAAGCCTTCCTCAGTAATCAATGCAAAGAAATAGAGGAAAACAACAGAATAGGAAACACCAGAGATCTCTTCAAGAAAATTAGAGATACAAAGGGAACATTTCATGCAAACATGGGCTCAATAAAGGACAGAAATGGTATGGACCTAACAGAAGCAGAAGATATTAAGAAGAGGTGGCAAGAATACACAGATCAGATCATATCAGTCACTCAGTCGTGTCCGACTCTTTGCACAGAAGAACTGTACAAAAAGATCTTCACAACCCAGATATTCATGATGGTGTGGTCACTCACTTAGAGCCAGACATCCTGGAATATGAAGTCAAGTGGGCCTTAGAAAGCATCACTATGAACAAAGCTAGTGGAGGTGATGGAATTCCAGTTGAGCTCTTTCAAATCCTGAAAGATGATGCTGTGAAAGTGCTGCACTCAATATGCCAGCAAATGTGGAAAACTCAGCAGTGGCCACAGGACTGGAAAAGGTCAATTTTCATTCCAATCCCAAAGAAAGGCAATGCCAAAGAATGCTCAAACTACCAAACAATTGCACTCATCTCACATGCTAGTAAGATCAGATCAGATCAGTCGCTCAGTCGTGTCCAACTCTTTGCAACCTCATGAATCACAGCACGCCAGGCCTCCCTGTCCAACACCAACTCCCGGAGTTCACTCAGACTCACATCCATCGAGTCAGTGATGCCATCCAGACATCTCATCCTCTGTCGTCCCCTTCTCCTCTTGCTCCCAATCCCACCCAACATCAGAGTCTTTTCCAATGAGTCAAGTCTTCACATGAGGTGGCCAAAGTACTGGAGTTTCAGCTTTAGCATCATTCCTTCCAAAGAAATCCCAGGGCTGATCTCCTTCAGAATGGACAGGTTGGAAAGTCCCCTTGCAGTCCAGAATGGACAGGTTGGACAGTCCCCTTGCAGTCTCAAGAGTCTTCTCCAACACCACAGTTCAAAAGCATCAATTCTTCAGCACTCAGCCTTCTTCACAGTCCAACTCTCACATCCATACATGACCACAGGAAAAACCATAGCCTTGACTAGATGAACCTGTGTTGGCAAAGTAATGTCTCTGCTTTTGAATATGCTATCTAGGTTGGTCATAACTTTTATTCCAAGGAGTAAGCGTCTTTTAATTTCATGGCTGCAGTCACCATCTGCAGTGATTTTGGAGCCCCCAAAAATAAAGTCTGACACTGTTTCCACTGTTTCCCCATCTATTTCCCATGAAGTTATGGGACCAGATGCCATGATCTTAGTTTTCTGAATGTTGAGCTTTAAGCCAAGTTTTTCACTCTCCTCTTTCACTTTCATCAAGAGGCTCTTCAGTTCCTCTTCACTTTGTGCCATAAGGGTGGTGTCATCTGCATATCTGAGGTTATTGATATTTCTCCCGACAATCTTGATTCCAGCTTGTGTTTCTTCCAGTCCAGCATTTCTCATGATGTACTGTGCATAGAAGTTAAATAAACAAGGTGACAATATACAGCCTTGACGTACTCCTTTTCCTATTTGGAACCAGTCTGTTGTTCCATGTCCAGTTCTAACTGTTGCTTCCTGATGTGCATACAGATTTCTCAAGAGGCAGATCAGGTGGTCTGGTATTCCCATCTCTTTCAGAATTTCCCACAGTTTATTGTGATCCACACAGTCAAAGGCTTTGGCATAGTCAATAAAGCAGAAATAGATGTTTTTCTGGAACTCTCTTGCTTTTTCCATGATCCAGCAGATGTTGGCAATTTGATCTCTGGTTTCTCTGCCTTTTCTAAAACCAGCTTGAACATCTGGAAGTTCACGGTTCACATATTGCTGAAGCCTGGCTTGGAGAATTTTGAGCATTACTTTACTAGTGTGTGAGATGAGTGCAATTGTTTGGTAGTTTGAGCATTCTTTGGCATTGCCTTTCTTTGGGATTGGAATGAAAACTGACCTTTTCCAGTCCTGTGGCCACTGCTGAGTTTTCCACATTTGCTGGCATATTGAGTGCAGCACTTTCACAGCATCATCTTTCAGGATTTGGAATAGCTCAACTGGAATTCCATCACCTCCACTAGCTTTGTTCGTAGTGATGCTTTCTAAGGCCCCCTTGACTTCACATTCCAGGATGTCTGACTCTAGGTGAGTGATCACACTATCATGAATATCTGGGTTGTCAAGATCTTTTTTGTACAGTTCTTCTATGTATTCTTGCCATCTCTTCTTAATATCTTCTGCTTCTGTTAGGTCCATACCATTTCTGTCCTTTATGGAGCCCATCTTTGCATGAAATGTTCCTTTGGTATCTCTGATTTTCTTGAAGAGATCTCTAGTCTTTCCCATTCTGTTGTTTTCCTCTATTTTTTTGCATTGATCGCTGAGGAAGGCTTTCTTGTCTCTTCTTGCTATTCTTTGGAACTCTGCATTCAGATGTTTATATCTTTCCTTTTCTCCTTTGCTTTTCACCTCTCTTCTTTTCACAGCTATTTGTAAGGCCTCCACAGACAGCCATTTTGCTTTTTTGCATTTCTTTTCCATGGGGATTGTCTTGATCCCTATCTCCTGTACAATCTAATGCTCAAAATTCTCCAAGCCAGGCTTCAGCAATACATGAACTGTGAAGTTCCAGATATTCAAGCTGGTTTTAGAAAAGGCAGAGTAACCAAAGATCAAATTGCCAACATCTGCTGGATCATTGAAAAAGCAAGAGAGTTCCAGAAAAACATCTATTTCTGCTTTACTGACTACGCCAAAGCCTTTGACTGTGTGGATCACAATAAACTGTGGGAAAGTCTGAAAGAGATGGGAATACCAGACCACCTGATCTGCCTCTTGAGAAATCTGTATGCACATCAGGAAGCAACAGTTAGAACTGGACATGGAACAACAGACTGGTTCCAAATAGGAAAAGGAGTACGTCAAGGCTGTATATTGTCACCCTGCTTATTTAACTTATATGCAGAGTACATCATGAGAAACGCTGGGCTGGAAGAAGCACAGCTGGAATCAAGATTGTCTTGTCGGGAGAAATATCAATAACCTCAGATATGCAGATGACACCACCCTTATGGCACAAAGTGAAGAGGAACTGAAGAGCCTCTTGATGAAAGTGAAAGAGGAGAGTGAAAAACTTGGCTTAAAGCTCAACATTCAGAAAACTAAGATCATGGCATCCGGTCCCATCACTTCATGGGAAATAGATAGGGAAACAGTGGAAACAGTGTCAGACTTTATTTTGGGGGGCTCCAAAATCACTGCAGATGGTGACTGCAGCCATGAAATTAAAAGACAGTT
Source organism: Bos indicus x Bos taurus (assembly GCF_003369695.1). Classification (NCBI taxonomy): domain Eukaryota; kingdom Metazoa; phylum Chordata; class Mammalia; order Artiodactyla; family Bovidae; genus Bos; species Bos indicus x Bos taurus. The sequence continues at coordinate 77,064,491 of NC_040078.1, forward strand.
ACTCCTTGGAAGAAAAGTTATGATCAACCTAGATAGCATATTCAAAAGCAGAGACATTACTTTGCCAACACAGGTTCATCTAGTCAAGGCTATGGTTTTTCCATTGATCATGTATGGATGTGAGAGTTGGACTGTGAAGAAAGCTAAGCACCAAGGAATTGATGCTTTTGAACTGTGGTGTTGGAGAAGACTCTTGAGAGTCCCTTGGACTGCAAGGAGATCCAACCAGTCCATTCTAAAGGAGATAGGTCCTGGATGTTCTTTGGAAAGAATGATGCTAAAACTGAAACTCCAGTACTTTGGCCACCTCATGCGAAGACTTGACTCATTGGAAAAGACTCTGATGCTGGGAGGGGTTGGGGGCAGGAGGAGAAGGGGATGACAGAGGATGAGATGGATGGATGGCATCACCGACTCAATGGACATGAGTTTGAGTGAACTCTGGGAGTTGGTGATGGACAGGGAGGCCTGGCGTGTTACAATTCATGGGGTCACAAAGAGTCAGACATGACTGAGCCACTGAACTGAACTGAGGGATCTTCCCAACCCAGGGATCAAACCCATATCTCCTGTATCTCCTGCATTGGCAGGAAGATTCTTTACTGCTGAGTGACCTGAGAAGCTCAGATATATTATACATATGATTGATTCACTTTGCTGTTCAGCAGAAACTAACACAACATTGCAAAGCAACTTGTTGTTCCATCGCTAAGTCGTGTCCACCTCTTTAGAACCCCAAGGACTGCAGCACACTAGGCTTCCCTGTCCTTCACTATCTCCCAGAGTTTACCTAAACTCATGTCCACTATGGATGGTGATGCCATCCAACCATTTCATCCTCTGTCGTCACCTTCTCTCCCTGCCCTCAGTCTTTCCCACATCAGGGTCTTTCCAGTGAGTCAGCTCTTTGCATCAAGTGGCCAAAGCATTGGAGCTTCAGCTTTAGCATCAGTCCTTCCAATGAATATTCAGGGTTGATTTCTGATTGGCTGGTTTGAACGTCTTGCAGTGCAAGAGTTTAGGATTGGCTGGTTTGAACTTCTTGCAGTGCAAGAGACTCTGAAGAGTCTTTTCCAGCACCAAAATTTGAAAGCATTAATTCTTCAGCACTCAGTTCTTTATGGTCCAGCTCTCACATTCGTACACGACTACTGGAAAAACCATAGCTTTGACTATACTGACCTTTGTCGGCAAAGTGATGTCTCTGCCTTTGAATACGCTGTCTAGGTTTGTCATAACTTGCCTTCCAAGGAGCAAATATCTTTTAATTTCATGGCTGCCATCACCATCTGCAGTGATTTTGGAGCCCAAGAAAAGAAAATTGTCACTTCTCCACTTTTTCCCCTTCTATTTGCCATGTAATGAGGGGACAAGATGCCATGATCTTAGTTTTTGGACATTGAACTGAACACTGGAGTGGATTGCCATTTCCTTCTCCAGGGGATCTCCTGACCCAGGGATTGAACTCGAGTCTCCTATATCTCCTGCCTGGGCAAGTGGATTCTTTACCACTGAGCCACCAGGAAGATCATTATTTCAATAGTAACCCAATCCAATAAAACTTTTTATGGAAAGGCCAAGAGGCAAATTCCGTCTCGCATGGACACAAGATGCATCCCCAAAGCAGGTCTAGAAGATGCAGCCACATGATCCAAAAATTTCACTTCAAGTGTTAGCCTAAGAAAGCAAAGATCCTCATTGTCACAGTAGGTAAAAATAGTGTTTGTGAAAATCGTGACTCCAGTCTCCCATAAGAATCTGAGATTCCTCCAGTCATAGACATACTAGTTTGTGACACAGGGTAGGCAATACTAGGAAGGAGCTTTACCAGCACTTGTGAGACAAAGGCCCCTTATGGACTGGGATCTTTTTATTAAGACAAAGTCCCCTGAAAGCTGTCCTGGTTGAACAAAAAGACTACTGCTTGTCATATCTTATCTTGGGTTCCCAGCCTGTGGGGAGGTCACCTGAGGCAAAGTCAACAACTGTTGACACCAAAGTCTCCTCCGGCTAGCAGAGACCAGAGAGAATATTCTCTCAAGACATAAAACAAAATGAAGAGAGAATCTGATCCGGTTGTTGTTTTTATTTGTGATCCACAGCGAAGTTTGTCTTAACAGATACTGACCTGGTCAAAACTAAGCAGACTGTGAGGCCAGCTCAAGTAACAGCCTTGTCAGACCTATGCCTCAGTTTTACTCTATGAATCTCCTCTTTGTGACAAATGACACAGAAACAGAGACAAAGGAAAGCAATGCCTATCTCTGTGAGGTTGGAAATCAACAGAAAATAAGAGTACTCAAAAGAGAAAGCATTAGAGTTGCTACACCCAACAAGCTACTGCACATAAATGGTTTTCCCTGCCAGTCTGAACTTGCATGAGGAAAAAGACAAGAGGAGACATCACTCTCACCCCAACCAGACCCTACAGGCAGAGACCTGGGAGAGAGTGACATGGTAAGAACTCTAGCCAACTTCCAGCTTTTGTCAAAAGTCCCAGGATCTCTCAGCTGCAGCCCCCAGAGTAATCAGCAGTGACCCAGTCAGTACTCTCCCACTATCACCACCAGAAACTGTTGGGAAGGCAAGCACTTTGCCCTCTCAGGGTCTCTGGCTGGGCCTGAGAATTAACAGAAGAAAAGAAAACAAGTTTATTTAATATTAGTTTTACATGACATAGGAGCATTCATAAGAGAATGAAGATCCAAAGAGGTAAAATCTAAATTCTGATGTATTGAATTGAACAAAGAGTGCTAATTATGGAAGCATAACCAAAATGAAGAGACTAGGAGAAGATAAGAAATTATTTTAGCAAGGTTTGTTAGTACAGCATTCTCCTGGCCTCAACTCCCATTTCTGGTGATAAAAATGTTTCTTTCCTCCTGGCACAGGGAGGGCAGCTCTCACATGCGAGTTTTAACTTCAGCTTTCAGGAATAAAAGGTGCTTCTCTTATGGCTTAGACAGAAAAGAATCCACCTACAATGCAGGAGACCTGGGTTTGATGCCTGGGCTGGGAAGATCCCTTGGAGAAGGGCATGGCTACCCACTCCAGTATTCTTGCCTGAAGAATCTCATGGATGGAAGAGTCTGGAGGGCTACAGCCCATAGGGTTGAAAAGATACAATATAACTGAGCAACTAACACTTTCAGGAATAAGAAGTGGAATCAAGTACCTTTCTTTCACCTGCTGTTTTTTAAGTTCCTTTAGCTCAAAATAATCAGCATGTCAAGGTGGCATTTTGGGGGTGGCATGTCCTGAAATCACTTTTCTTCCTGTGTGTGTATGGTCATACTTTCCTAAGCTATTTTTTATATGTAATTTTTAATTGGAGATTTTTAGATAATATATTGTAGCAACTCTGGATAGTTGTTGCTATCCCTGGATAGCAACCAGGGATAGCTGTTGTTGCAGATTTTTTTGTTTCTTTAGTGACTTGCCTGGATTAACTCTGTAGAGTCTGTCTCCCCAGAAATGTGCAGCCACTGATGTCTTTGCTCAAGTTTTGTTTTGTTTAGTGTATTTTTGTTTCATTTTTAAGCCTCCCTAAGGGACAGCATAATTTAATGGTCAGCCAGTGACCAACTAGAGGTTGTACATAAACTTTTTGAAACAGTAAAGTTTCCACCCTTTGCCATGGAGCTGTGTGTGTTTAAAGACTGTCATTGAACTTCAGGCAGTTTACAGTCTGCTCTAGCTTATTCTTTCTGCATCTCAAAGCTTCACATTCATCACGGACAAGTGGATAGCCAGGGCCCTATCTGATCTTTCCTCTGTGGGTGCACATCCTTGAGCACGCATACACCTGCCTCTAAATCACGAGGGCTAAATGGCCACTTGTGAACTCTGCTATCACTCTCTCTGTCTCTGAATTTTCCTTTTACTTTTCTAGCTGGTCTGTCAATCTCTCCCTTGCCCAAGCAGTATTGTGACCTCAGGCAGCTTATTTAAAATGTTTGCTATTATTCCTGGCTTTTCCTGTTATCATTTTTGACAATGCCCTTGTGTATCTGTGCTTTGCTCCATAGCAAATCAGCCCCCTCTGGTAAGGAGATTGCAATTCCTCACAGCTTGCTCTGCCTTAATAAAATTACTGAACAGCAGAGCTGGGTGAGGAACAGCAGAATCTCCAGGATGAAATACGACAGACTCCCACTATTCTCACTGATGCTTAGTTTTTATTGAATAAATGCTTCTCAATTAGATGGATGCTTTTGGTCAATTTCTAAAATCCTGGAGTGCTTGTTTTTAATAGCTTTGTTTGGTTTTATACTTGCTTTTAAGGAAGAGGTTTTGCCTCCCTTCTCACTCAACCTCTCCAGAAGTCCCAACTCACATTCAAATTTTTTGCTTTGGGCCACAGGTCCCTGCAACCTGTGGCCCAAAGCCTGTTTTTCATCATGACATGTAAAAAAGGAAGATATTCAAAACTTATGAACAAGCTTATTAATGAGGAGATACACTCCATTTTTAAATAAAATTCAATATCAAAAATGAAGTATAGAGCCAATGAAATTCCAATTAAAATATCAGTGGAATTCTTGATGGAACATGATTAGACAGTGTAGATATTGAGACAGGAATAAGCCAATGATAGAGGTTAGAAAGGGCTTCCCCAGTAGCGCAGCTGGTAAAGAATCCGTCTGCAATTCAGGAGACACCAGATCGATTCATGGGTCAGGTGGATCCCCTGGAGGAGGGCACGACAACCCACTCTGGTATTCTTATGTCGAGAATCCTCATGAACAGAGGAGCCTGCTAAGCTAAGTCAACTTCAGTTGTGTCCGACTCTGTGTGACCCCATAGACGGCAGCCCACCAGGCTCTCCTGCCCCTGGGATTCTCCAGGCAAGAACACTGGAGTGGGTTGCCATTTCCTTCTCCAATGCATGAAATTGAAAAAGTGAAAGTGAAGTCACTCAGTCATGTCCGACTCTTAGGGACCCCATGGACTTCAGCCCAACAGGCTCCTCCATCCATGGGATTTTTCAGGCAAGAGTACTGGAATGCGGTGCCATTGCCTTCTCCAACAGAGGAGCCTCGTGGGCTACAATCCATGCGGTCGCAGAGTTGGACACTACTGAGCGACTAAGCACAGCATAGTACAGAGATTAGAAAGGCTGTAAACAGAGCATGTAGGCAGAATTCTATGGACTCCCAGTGGCCCTTGTCCTTCTGTAATATCCTCCCCACTGACTGAAGTAGAATATCATGAAATGTCCTTCCCGTGAAAAGTTATATGCAAAAAATGAAGATTATCTATGTAGGTAGTCCTGGTCTAATCAAATGAGTCCTTTAAAAGTAAAGTCCATTCTCTGGTTAGTGAGAGAACAGAGACTCAGAGATTAAAAGGCAGAGAAGTATCTGATATGGAATTGCTGACTTTGAGTATGGAGGTGGCACCGACCAAGGAATGTAGGTGGCCTTGAGATGCTGAGAGTGGCCCCAGACTAATAGCCAAGGAAATAGGGACCTCATTCTTAAAACCCCAAGGCACTGAATTCTGCCAGCAACCTGAATGAGTCTGAAAGCAGGTCATTCTCCAAAACCTCCAGATAAGAGCCCAGTCTAGCCAACATCTTGATTTCAGCTATGAACCCAGCTGAGCCTACCTGGATTTCTGATCTACAGAGCTGTGAGATAATAAGTGGGTATTGTTTTAACTGAAATTTCTGTGGTAATTTGTTATACAACTAATAAACAACTAATGCACCCCCCTAAAAGGCAGAGGAACCAGAGATCAAATTGCTAACATCTGCTGGATCATCGAAAAAGCAAGAGAGTTCCAGAAAAACATCTATTTCTGCTTTATTGACTATGCCAAAGCCTTTGACTGTGTGGATCACAATAAACTGTGGGAAATTCTGAAAGAGATGGGAATACCAGACCACCTGACCTGCCTCCTGAGAAACCTGTATGCAGGTCAGGAAGCAACAGTTAGAACTGGACATGGAACAACAGACTGGTTCCAAATAGGAAAAGGAGTAGGTCAAGGCTGTATATTGTCACCCTGTTTATTTAACTTCTCTGCAGAGTACATCATGAGAAACACTGGACTGGAAGAAACACAAGCTGAAATCAAGATAACCAGGAGAAATATCAATAACCTCAGATATGCAGATGACACCACCCTTATGGCACAAAGTGAAGAGGAACTAAAAAGCCTCTTGTTGAAGGTGAAAGTGGAGAGTGAAAAAGTTGGCTTAAAGCTCAACATTCAGAAAACAAAGATCATGGCATCCGGTCCCATCACTTCAAGGGAAATAGATGGGGAAACAGTGGTAACAGTGTCAGACTTTATTTTTATGGGCTCCAAAATCACTGCAGATGGTGACTGCAGCCATGAAATTAAAAGGAGCTTCCTCCTTGGAAGGAAAGTTATGACTAACCTAGATGGCATATTCAAAAGCAGAGACATTACTTTGCCAACAAAGGTTCGTCTAGTCAAGGCTATGGTTTTTCCTGTGGTCATGTATGGATGTGAGAGTTGGACTGTGAAGAAGGCTGAGCACCAAAGAATTGATGCTTTTGAACTGTGGTGTTGGAGAAGACTCTTGAGAGTCCCTTGGACTGTAAGGAGATCCAACCAGTCCATTCTGAAGGAGATTAGCCCTGGGATTTCTTTGGAAGGAATGATGCTAAAGCTTAAACTCCAGTACTTTGGCCACCTCATTCGAAGAGTTGACTCATTGGAAAAGACTCTGATACTGGGAGGGATTGGGGGCAAGAGGAGAAGGGGACGACAGAGGATGAGATGGCTGGATGGCATCACTGACTTGATGGACATGAGTCTGAGTGAACTCTGGGAGTTGGTGATGGACAGGGAGGCCTGGTGTGCTGCAATTCATGGGGTCACAAAGAGTCAGACATGACTGAGTGACTGATCTGATCTGATATTTATATAAGTATTTGAGAGATGACAGAGCTGTCTTTGCAGATTCTTGGTGAAAGGAGGATCTATTCAATGAGTAATTCTAGGACAAATGATCATACTCCAATGCTTTGGCCACCTCATGAGTAGAGTTGACTCATTGGAAAAGACTCTGATGCTGGGAGGGTTTGGGGGCAGGAGGAGAAGGGGATGACAGAGGATGACATGGCTGGATGGCATCACTGACTCAATGGACGTGAGTTTGAGTGAACTCTGGGAGTTGGTGATGGACAGAGAGGCCTGGTGTGCTGCAGTTCATGGGGTCACAAAGAGTCGGACATGACTGAGTGACTGAACTGACTGAAAGAATTCAAAAGGGCTGGATCTCTACCTCAAAATATGACAAGCAGATAGAAAGTTTCAACATGAAAGACGTAAAATAAATGCATAAAAGAATTGAAAATTGAAGTATGTAAAAAATTTTAAATTCAACTAGCAAAGGTCAACAGTGAACAAAGAAAAAGGAAGGAAAGAACAAGAAGTCTGAAAAGCAGGAGTGTGCAATATCTCATTGAAGAGCCAACTCATTGGAAAAGACACTGGTGCTGGGCAAGATTGAGAGCAGGAGGAGAACAGGGCAACAGAGGATGAAATAGTTTGATAGCATCCCCGACTCAGTTGACATGAGTCTGAACAAACTCTGTGAGACAGTGAAAATCAGGGAAGCCTGTGTGCTGTAGTTCATGGGGTCGCAAAGAGTCAGATACGACTTAGCAATTAAACAACAACAACGTCTCAAGAGTCCTGAGAGAAGCATGTTTGTAGAAAAGAAGTTGCCATCTGTGTTGAATTCTACTGACGGGGGAATTTGAGGAAGACAGAAAAGCATACACTGGATTTGAAGACACAAAGATAACTGATGACCAGAACAAGAGCATCTCAGTGGAGTAGGAGGAAACCCAGGGTAGTGCATGGACAGCTGTGTCTCTTGTTCACTACCCTTCCAGAAAATGCCACCTCTCCCCCATGCAGTGTGCTTGAATCAAGAAGCAGTTCCTACAGGCCTAAAATGCCCTATCACTTGCATATTCACAGCTCTCCTAAAATACCCATGGTAGTGACAGGTGTCTATTTGGCTTTTATTTTGTAACAGAACAAGTAGAATTACTCTCTGTTTCATGATTTACTTAGCTGATTTCACATGCTTTTGAGAATTGTATCATTTGTCTCACAGTTTTTCCTTTCTAGGAAGATTAGAAAGAGAGAAACCATAACAAAATTGTGGCAATCTCTACAGTCAAAATAGGTCTTAGTTGTTTCTAGTCAAGGCAAACTTTCTGGAGAGTCAAGGGATAGATATTTGAGTTGCATTTTGCAGTGCTAAAATCTTACACTATATATACATATGTGTGTATATATATATATATATATATATATATATAGTGTATGTGTGTGTGTGCTCAGTCCCTTCAGCTGCATCCAACTCTTTGCAACCCCATGGATTGTAGTCCACCAGGCTCCTCTGTCTATGGGATTCTCCAGGCAAGAATACTGGACTGGGTTGCTATGTCCTCCTCCAGGGGATCTTCCTGACCCAGGGATCAAACCTGCATCTTCTGTGTCTCCTGCATTGCAGGTGGATTCTTTACCACTGAGCCACTGGGGAAGCCCATATATAGTGTGTATACACACACACACACACATACGTGTGTGTAGCATAAAAACCCTGAAACTAATCTCCCTCCCCTTTTTTTTTTTTCCATTGTCCCTTGCAAGGTTGACTTAACTGGTCATTTGGCCCCACTAGTTCAATAAAAAAAAAAAAAAAAACCTGAGTGTAAGGAGGTGCAGGGGAATGGTCAGAGGCCCACTCCTGTGCTCCCTCAGGACTGGTTGTATCTCAACTAGTGAAATCTTGAAAATATTCCCCTTTCTCCAAATTATTCTATTCCAACAAAAATAGCTCCTAAACTATAGAAGCTCTGGATGTGCAAAAGGATTTCAAGATTTCGCTAATGAAGATTATAATTAAAATATTTAAATGGGTTTTTAATTTTCTTTTTAGGCTATGCTATTTCCTAGTCCTCTCAAGGAGCTGCTATTGTTCAATCCTGACAGAATTCTGTTAGAAATTATAGCCTGCTGCCTTTCAGTATCTTCATTAAAATGCAATGCTGCCAGATATATCTGCATGCATATGAATGAAGCATCTATAGAATAATTAAGTCATGAATAACACATTGCTGAGCATGGCTTTTCCTGAATAGGGAAAGACTATTATTTATGAACCCAGAGATTTTATGTTATATGAAAAAATAATTGCCCATAACATGTATTATTTGAAGACACATTAATTTAAATTATGATTGCCCTTTTATAGACTCCATCTTTAATAAAATGGCATTTACATTAGAAAATGAATGTGAATTCATGTGCCATTTTTCTTTATTTTGCTCAAAAGGCCACATGAAAGCTTTTTGGCAATGGGGATCGCATAATTTGAGAATCTTGAGATCTTTTACAAACAACGTCATTAGAATCCAGCAACTTCACAGACCTGGGTCCAAACTAATAGCTACATATCAATGGAAAAACATAGATACTGTTCACAAGCAGTACTTAGGCTTTTTCAAGGAGCACTGTAGAAGCAAAAGCTGAACTACCCTGAGTCTACCCCTCCCCCGTGCAGCGTGTTTGACTCAAGAAGCAGTTCTTTTCCAAAAGCCCCAGTTTAGCAAGGACCACATTCTGGAGTTAAACTGTGCTGTAGTTTCAGCTCTGTTTAATGTTTAGCTCCAGACTCTCCCGAGACCTGTAACCACGGCCACTGTGTGCTGAAGTCTAGAGACAGAGGAAGAATAAGGGAGAAGGCATGAGACAGACTGGAGAGGGAAAAAGGACACAAAGCTCAAGGTGAAAAGAAAAAGGTAATACCCCTTCCTTCTTGACCTCCCTGAGGTCCTGAATTGAGTCTCTTTTGTAGTCAAAGCTCTTTGTGATTCATTTCATATTTGGTTTTTCTTCTGCTTCTTTTTTAAAACGCAACACACTCAGTAAACTCTCAGGAAAGTCTCCTTGAGGAAGGGTCAGAGTTAAATGTCAGCAGAGAAAAGAAGCCTACCACCTACTAGTCCGAGTGGCAGTCAAAGGACCTGTCTGCAGTCCAGGGAACCGCTTCCTCCTTTCCACTTTCCCTTGCAGGTGCCTCAGTCCACTCTTTTACCTGCAGCTTCCCCCCTGGGGCCCTGTCCACAATCTCCCATCCCCCCACCCCATGCCCCACCCTGCCTTTCTATCCTCCACAACCCACCCAAGGACAAGTACACTCCCTAAACCATTTCTGATTAAGTCATTTATCTGATAAAAATTCCACAGCAGTTTCTCAGGATCAGTTCCAAACCACTCAACATGATTCAAACACCCTGCAGGACCTGGCTCCAGACTGCCTCTCCAGCTCCCTCTGCAGAGCCTTGCATGGTCCCCTCTCTCCAGTTTAAATCAATTACTCACCACTTTTTGAGTGCATCTGTTCCATGTCCTCAGACATACTGTTTCCCTAACTGACATCTAGTCCTCCTTAAATATTCACCTCAAAGACCCACTAGACCTGCAAGCATTCCCTGCCCATCCCCACCCCCACTTGTTTTCATGTCCCCCATGGAAAACACTTTTACTCTTTTCTACAATTGTTGATTTGTTTGTCTATTTTCCCCACTAGAGTACAGTCTCCTTAAAAGCAGAAAAATATTTCCTTGGACTTTGTGTTCCTATCACCTGTTCCAGGGTATAACAATAAAAGCCCCTTGAATGAAAGAATTAAATATAGCATAAGGCAGAACAAGGTAAGTGCTGTCACCTTCTGCCTTATGTAGTAGTGAGTAAAACAAAGGTTCTTAGAGACCAGAAGTTTAACCTTGACTCTACTATATATTAAGTGATGACAAATTATCCTATTCCTCTGGTCATCTTTACTCTGTAGATATAGACATTTGTTTTTTACAGAGTTGTTTTGAAGATTAAATTAAATAAGGGAAAATAAGTATTGAGTGGGAGACCTGGCATATAATATGTAATGGTAGTTATTAGTATTGTTATTTTTATTACTATCAAAGTACAGCCAATAAAAACTTAAAAGGCAATTTGAGGTAGGGTGGGATATATTCCCAGGTGGCCTAGAGGTGAAGTATCTGCCAATGCAGGAGATGCAAGAGACACAGGTTTGATCCCTGGGTTGGGAAGATCCCCTGGAGTAGGAAATAGCAACCCAGTATTCTTGCCTGGAAAATTCCATGGACAGAGAAGCCTGACAGGCTACTGTCCATGGGGCCACAAAGAGTCAAATACAGCTGAGCACACATGGCACACAGGGATATATTCACCTTCATTTGTGGTGTTGGAGAAGACTCTTGAGAGTCCCTTGGACTGCAAGGAGATCCAGCCAGTCCATCCTAAAGGAGATCAGTCCTGGCTGTTCATTGGAAGGACTGATGTTGAAGCTGAAACTCCAACACTTTGGCCATCTGATGTGAAGAGCTGACTCACTGGAAAAGACCCTGATGCTGGGAAAGACTGAAGGCAGGAGGAGAAGGGGAAGACAGAGGATGAGATGGTTGGATGGCATCACCGATTCGATGGACATGGGTTTGGGTAGACTCCGGGAGTTGATGATGGACAGGGAGGCCTGGTGTGCTGCAGTTCATGGGGTCACAAAGACTGAGCCACTGAACTGAACTGATATCATTAAAAAGAATACAAGACTCCCACATAATCCATAATGAAACACTATAACTAAAATAGCATAAGCAGACTGGCAAACCAATCTTATTTTGCTACTCCATTCAATTCCTCTGTCAGGGTGTGGTGGGGTAAAGGATACTCTGCTGCCAAGTCACTTCAGCCGTGTCCGACTCTGTGCAACCCCATAGATGGCAGCCCACCAGGCTCCCCTGTCCCTGGGATTCTCCAGGCAAAAACACTGGAGTGGGTTGCCATTTCCTTCTCCAAAGCATGAAAGTGAAAAGTGAAAGTGAAATCGCTCAGTCGTGTCCGACTCTAGCGACCCCAAAGACTGCAGCCTACCAGGCTCCTCCATCCATGGGATTTTCCAGGCAAGAACACTGGAGTGGGTTGCCATTTCCTTCTCCAGTGCATGAAAGGGAAAAGCGAAAGTGAAATCGCTCAGTTGTGTCCGACTCTAGTGACCCCATGGCCTGCAGCCCACCAGGCTCCTCCATCCATGGGATTTTCCAGGCAAGAGTACTGGAGTGGGATCAAGGGCTAGTCACACCTATTCAGGCATCAGTTGTTTCCTTATCTATGTAATTGGAAAAGTGGACTATCAGATCTCTAAGGTTCCTCACTTCACCAAAATCATAATTACAAGTGGAAGTATGGCCCTTACCCTAAAAAGAAAAAAAATAATTATGATGGGACTAGACTATTAAAGTATAAGTGACCTGGTTTTGCTCATTTGTCCCCTCTCCCCACTGTTCTAATGATGTGCTGTGTGCCTAGTTGCTCAGTCTTATCCAACTCTTTGCAACTCCATGGATTGTAGCCCGCCAGGTTCCTCTGTCCACGGGGATTCTCCAGGCAAATATACTGGAGTGAGTTGCCGTATCCTCCTCCAGGGGATCTTCCCAGCGCAGAAACTGAACCCAGCTCTCCCACATTGCAGGCAGATTCTTTACTGTCTGAGCCACCAGGGAAGCATACTGCCAGCCTAACACTAAGATTTCATGCCATGGAATCCTCAGAATGTGGAAGGTGGAGAAAAAACAAAAGTTAACTGGGTAGTTATCTGGAAGAGATCAGTGAAAGCTGCAAACTGACAGAGCAGGTGGGCAGAGAGGAAGGTGAGGGAACAAGAAGACCTGAGGGAGGACACTGAAAAGGTTCAAGGTAAGATGACATAGATTAGAGAAAAGTTACTGAGCACGACAGGAGGCAGCAGGGGATTTTTATGAGTTACCGTGAAACATAATCTCCATTCCCACTTATGCCTTTCAAGAGAAACAAGTAAAACAGTCTTTCCCTAAATGTAGCACTTCCTGGGTGATTGGATTTGATCATTTGATCCGATCATTCAAAATGAGTCAAAATGTCAGTGAACTTACACCAATTAATGAGAAGACAGAAGTACCAATTGATACACCCACAAATATGTGTACTCTGAATGTGTTTAATTGTCAGGGTAAAGCAGATGAATGAAATATGATTTGAGGTACCTTCAGAATACTTTTAAAAATTAAAAGCTTGACATTTTAGAGATGAGGGAAAGAGAAAAGTGGTGAACTTCCTTATCATCCAATGATAAGCCAGTCAGGCCTAATGAAATCCATGTAAATAACATAATCGACAAAAGTAAAGAAATTATTCCAATACTGTGGATGAAAAATTATTTCATGAACAGGTGAGGATTACTCAAAAAGTTTAACTTTTTTACCTCTTTTTTTAACTTTATATAAGTAACGTAGTCTGTTTTTTAAAAGGTATGGTTACCTTTCTACTTGATAGTGCTGAGGCTTGATTTTTTTTTTTAAATATTTATTTATTTGGCTGAGCCAGATCATAGGATCTTTGATCTTTGTTGCAGGATGTGGGTCTTTACTTGCAGCATCTGAAATCTTTAGTTGCAGCATATAGGATCAAGTTCCCTGACCAGGGATTGATCCCAGGCCCCCTGCATCAGTTCAGTTCAGTTCAGTTCAGTCACTCAGTCGTGTCTGACTCTTTGTGATCCCATGGACTGCAGCATGCCAGGCCTCTCTGTCCATCACCAACTCCCAGAGTTTACTCAAACTCATGTCCCCTGAGTCGGTGATGCCATCCAACCATCTCATCCTCTGTCATCCCCTTCTCCTCCTGGCCTCAATCTTTCCCAGCATCAGGGTCTTTTCAAATCAGTCAGCTCTTTGCATCAGGTGGCCAAAATATTGGAGTTTCAGCTTCAGCATCAGTCCTTCCAATGAATATTCAGGACTGATTTCCTTTAGGATGGACTGGTTGGATCTCCTTGCAGTCCAAGGAACCCTCAAGAGTCTTCTCCAACCACAGTTCAAAAACATCAGTTCTTTGGGGCTCAGCTTTCTTTATAGTCCAACTCTCACACCCATACATGACTACTGGAAAAACCATAGCTTTGACTAGATGGACCTCTGTCGGCAAAGTAATGTCTCTGCTTTTTAATATGCTATCTAGGTCTTGCCTGGAAAATCCCATGGACAGAGGAGCCTGGTACGCTGCAGTCCATGGGGTCGCTAGGAGTCGGACACGACTGAGCGACTTCCCTCTCACTTTTCACTTTCGTGCATTGGAGAAGGAACTGGCAGCCCACTCCAGTATTCTTGCCTGGAGGATCCTAGAGATGGCGGAGCCTGGTGGGCTGCCATCGATGGGGTCATACAGAGTCGGACACGACTGAAGCAACTTAGCATAGCATAGCATAGGTTGGTCATAACTTTCGTTCCAAGGAGTAAGCGTCTTAATTTCATGGCTGCAGTCATCATCTGCAGTGATTTTGGAGCCCCCCAAAATAAATCTGTCACTGTTTCCACTGTTTCCCCATCTATTTGCCATGAAGTGATGGGACCAGATGCCATGATCTTAGTTTTCTGAGTGTTGAACTTTAAGCCAACTTTTTCACTCTTCTCTTTCCCTGCATTAGGAGAATGAAATCTTAGCCACTAGATCACCAGGGAAGTTCCAAAGGGTGAAATTTTCAAGGAGAACAAATGTCAGTTAGGGAAACAATATGGTGAGGACATGGAACTTGATGAATTCAAGGAACTATAAATCATTTAGTTAGACAAATCAGGAGACTAATGAATACAATATAACAAAGATTTCCCTGGTTGCAGAGTATAGGAGGCATGAGGAGAATCTTGTTAGGAAACTGAGGCAATAATTCAGCTGAGAAACAATGATAACATGAACCAAATAATGTAATTGAAGATGAGGGGTTTTGAAGACTTGGGTTTGAGTCCCAACATTCTCACCCTTTATACATGTGATCTTGGACAAATTACTTACGTCTCTACATCTTAATTTCAGAAACTAGAAAATGAGAATAAGAGTAAATAAGATTGTTGGAAGATTTTTTAAAAGATAAGGCATGCAAAGCATTCAGGACAGTACCTGGGCTGAAAAACATAGACACGCAAGTAATCAGCAAAGATGTGGGCGTTAGACTAGGACGACTGCTCAAGTTCCAAGTATGGAGGAGAAAGGAGAAAACCAAGGCTGCCTAGGTTAACAGAGTGGGTTTCTGACTCCTTAAATTCTAACCCTCCTGCTGTTCTAGAATTCCACTGCTTCTTTATGGATGATAAAAAATATATATACCACATAAATGATGACACTGTCACTACCAACCAGCTATTTGCTTCGTGGTGGCTCATGTTTGAAACCAGCAGCCAGAAATAATAGGAAGAAACCATGTGTGAATGTGGCTGGTCAGCCTTCTTGATAAATCCCATTCCCCACTTGGCCTGATAAAACTGTGTGATTTTTCTCAGTGTCTCAGAATGGAGAAATGAGGTCTGCTTTTTTAAGCTGTTTTGATTTTAGTTTTAATTAGTATTGTTTCTGGGGAATTCATTGCTTTAATTAATGATGTGCCCTGAATCTCTTAAGTGAAGAATGTCATTGAAAACATGAATATGTAATGACTACAACTTTCTTTATCCCAGCTGAGGAGGGTGGCTGTTAGTTGACTCTCACCTCTCAGTACAAGGACCTGAGGTACCAAAAGGAGCTGGGCTGCAAGGTTTTATTTGCACGTCTGTTTTGTTTTGTTTTTTTTTGTTTGTTTGTTTTTTTAGTTCAAGAGTTCTTTTGTTTTATTTAAAAGCTGAGTGCATTAACTAGAAACTAGAGAGTAAAAGCAATCAACTTGCTTTGGTGCCCTTTCAGACCTTCTCTTAACTGCTTGTAAATCAATATGATAAGTTCCAAATCAGGGTTTCTCAATCTCATCACATTTTGGAGCAGATAATTCTTTGTCATAGGAGACTGTTCTATGCATTGTGGGACATCTAGCAACATCCCTGGCCTCTACCCACTAGATGCTAGTAGTATCTCTCATTTATGACAATCAAAACATGTCTCTGAAAGGAGGAAAGAATATACAAAATTCTCTTAATATGAGATGAGAGGTCCTATATAATTTAAACTCCTTCATCTCTTACTTCATCTTCTACTACTCTCCTGCTCACCTACATACACACTGACTTTCCAAATTGCTCATAAATAGGTGAGCTATTTGTGCTATGATATGAATTTCTGGATCCAAATGCTTGACTTTACATTGTCTATATGCAAATACCTTTTTCTTAGATGTGGCTTTTCAATATCATCTCCAGCTCTGGAGTGCATGTATATTTTCAAATTAGAGTTTCCTCAAGATATATGCCCAGGAGTGAGATTGCCAGATCTATTTTTAGTTTTTTAAGGAAATTCCATACTATTTTCCATAGTAGCTATACCAATTTGCATTCTCACCAATAGGATAGAAAGATACCTTTTTCTCCATACCTTCTCCAGCATTTGGTATTTCTAGACTTTTTAATGATGACCGTTCTGACCAATGTGATGTGCTTTGTCGTAGTTTTGATTTGCATTTCTCTGGTAATTAGTGATGTTGAGCTTCTTTTCATGTGCCTATTGGCCATCTTTGTTTCCTCTTTGAATAAATGTCTATTTAGGTTTTCTGCCTGTTTTTTGATTGGCTAGTTTGTTTGTTTTTTGTTTTTGTTTTTGTGTTGGATGAGCTGTTTGTATATTTTGAAAATTAAGCCCTTGTCAGTCATATCATTTGCAAGTATTTTCTCCCATTCCATAAGTTGTCTTTTCATTTTCTCATGGTTTCCTTTGCTGCACAAAAGCTTATAAGTTTGATTAGTTTCCATTTGCTTTTATTTTTGTTGCCTTGGGAGACTGACCTAAGAAAACAATGCTATAATTTACTTCAGAAAATATTTTGCCTATGATCTCTTATATAAATTTTATGATATCGTGTCTTATGTTTAAGTCTTTAAGCCATTTTGAGTTTATTTTTGTACATAATGTGAGGGAGTATTCTAACTTCACTGATGGATATGTAGCTGTCCAATTTTGCCAACACCACTTGCCCCTGGCAGTGAACAAGAATCATAGCCAGAAGCCTAAATGAAATAGGAGGTTGGATCAAAGACCCCTGCCAGAAAGTCAGGACCCCCAAGGGCGATATTCTCAATGGGTGAACTAGAAACAGTCTCTCTCTAAAAGAGAGTCATGGAGATACCATCTTTCTCAGCCTTAGCTTTGTGTGAAAAGAGAAAAACTATAAAGAAGAAAACAAAAATAAATGCCTCCAATGAAATTCTTCACACAGATTCTTATAGTTTGAGGGCCAAAATCCACACCGCCCATGTACTTGAAAAGCTAAACCAAAGATAACTTGAGTGACCTTTGGTTGACAGTATTCTCAGAAACCTGGCTGAAAAATCAACTCTGCCCTAGAAAAATTAACCTTGGGCACAGACTCAAAGAAAATTCTGAGATACAGTTCTAAGATATATATTACATTCACAATCAAAATTATCAATCTGAGAAGAAAGAAAATCATGATGAGTGAAAGCTGAAAGACAAACAGATTAAAACAATAAAGAATAGATACTAAAGTAATCAGACCCCAAATATTAAATATGTTTAATATGTTTCAAAAACTAAGATATTAAAAATATTGAAAGGCACAAGAAACTATTAGAATTGGCCATTTGGATATAAAACGGAACCAAATCAAAATTCTAGAAATGGAAAAAAAATAAAATTAAAAAAGCAACAGATTAGATTTAGCAGTGGAGAGATTTAGTGAACTGGAAAGTAGAGATTTTTTTTAAATGACAAAACATGGTCCGAGAGAGACAAGAAAAATATGAAGTAGACGATAAGACACATAAAGGAGACAGTGAGAAAGTCTGCTGTGCTCAATCAACTGGTAAAGAAACTCGGAAGGAAATATTAGCAGTAGCAACTGCAAAATTCAGGCAGACTTCAAAAGCTGCTCCCTGCTATGTAGAGTATTAATATTAAAGGAGCATGGATACTTGCTGAGTCCCAAGGCTGAGAAGAAAGGCTGCCAACTTGAGACAAAATATAAATGGAAGGGGAAAATCTGACCAAACCTTCTCTTCCTTCCTACTCCAATTGATAGTGACATATTAATATAATCGTGAAAGAAGGAAAGTGCTAGGTCTCAAAGGCCACATGCCTAAGAACCAAACTGTAATGGGACCATGGGACAGGGGATAGTAGATTCTCCAGGAGGAGCATTGATTGTTGCTCATTCTCCCTGCTTATATAACACAATTAGAGTAATCTAGAAAACAATTAATCCCCCTTCCCTGCTCTTCAGAAGTCATCAAAAATCTGTCTCTAAGAGAAAGTCTGAGACTCCTTGTGTATCCTAAGCATGGACATTCTTCTACAGAAATAATCACACTGAAGGACAGAAGTGGACAAGCTTTTAAAAGGACTAGAATATTTCAGGAACTGTTTGAGGTTTGAGAGCCATATGGTTGGTATCACAACTACTAAACTCTGCCACTATAATACAAAAGTAGCCATTGACAATGCATGAATGAATGAGCCTGGCTGTGTTCTAATAAAACTTTATTCATAAAAGCAGGTGATAGGGGGCTTCTAGGGTGGCTAAGTGGTAAAGAATCCACCTGCCAATCCAGAGACACGGGTTCAAACCCTGATCCAGGAAGATCCTACATGCCACGGAGCAGCCGAGCCCATGTGCCACAACTATTGAGCCTGTGCTCTAGAGCCCACGAGTTACAACTACTGAGCCCATGTGCTGCAACTAGTGAAGCCTGAGCGCCCTAGAGCCCTTGTTCCACAAAAGAAGCCACTTCAATGAGAAGCCCAAGCAACACAACTACAGAGTAGCCACCTCTCGCCAAACTAGAGAATAGCCCTCGCGGCAGTGGAGACTAAACAAATAAATAGAATTATTTTTTTAAAAAGCAGGTAGTAGGTTGTAGTTTGCTAACCCCTGCTATAAAGAATTATTATCTAGAAATACAAATATTGCCAGCATTCAATAAATGGAACTGTTCTAAAATTATTTTTAATGATCACTCATTTTAAAACTCATTATGATAATTGAGGAAAATGTCCTCTAGCATTTGGACACAGTCATAGTATAAAAGCCTGGGAAATATAACTGGGTGAGTCACAGTGGCCCAATTCAAACAGTATACCCATGATGGGATGAGATAGTCAAGTAGTTAGGGCAACAACAGACTGCAGAGTAACTTACACATGGTGATACAGATCATAACAGACAGAATAAACATAACTTTCAGAGGGCATTATGTGTGGCTTTGTTGTTTTCACACAATGAAAGTCATTCACTTCCGAGGTAGAGACACTCCAGTGCACAGGCTGAGGAGACATCCCATGGGGAAGATAGCTTTAAAAAGCAGGAGACACTGAAGGAAGTTTACTCCAGTGCCCTCTTCTCTGGATTCTGTTCCTGCTAGTAGAAAAGGTCATGCATGTCATTTTATCTACCTCTAGCTACAGATAAACAAGGATTACCCAATAAATCAGAATTTTAGAATAGAATAGAATGCTTTCTTTTGCCATTTTGAACAAAATGAACATGCTTACAAATTCTCATGTTTTTCTTGAACAAATAAAAAAATATATAACTTATATGCAGAGTACATCATGTGAAATGCTGGACTGGATGAAGTACAAGCTGGAATTATGGGAGAAATGTCAACAACTTTAGATATGCAGATGATACCATTCTAATGGCAGAAAGTGAAAAGGAACTAAAGAGCCTCTTGATGAAAGTGAAAGGGGAGAATGAAAAAGCCAGCTTAAAACTTAACATTCAAAAAGCTAAGACCATGGCATCCGGTCCCATCACTTCATGGCAAATAGATGGGGAAATGATGGAAACAGTGACAGACTTTATTTTGCGGGGCTCCAAAATCACTGCAGACAGTGACTGCAGCCATGAAATTAAGTCACTTGCTCCTTGGAAGGAAAACCATGACAAACCTAGACAGCATATTAAAAAGCAGAGACATTACTTTGTCAACAAATGTTCATCTAGTCAAAGCTATGGTTTTTTCAGTAGTCATGTGTGGATTGTGAGAGTTGGGCCATAAATAAGGATGAGATCTGAAGAATTATTTGAATTGTGGTGTTGGAGAAGACTCTTGAGTCCCTTGGACAGCAAGGAGATCAAACCAGTCAATCCTAAAGGAAATCAACTCTGAATATTCACTGTAAGGACTGATGCTGAAGCTGAAGCTCCAATACTTTGGCCACCTGATGCAAAGAGCTAACTCATTGGAAAAGATCCTGATGCTGGGAAAGATTGAAGGCAGGAGGAGAAGGCAGGAGATTGAAGGCAGGGCAACAGAGGATAAGATGATTGATGGCATCACCAAGTGAAAGGACATGAGTTTGAGCAAGCTTCAAGGGGATAGTAATGGACAGGGAAGCCTGATGTGCTGCAGTCCCTGGGGGTCACAAAGAGTTGGACGTGACTTAGCGAACTGAACAACAACAATCATAAAAAGATTTTTACATAATAAAATTGCTTTCTATTTTCACCTGAATTTTTAATTAGTATAGAATAATAGCTAATATTATTGATTGTTTAATATGCCCAGGTACCATTCTAAATACTTTTATATGAATTATTCAATCCTCATAACTCAATAAGTTTGGCAGCATAATTGATTTGTAAGATATATGTTTAACCTGTGATAACACTCAAGACACCCATTTTAACTTTTCTTTCCTGCTCTCCTCATACCTACTTCATAATGTCTTAGATTAAGCTCAATGAAGAACTTACCATGTGAGACACACATACACACAAAAATCTGAGCAAACTAGAATGGCTCAGCTTCCCAGACTTTATCCTCTGAAGAAATGGGCTTCACTGGTAGCTCAGCTGGCAAAGAATTCACCTGCAATGCAGGGGACCCCAGTTTGATTCCTGGGTCAAGAAGATCCCCTGGAGAAGGGATAGGCTACCCACTCCAGTATTACTGGGCTTGCCTGGTGGCTCAGATGGTAAAGAATCCCCCTGAAATGCTGGAGACCTGGGTTTGATCCCTGGGTTGGGAAGATTCCCTGGAAGAGGACATGGCAACCCATTCCATTATTCTTGCCTGGAGAATCCCCATAGACAGAGGAGCCTAGCAGGCTACATTTCATGGGGTCACAAAGAGTCAGACATGACTGAGTGGCCAAGTGCAGCACCAGGGAAGAAATATAAAAATAAAAATGAGCTGAAGAACAAGAAGAGTTTTGGGGGTTCAGATCCAAGTTCCTGGATGCCTGAGTTTGTTGCATGAACCCTCACCCCCTCACTCCTGGTTTGGAGGGTACTCCATGAGACAGCTGTGGTATAGTGAGACTACAGGAAGAGGAGACTGGCACCTTGCTTGCCAGTTGCTTACTTGCTGAGCCTCAGGACTTACAACCAGAACCTGAGGAAAGGAATTTTAGAAGGGAAAGTATTGGCAAAGAAAAGCAGAAGAGAGCAAGACTCAGTCCCCAAAGCTACTCCCCATCACACAAATACACACCATGTTTCTTGAGAAGCATAAATAATAGAATCACAGCCACATCCACAAATCTCAAAACCATGAACACAGGGAAATCAAAAGATAAATATGAAGGGAAGAAAAGGTATCTGCCAAATGGCCCACATTCATCACAATTGTAGTTAAGATGGCTGTCAGGTGGAAGATGCAGCCAGATACTTCATGGAAACCATAAATGCCTAGACCACTGCTCAGAAACAAGTCCATTCCTATTCAGATTTGTGAATCTCCCTCATCAGGAGGTCTGGAATAAACTCCATCAGAGATGATGATCGACTCAGTAGTGTACAGCCAATTAGCCATCACGGAGTCCTAGTGGTCAAGAAAGGCTATTTTCCCCCAACCACATCTTCTACTTCTTTCTTCCAGATGTGGCAAAAGGAGAGAGGAAACCACTCCAACCCTTTTCTTCCTCAAGAATTCTCCCAGCTGAATGTGTTTGCTATTTCAGATCCTTCAGAAAGCAAATGCCCAGATAAGAATTAGATATACAAATAATTAATTGGAGGAAACAACTATAAAGCATAAAGGAGAAGGAGCAAAGAGTGGATGGGGAAAATCTTCAGACCATGATGCTTACCTGACACTTGCGAAATGAGAGAAGGAAGGAGGATTGGGTAGGCAGAGGCCCCAGACAGCAGAGCAGATCTCAGAAAGCTTTGACCAGGCCAATGGAGCATTCTAGAGAAAGTTTGTCCCTTAGAGGAGACCATGATGCTTACCTGACACTTGCGAAATGAGAGAAGGAAGGAGGATTGGGTAGGCAGAGGCCCCAGACAGCAGAGCAGATCTCAGAAAGCTTTGACCAGGCCAATGGAGCATTCTAGAGAAAGTTTGTCCCTTAGAGGAGCCTCGTGTTGAGCAGGAATGGCCCAGCCCTTGTATACCTGCCATGCTCATTTATTGGATCTGAGCAGCCCAGGAAGCATGTAACCTCCTTATCATGAACACTTCAGAGGATCCCAGAATTTCAGCATCTGGAGGCTGTCAGCTAACTATTCTCTTTGCAGCTTGTTCTCATTTCAAGGGACATGTGGACAACATGCTTCATTAGCTTCCACAAGATCCATTAAGTCTATTCTGGGATGATGATACGGACTTCACACTTGCTCATTAGAGTGAAATTATAAAGATTTTCCTCTAAGCCAGGATTAATAAGATCAGTCACAACCTCTTCCCATTCAGCAGATTATAAAGAAGAACTAGGACGCCTGATGCATCTGCTCTACATCAGTCGTTTTTCACATTCAGCTCCCACCTCACTGCCTCGTCTCACCATTCAGCTACATGTCTGTCCTGTCAGCACCTGCTCTGGGATCAGGACCACCTTCAGATCAAAAAAAAAAAAAAAAAATTGCCTTCAGTGCAGATAATAGCGAAGTGTAGTTTGGTAACTGCTTTTAATAGTTGACAAAATGATGTGTGAATATTTTTGACTGATTTCTGTCATAGCATCTCATTCTCATTAAAAATATGGTCAAGAAAGAGGAATCAGGGGGAGCAGCTAAGATGGCGGAGGAGTAGGATGGGGAGAACACTTTCTCCCCCACAAATTCATCAAAAGAACATTTAAACGCCGAGTAAATTCCACAAAACAACTTCTGAAAGCTGGCAGAGGACATCAGGCACCCAGAAAAGCAACCCAAGTCTTCGAAAGGAGAGAGAAAAAATACAGCTCCACTCACCAGAACACCGACACAAGCTTCCCTAACCAAGAAACCTTGACAAGCCACCTGTACAAACCCACACAGAGCGAGGAAACGCCACAATAAAGAGAACTCCACAAACTGCCAGAATACAGAAAGGACACCCCAAGCTCAGCAATTTAAACAGATGAAGAGACAGAGGAATACCCAGCAGACAAAGGAACAGGATAAAAGCCCACCAAACCAAACAAAAGAGGAAGAGATAGGGAATCTACCTGATAAAGAATTCCGAATAATGATAGTGAAATTGATCCAAAATCTTGAAATCAAAATGGAATCACAGATAAATAGCTTGGAGACAAAGATTGAGAAGATGGAACAAAGGTTTAACAAGGACCTAGAAGAAATAAAAGAGAGTCAATATAAAATGAATAATGCAATAAATTAAATTAAAAACACTCTGGAGGCAACAAATAGTAGAATAACAGAGGCAGAAAATAGGATTAGTGAATTAGAAGATAGAATGGTAGAAATAAATGAATCAGAGGGGATAAAAGAAAAACGAATTAAAAGAAATGAGGACAATCTCAGAGACCTCCAGGACAATATTAAACACTACAACATTCGAATCATAGGGGTCCCAGAAGAAAAAGACAAAAAGAAAGACCATGAGAAAATACTTGAGGAGATAATAGTTGAAAACTTCCCTAAAATGGGGAAGGAAATAATCACCCAAGTCCAAGAAACCCAGAGAATCCCAAACAGGATAAACCCAAGGCGAAACACCCCAAGACACATATTAATCAAATTAACAAAGATCAAACACAAAGAACAAATATTAAAAGCAGCAAGGGAAAAACAACAAATAACACACAAGGGAATTCCCATAAGGATAACAGCTGATCTTTCAATAGAAACTCTTCAAGCCAGGAGGGAATGGCAAGACACACTTAAAGTGATGAAAGAAAATAACCTACAGCCCAGATTATTGTACCCAGCAAGGATCTCATTCAAGTATGAAGGAGAAATCAAAAGCTGCTCAGACAAGCAAAAGCTGAGAGAATTCAGCACCACCAAACCAGCTCTCCAACAAATACTAAAGGATATTCTCTAGACAGGAAACACAAAAACAGTGTATAAACTCGAACCCAAAACAATAAAGTAAATGGCAACGGGATCATACTTATCAGTAATTACCTTAAATGTAAATGGGTTGAATGCCCCGACCAAAAGACAAAGACTGGCTGAATGGATACAAAAACAAGACCCCTACATATGTTGTCTACAAGAGACCCACCTCAAAACAGGGGACACATACAGACTGAAAGTGAAGGGCTGGAAAAAGATTTTCCATGCAAATAGGGACCAAAAGAAAGCAGGAGTAACAATACTTATATCAGATAAAATAGACTTTAAAACAAAGGCTGTGAAAAGAGACAAAGATGGTCACTACCTAATGATCAAAGGATCAATCCAAGAAGAAGATACAACAATTATAAATATATATGCACCCAACACGGGAGCACCGCAGTATGTAAGACAGATGCTAACAAGTATTAAAGGAGAAATTAACAATAACACAATAATAGTGGGAGACTTTAATACCCCACTCACACCTATGGATAGATCAACTAAACAGAAAATTAACAAGGAAACACAAACGTTAAACGATACAATAGACCAGTTAGACCTAATTGATATCTATAGGACATTTCATCCCAAAACAATGAATTTCACCTTTTTCTCAAGCGCACATGGAACCTTCTCCAGGATAGATCACATCCTGGGCCATAAATCTAGCCTTGGTAAATTCAAAAAAATAGAAATCATTCCAAGCATCTTTTCTGACCACAATGCAGTAAGATTAGATCTCAATTACAGGAGAAAAACTATTAAAAATTCCAACATATGGAGGCTGACCAACACGCTGCTGAATAACCAACAAATCACAGAAGAAATCAAAAAAGAAATCAAAATTTGCATAGAAACTAATGAAAATGAAAACACAACTCAAAACCTGTGGGACACTTTAAAAGCAGTCCTAAGGGAAAGTTCATAGCAATACAGGCATACCTAAAGAAACAAGAAAAAAGTCAAATAAATAACCTAACCCTACACCTAAAGCAACTAGAAAAGGAAGAAATGAAGAACCCCAGGGTTAGTAGAAGGAAAGAAATCTTAAAAATTAGGGCAGAAATAAATGCAAAAGAAACAAAAGAGACCATAGCAAAAATCAACAAAGCCAAAAGCTGGTTCTTTGAAAGGATAAATAAAATTGACAAACCATTAGCCAGGCTCATCAAGAAACAAAGGGAGAAAAATCAAATCAATAAAATTAGAAATGAAAATGGAGAGATCACAACAGACAACACAGAAATACAAAGGATCTTAAGAGACTACTATCAACAATTATATGCCAATAAAATGGACAACGTGGAAGAAATGGACAAATTCTTAGAAAAGTACAACTTTCCAAAACTGGAACAGGAAGAAATAGAAAATCTTAACAGACCCATCACAAGCACGGAAATGGAAACTCTAATCAAAAATCTTCCAGCAAACAAAAGCCCAGGTCCAGACGGCTTCACAGCTGAATTCTACCAAAAATTTAGAGAAGAGCTAACACCTATCCTGCTCAAACTCTTCCAGAAAATTGCAGAGGATGGTAAACTTCCAAACTCATTCTATGAGGCCACCATCACCCTAATACCAAAACCTGACAAAGATCCCACAAAAAAGAAAACTACAGGCCAATATCACTGATGAACATAGATGCAAAAATCCTTAACAAAATTCTAGCAATCAGAATCCAACAATACATTAAAAAGATCATACACCATGACCAAGTGGGCTTTATCCCAGGGATGCAAGGATTCTTCAATATCCACAAATCAATCAATGTTATACACCACATTAACAAATTGAAAAACAAAAACCATATGATTATCTCAATAGATGCAGAGAAAGCCTTTGACAAAATTCAACATCCATTTATGATAAGAACTCTCCAGAAAGCAGAAATAGAAGGAACATACCTCAACATAATAAAAGCTATATATGACAAACCCACAGCAAACATTATCCTCAATGGTAAAAAATTGAAAGCATTTCCTCTAAAGTCAGGAACAAGACAAGGGTGCCCACTTTCACCATTACTATTCAACATAGTTTTGGAAGTTTTGGCCACAGCAATCAGAGCAGAAAAAGAAATAAAAGGAATCCAAATTGGAAAAGAAGAAGTAAAACTCTCACTGTTTGCAGATGACATGATCCTTTACATAGAAAACCCTAAAGACTCCACCAGAAAATTACTAGAACTAATCAATGATTATAGTAAAGTTGCAGGATATAAAATCAACACACAGAAATCCCTTGCATTCCTATACACTAATAATGAGAAAACTGAAAGAGAAATTAAGGAAACAATTCCATTCACCATTGCAACGGAAAGAATAAAATACTTAGGAATATATCCACCTAAAGAAACTAAAGACCTATATATAGAAAACTATAAAACACTGGTGAAAGAAATCAAAGAGGACACTAATAGATGGAGAAATATACCATGTTCATGGATTGGAAGAATCAATATAGTGAAAATGACTATACTACCCAAAGCAATTTATAGATTCAATGCAATCCCTATCAAGCTACCAACGGTATTCTTCACAGAGCTAGAACAAATAATTTCACAATTTGTATGGAAATACAAAAAACCTCGAATAGCCAAAGCAATCTTGAGAAAGAAGAATGGAACTGGAGGAATCAACCTACCTGACTTCAGACTCTATTACAAAGCCACAGTTATCAAGACAGTATGGTACTGGCACAAAGACAGAAATATTGATCAATGGAACAAAATAGAAAGCCCAGAGATAAATCCACGCACATATGGACACCTTATCTTTGACAAAGGAGGCAAGAATACACAATGGATTAAAGACAATCTCTTTAACAAGTGGTGCTGGGAAAACTGGTCAACCACTTGTAAAAGAATGAAACTAGAACACTTTCTAACACCATACACAAAAATAAACTCAAAATGGATTAAAGATCTCAACGTAAGACCAGAAACTATAAAACTCCTAGAGGAGAACATAGGCAAAACACTCTCCGACATACATCACAGCAGGATCCTCTATGACCCACCTCCCTGAATATTGGAAATAAAAGCAAAAATAAACAAATGGGACCTAATTAAACTTAAAAGCTTCTGCACAACAAAGGAAACTATTAGCAAGGTGAAAAGGCAGCCTTCAGAATGGGAGAAAATAATAGCAAATGAAGCAACCGACAAACAACTAATCTCAAAAATTTACAAGCAACTCCTACAGCTCAACTCCAGAAAAATAAATGACCCAATCAAAAAATGGGCCGAAGAACTAAATAGACATTTCTCCAAAGAAGACATACAGATGGCTAACAAACACATGGAAAGATGCTCAACATCACTCATTATCAGAGAAATGCAAATCAAAACCACTATGAGGTACCATTTCACGCCAGTCAGAATGGCTGCAATCCAAAAGTCTACAAGCAATAAATGCTGGAGAGGGTGTGGAGAAAAGGGAACTCTCTTACACTGTTGGTGGGAATGCAAACTACTACAGCCACTATGGAGAACAGTGTGGAGATTCCTTAAAAAACTGGAAATAGAACTGCCTTATGATCCAGCAATCCCACTGCTGGGCATACACACTGAGGAAACCAGAAGGGAAAGAGACACGTGTACCCCAATGTTCATCGCAGCACTGTTTATAATAGCCAGGACATGGAAGCAACCTAGATGCCCATCAGCAGATGAACGGATAAGAAAGCTGTGGTACATATACACAATGGAGTATTACTCAGCCATTAAAAAGAATACATTTGAATCAGTTCTAATGAGATGGATAAAACTGGAACCTATTATACAGAGTGAAGTAAGCCAGAAAGAAAAACACCAATATAGTATACTAACACATATATATGGAATTTAGAAAGATGGTAACAATAACCCTGTGTACGAGACAGCAAAAGAGACACCAATGTATAGATCAGTCTTATGGACTCTGTGGGAGAGGGAGAGGGTGGGGAGATTTGGGAGAATAGCATTGAAACATGTATAATATCATGTATGAAACGAGTCGCCAGTCCAGGTTCGATGCATGGTACTGGATGCTTGGGGCTGGTGCACTGGGACGACCCAGAGGGAGGGTAGGGGAGGGAGGAGGGAGGTGGGTTCAGGATGGGGAACACGGGTATACCTGTGGCAGATTCATTTCAATATTTGGCAAAACTAATACAATATTGTAAAGTTTAAAAATAAAATAAAATTTAAAAAAAAAAAAGAAAGAGGAATCATCCTTAATTTGGAATACATCTCAAATCAAGCACACAGTGAAAGGAGAGGCTAGTATAGTCTTCTCAACCTTAATCCAAGAGGTCAGAGGAGGTCTATTTGAGGACATGGTTCAGTTAAGATCTGAAAAGGAGAGGGGAGAACATTCCAAGCAGAAGAATCAGCATGTACAGTGGCCCTTAGTGACTAGGGAAGGGGTTTAAGATGGACCAGACCAGGTAGGTAAGAGCTAAATCTTCTTACATGAGTTTTCATTATCCTAAATGTAACAGGAGGGCTTTAATCAGAGGACTGGGACAGGAGGGTGATGATATATTAGGACTTTTACTTTGAAAAATATTCCTCTGGATGAAGAATGGAGAACAGATTGATATTAAGAGGGTGCACAAAGAGATATTAAGAGGTATTTAGGAGTTTTGTTTTAATAGCCCAGGTAAAAGATAAAGCTATCTTGAACAAAGAGATGTAGATAGATTAAAAACAAATATTAAATGGCAAAATATCCAAAACTCATTGGCATATTACATATGGAGCTTGGGAATGCGAAGGGTGTCAAGATGACTCTTAGGTTTCTAGCTAGCACGCTGGATGAATAATAAAGGCATTCACTAAAATAATAAACACTAAAAGAGAATCAGGTTGAAGGCCAAAACTGTTACTTCAGAAACAGTTTACCAATTAGGAATCTTTGAGTCACAAGTAATTAAGAAGCCCAATTCAATCTAACTTAAATAAAGAAGAGAAGATATTGCTTCACCTAATGTAAAATCTGTTAGAGAGTCCAGCCACACCAGGAGCCTCATTTAAGACTCAGATGATATCACCAGGATTTATCTGTCAATTCTACTGCCTCCTGATGGGCTTTCTCAGACTTTCCATGGTGGCTCCTAGACAACTTCAGACTCACACCATCATAAGACTAATTCAGTATAAGAGGACATTCTCTTCCCAAAAAGTTGAATAAAAATTCAAAATTAAATCTCTTTAACTTTTATGGTCTTGGTTTGGATCTATGCTCAACCTTCAACCAATTACTATTGCTTAGGATGGTTAAATAAGCTAATTGGATCCTGTAGCTTGAGGGTTAAGTCATCTTCAAAAAGACGTTTGTGACTAAAAATGGAGGAGGGTTACATATCCCAGAGCCAAATCAGATACCACTGCCACAAAAAGCATAAGGGGACACAGGGTAGTGAAACAAAATATAACTATCTCTTTTAGGTGAACCTGATTTCTGAGATTAACAACAGGCAGGCTGTAGTGGACATTTGAGAAAATCGAATCTTCACTGATAAAGAAGGGGTACTTAAAATCAGCTCTGAGCGTTGGCAGAGGTCAAGACAATGGGCTTTCAGTAACAACTGGCTTGATATGAGAAAATAGACCACACAAGGCAAAAGCAACATAAGATATTTCCAAGAAAATCTATTATTGGTGAAGAGTCTCTGGAAGGTTCATCAGATGTCTTGTTGTAAAATAATCTGAATTTTTTTTCTGTTTATGTATAATGCATATTGCATGATGCAGGTTCAGTCAATCTTACTTGTTCTGTTATACAAGTACTCCTCCAGATATCAGTAGAAATATATAAACTCTGGCACCTAGAATGGACACAAACAGGACGGCAACCCTCTTTATTTCCTGTTGCATCAGCCAGATCTTTTTCTGCCTGCGAATGCTAAACAGCAAGTGTGAACACATACACACACACACACACACACACACATGCATGAAAAAAGTCTTTGGGGGCTGCCTTGGTAAGATTGAACATGAAGAATAGCTTCCACTAGAGGGTGCTAAGCCTCAAAATAAAAATGCAAACAAAGTCCTTAACAATTTTCCCATACTTTCCAATATCCATTGCGCGACTAGTCACTATTAACTTAGACCTCCCCAAAAAAACAGAGCCTGAGGCAAAGCTTGTGCATTACTACTTCAGTACAGAATGCAATCCCAGGGAGCAAGAATGAGGGGAAAGGGAAGGAGGCAGGGGAAAAGTGAGAGTCAATCCAAGAAGTAATATTGTTGAACAAGTCACCTTGCTATTAAACACAACTGACTCCTAGATATTATAGCGTGTGTGTATGTGTGTGTGTGTGTGTGTGTGCGTGCTCAGTCACTCAGTCATGTCCGATTCTTTGCAACTCCATGAACTGTAGCTGACCAGGCTCCTCTGTCTATGGGATTATCCTGACAAGAATACTGGGACAAGTTGCCATTTCCTCCTCCAGAGGATCTTCCTGACCCAGAGATGGAACCTGCAACTCCCTTGGCTACAGCATTTGCAGGTGGGTTCTTTATCACTGAGCCACCTAGGAAACCCAGATTTTATGGTACCTTCTTCTAAGAGGGCATATAAAAAAGCTGTTTCTCAGAACAGTTCATCCAGACTGGCTCAGTTGTCAAAGTTTTACTGAGTGGGATATTAATTTTCTCCTTACAACTGAGTTGCATGTATGTGGACACAGAGCATATCTTAAGTGTTTCATGCCAGTGTCTTCAGAATATAAGGTGAGGGATGTGCAAAGAGGACAGAAGGTAAAATGATGTCAGGTCGTTCTGAGGAATTGGTCCCAATTCATACACAGCTGGTTACTCAGTGCCTGGGGCTGAAACAAGTGGTCAAGGCCTTAGAGACAAGTAAGAAGTACACAAAAGGTGTCTGATATGATGAACAACTGTCAAAAATAAATAATGCACAACATAAAGGGAAAAAAATACCTTATTAAAGATATACCATCCAAACAGCAGTTGGAGGAAGTTTGTCCTGTGATACTAAACATTAATTATTATTTCCCATTTAATAAGACAACTAGCTGTGGGTTTCTTAGGTATTTCTTGGTTGAACATAATTTCCATTAGACTTGCTGGGTTTCACTGGTGGCTCAGATGGTAAAGAATCCGCCTGCAATGTGGGAGACATGGGTTCGATTCCCGGGTTGGGAAGATCTGCTGGAAAAGGGAATGACTACTCACTCTAGTATTCTGGCTTGGAGAATTTCATGGACTTACAGTCCAGGTGGTCACAAAGAGTCGGACATGACTGAGAGACTTTCACTTCACTTCACTGAGACTTGCTAGTCATCTAAGAAATTAGCTTTGTTATTTACCTTTGAATTAATCTTGCTTACCTCTGCCAAATGAATGCTACATAATATTGTATTGAATAAGCAATTCTATTTGTTTTTAAGAATGAGAACTTTTTAATTGCTTTTCTCAAGTTATTTTGAAATATTTATAGCTTTTCCTGTGGCATCAGAAACAGATGGACTAGAAAGAAAAGACATTTAAGTTGCCTTTGAACAATGATTGTATAACACTACAAGTTTGTTTTCTGTTTGTCTACTTAGTAAACCAAGCAAATGTTTTCTAGAGGGCTTTGTCTAACTGCCATAATAATTAGCATCCATTTGTCCCACCCACAAAATAGATGCTTTAGATCCTCACTAGTTATTCTTAATATGCTCATAAAATGTGTCATTTTTACATTGACTTTTATTTGGAAATAATTTCAAGCTTACAAAAAATTGAAAAAATAAAAATAGTACAAATGAATACTCATATACCATATGATTTAGACAAATGTATCCATTTTTTAACATTTTACTCTGTTACATATGGTTGTCCATCATAGCCCTTTACCCCTAAATACTTCAATGTGTTATTTCCTTAAAATAAGGATACTGCTGCTGCTGCCACTAAGTCGCTTCAGTCGTGTCCGACTCTGTGCGACCCATAGACGGCAGCCCACCAGACTCCTCCGTCCCTGGGATTCTCCAGGCAAGAACACTGGAGTGGGTTGCCATTCCTTCTCCAGTGCATGAAAGTGAAAAGTGAAAGTGAAGTCGCTTAGTCATGTCCGACTCTTTGCGACCCCATGGACTGCAGCCTACCAGGCTCCTCTGTCCATGGGATTTTCCAAGCAAGAGGACTGGAGTGGGGTGCCATTGCCTTCTCCGAAAATAAGGATAGTGTGTCAAATAATCAATTATATAATAATCAATTATATAAATCTACTATCCATATTCCAATGTTGTCAGTTGATCTACTAATATTCTCCAATACAAGATCCAGTGCATTTATTTTTTTAAGCTTTTTATTTTGAATTGGGGCATAGCCAATTAACAACAATGTTGTGATAGTTGTGAACAGCGAGGGAACTCAGCATACATATACATGTATCCATTCTCTCCCAAACTCCCCTCCCATCCAGGCTGCCACGTAACATTGAGCAGAGTTCCATGTGCTATACGGTAGGTCTTTGTTGGTTATCCATTTTAAATATAGCAGTATATACATGTCCATTCCAAGCTCCCTAACTATACTTTCCCCCTGGCAGCCATAAGTTCATTCTCTAAGTCTGTGCATCTCTTTCTGTTTTGTTAAGTTCATTTGTATCATTTCATTTTAGGTTTCACATATAAGAGATGTCATTCAATCTTTCTCCTTCCCTTTCAGGTCAGTACTGTATTTAGCTGTCATAGTTCTTCAGCCTCCTTTTGTCTGGAATGGTTCTACAGTCTGTCTGTGTTTTTTAAGACTAACATTTTTGAAGAACAAAGCCCCACCTCCCTTTTTTCAAAACAGAAAATTTCTCATTTTGTGACTGTCTGATATTTCCATATGATTAAATTCTTTCACGGCCAGCAAATGCATAGGTGATGTTATGTCCTTCTCGAGGTATCACATTTGGAGCTCCATGACTTCTGTCTGTCCCTCGTTGGAGACACTAGTTTTGATCACCTGGTCAAAGGGTTGCCTGACTTCTCCACTGTTTATTGTTTTTTATTCCTCTTTGCAACTAATAAGCAGTCTGTGACAAGACACTAAAAGACCATACAAGTACTCTGTTCCAAAGCAAAATTTCTCTTCAGATTTAGCATATATGGAAGATCCTCGGCTAATCCAATCTTCACTAGGATGGTTGCAAAATTTGTGACTTTTTTCACTCCAGAACAGTTGGTCTTTGTCATTCTTCTGTATGCAGGAGCCCTTCCTTCTTCCCCATTTATCTATCATCAGTATGGACTCATGAATTACTGTCTCTTCAATGGTTTAGGTTTCATTTTTTAACTTTATTATTTTGCTGCTGAGACACTCCCAGATTTGGCGAGTGGGAGCCCTTCAAAGCTAGCTCCCATGTTCTTGTGATATCTTTTTCCCCCAACATTTCTTACTATCTGATATAACAAGATATTCCAGGTCTGCTTGTACCTATCCTGCTCCAGTTCTAGAAATCAACAATTTTTCTAAAGAACCCTGCTTTCTTTTAGCAGGGAATGGCAGTAGAGATCAAGATCTGGGGGATAATGTATGCTCAGTCCTACTATGGGCAGAGGGATCTCTGTTTCTTGGCTCTTTCAACCAGAGATAGAAAATCTATGCATATACATGCATGCAAATGTTCATTTAGACAAAAACATTTAAAAATAAAAATCCACAGGCATGCACACATACATGTTTTTAATTTTATTTAGCTGTGCTGGGTCTTCGCTGCACACAGGATCTTCAGTCTTTGTCACGGCATGTCGGATTTTTAGTTGCAGATGCGAACTCTTAGCTGCAGCATGTAGGATCTAGTTCCCTGACCAGAGGTCAAACCCCGCTCCCCTCCATTGGAAGCTTGTAGTTTTAGCCTCTGGACCACTAGAGAAGTCTCCACATATTTTTTTAAGATATCAAGTGTTCACACTGATGCTTACAATTTCAATTCTTGCCTGGAGTTTTTTCTTTCTCTTCTGTATTTCATATTTGTATGGCCATTTGCCACAGAAAGAATTCTGGTTTCCAACAAGATACTATGTATCCATTTGCTCAATCCTATGACACATCTAAAATAGTTTCAGGATTTTGCAAGTACTACAATAAACAAAACTATTAAAAAGAGTTAATTTTTTTTTTTCCAATCTCACCTCCCCTACTCCACTCTCCCAACACACGCAACTCTACATACTCTATTCTGGCCATGACTAATAGTATATAGTAAAATATCATGTTCATTCATTAACTTGCTTCTTCCTTTCTCCTCCTTCTCGTTCTCCTCTTGCTTTCCTTTCCCTTCCCTTTTCTTACCTTCCCTCTTAAAGATTAGTATAGTCACTTAAAATTAAATTATTTTTTCAATTGCTTTTAGGCTTAGCCCTCCTCCTCCTTAATAATTAATTTATTTTTAAAACTTTTAGAGTATTAAAATGCTTTCAGAAGTCAAAACCATACAAAGAAGTATATTCAGAGAAGGGTCACTCACTCCTATAGTTCTTTTAACCCATTGGTCCCTACCCCACAACCCCATGTAGGTAACCAATCTGTTGTTTTCTGACTAATTCTTTCTATTTCTTATTGAAACAGAAAATAAGTATATGTTTTCCTTTCCATCTTACATGAAAAATAGCATATAAGAAATGCTTTATTTCACTTTGTTTAAAATCTTTTAGAAATCACTACAAATCTGTTCTTAGAGGCCATCCTTATTCTTTGTTACAGCTATATAGTACTCCATTGCCTGTAGGTATAATAGTTTATTCAACTGACTCCAAATTGTGGACATATAGGTAGTTTCCAATATTTTGCAATTATAGATAGTGCTGCAATGAATAACCTTGTGCATATATGCATGTTGAGGGATAATGTTTAGAAATAGAATTGCTGGGTCAAAGGTTAATGAATATGTAGTTTTGTTAAATGTTGCCAGATTCTTTCCTTTATGACTGACATAATTTTTCATTCCCACAAGCAATGTGTGAGCATATCTTTCATCATAGCCTTATTGAGAGTGAATTTCAAAGCTTTGGCATTTTGGTCAATACGATGGGTGAGAAACAGCATCTCATTAGAGTTTTTATTTGCATTTCTCTGTTCATGACTGAAACTGAACACAATTTTATATCTTCTATGTGTGAATTATCTTTGCATATCTTTTCCCTATTTTTTTCTATTGATATTTAGGGTTTTCCCCTTAATTTTAAAATGTTCTTTATAAAATAGAGATTTAGCCTTTATCTCTGATATATTTTTAAAACACCTTATCTCAGTTTGTCATTTTTTTTTCTAATTTTGCTTGTAATAAATTTTTGTCATGCAAAACTTTTCTTTCTTTTTTGGTTAAATTGATCAATATTTTCTTTTATCATACCAAACTTTCAGTCACAGAAATTTTTTCTCTATACTCAAGTAAAGTTCATCCATATTTATTCTGTATTACAAATTTTGGTTTTGGTTTTATGTTTAAAGCCCTAATTGATTTGGGATTTATTCTTGTTTATGTTTGTTGTGAGGAATGGTCCTATCTTTCTTTCAAAGTTATCTGATTTGCCCCAATTATAGCTATTTATATTTAAGACTATATTTTCCCAGTATTTTGAGATACTACCTTTGTCATGTCATACAGTAGATATTTTTAAATAGTTGGATCTATTTCTGGACTTTCTATTCTTTTCTATTATCTGTCTATTCATAGGGCAGTTCTATACTGCTTTAATTACAGAGACTTTCTTCTATTTTTAGTATCTTTTAGGCTCTATTCAGAAGTTTCCCTTTTCACTCTTTTCCTATTTTTCCATATGAACGTTAGGACCAATTTGTCCAATTCTATAAGAAGCTCACTAGGATTTTTATTGGGGTTCCATCAATAGTGTTGAAGCATTCTTACCAACAACAAAAAAAAACTTTCCTATTTGTTATGAATTGAATTGTTTTCCACACCCACACATTCATAAGTTTAAGCCCTAACCCCACCACCCAGGCAAGTGTATTTGGATATAGCACCTTTAAAGACACAATTAAGGTTGAATGAGATAATAAGAGTGGAACCCTCATCCAATAGGAATGGATTCCTTAAAGGAAGAGGGAGAAACACCACGAGTACTCAAGCACAGAGAAAGGCCAGGTGAGGACACCGTGAGAAGATGAGCATCTGCAAAATAAGGAGAGAAGCCTCAGAGGAATCCACCTCTACTGGCACCTTAGTCTTGAACTTTTAGCCTCCAGAACAGTGAGGAAAAGTAACATCTGTTGTTCAAGCCACCTAATCTATGGTATTTTGTTATGGCAGCCATAACATATTAATTCACCCTTCTTTTGAATCTTCTTTATGTGTCTTTGAGGGTTTCCCAGGTGGTTCAGAGGGTAAAGAATCTGCCTGCAATGCAGGAGACACAGGAGATGCAAGTTCAATCCCTGGGTTGAGAAGATCTCCTGGAGAAGGGCAGGGCAACCCAGTCCAGTATTCTTGCCTGGAGAATCCCACGGACAGAAGAGCCTGTCAGGCCACAGTCCACAGGGTTGCAGAGTCAGACACGATTGAAGCCACTGAGCACATATTTGTCTTTGAACAGTGTTTTCTATCCTTCACCACACAGGTTTTGAAAAATCCCTGTTAAGTATATAAAATCCCATATATTTATATTTTTCTGAAATAAAGGGAAATTCATATCCTATTCCACGTTTAACAAAGAGTGCTTCCTTCACATTTTATCTTAAATCCTTATAAAAAGTTACTTTCTTCTGCATCTTCACATTCCCTTTTTCTAATGCTTCTTTTCTTCCTATAAATATATTCAGATCTCTTCCATCTTGAAAATGCAAAAACCAAGCAAAGTCAAAACCTTCAGTATAACATTTATAAAATTCTATTGTATAGAACACACCAGTTCCTTTAAAAGTTGATAGTTGGAGCTTCCCTGGTGGCTCAGTGGTAAAGAACCCACCCACCAATGCAGGAGACACAGGTTTGATCCCTGATCCGAGAAGATTCCACAAACCATGGAGCAACTAAGCCTGTGCATGCCACAGCTTTTGGGTCTATGTTCTAGGACCCATGCTCCATAAGGAGAGAAGCCACCACAATGAGAAGCCCATGCACTGTGAATAGAGAGTAACCCCTGCTCTCCACAGAGGGAGAGAAAAGCCTGTGCAGCCACAGCCAAAAAAAAAAAAAACCTATAAAACCTCTTAAAAAAAAAAAAAAAGTGATAGCTATTCAGAATTATTTCCACAGGACAGTAATATCTGAAAACTAAAAGTTCAGAGTAGACAAATAACGGACACTTAATCGAATACT
Organism: Bos indicus x Bos taurus; assembly: GCF_003369695.1. Classification (NCBI taxonomy): domain Eukaryota; kingdom Metazoa; phylum Chordata; class Mammalia; order Artiodactyla; family Bovidae; genus Bos; species Bos indicus x Bos taurus. The sequence continues at coordinate 77,102,033 of NC_040078.1, forward strand.
GTCCAGCACACTTGACCATAGAACCATTTTTCTTCAGAACACTTGTTAACATCACATGTAATAAATACTCCTTGGACTATTTCTTAACTCATCATTCATTTGAATCAACTCTTTTTAAGACTACCAGTGATTTCTTATTACTAAATGCAATGGGCTTTTTTCATGTCTTGTTCTCTTTCCCTTGTTCCCAGTATTACAGATTGTTAACTCTGGTTTTAAAACTCTGCTTGCTTGAATTTGGTGACAATGTATGCTCCTGACTCTCTTTCTACCTCACTGACCTCATCTTCTCTCTATCTTTTGCTGGATTAATGTATTCATCTGCACTTCAAATTATGGGTGTTTCCCAAATTTAGTAGTTCTTCTTTTTGTCTTTTGTCTATGCCAGTGGTGAGAATTTTTTTAAAAAATTACGGATGCTGAGGCCACACTCAAGACCTACTCAGTCAGAATTTTTGTAATCTTTTCTCTCCTCATTTTGACCCAAATCCTAAAGGACTAGAATCAGTCAGATCCCAGGAAATTAGTAGATAATGGTTCTGGACAGAGACGATTTCAAGGGGTTGAAGACTGACTTTCCTTATTGATGGTCAGTTACAGTCAGTGGCCATGTCAAAGCGTAGTTTGGGATGAGTGGCCTTCATGTCCTCTGTAATCTCCATCACCACTCCCACCACATCTAAATTTTAATTTTAAATTAATTTTAAAATAATAATTTTATATGGAAATGGATATTTTTGTTCATTTTATATAGTGTCAATAAAGGCATATTTTTTATTACTCTTAGCAAGCAGGATATCCCATGTTCTAGCCCTCTCCTTTCTTAGACACGCATCTATATCAGTACCCCTCTTCATATGACAAATCACCAAAGTCCCTCTCCTTTTGGACTGTGCCCTTTTATAACCCATCCCATGTGCAGCTTCCAAAAGAAAGTTCCTAAAGTGTAGCTTCAGACATGCCATGCTCCTGTTCACCAAGACTTTCCATCACTCCCAGTTGCTCAAGAAGAAGAAACAAGTTCCTCCTCCAAGCCTTTTGCAATAGAGTCCCAAACTAGCTCATATCTCCTCGCTCCCCAAATTACAGTCTATATCTGATTCTAGCCAAAATGGATTATTTGTTGTTTCCCAAAATGTTCCCATACTTTTTCCCCTGCATTTCACACTTCTTAGATGCCTTTTATTATCAGACCACTTGCCTTTTGAAACCCTACAGTCCTTTAAGGTTCATCTCCAACACCAGTTCTCCCATGATGGCTTTTATTTTTTCAATTTATCCTGATTTTAATTATGGTCAAAGATTTTTTCCATATATATTATCAAAAAACATTTATTTTCTATCCAATATTTGGAAGAAACTGTAACAGCGAAAAATAACCTGTATCTACTAATATATTGTGAGGCCTTTATGATTCGACCTTGGGGAACTGGACTCATTGGTGAATCCTAATTTCATAATTACACAGATAGCTGTGTAACCTTGGACAAGTAACATCTCCAGCCTTAAGCTTATCATAAATAAAATAGACATTATAAAGTATCTTCACTGGAGAATTGCTGTGAAAAACAGAAATGATCTTGCACATATTCTCTAGTAAGTAGCGCATTTTTCAATTTTGCTGAATGTGCTTAGTAAATGTCTCAAATGAGTTGGGATCCAAGAGAGAGAGAATTTTTTTTTTAACTTTACAATATTGTATTGGTTTTGCCATATATCAACATGAATCCGCCACAGGTATACACATGTTCCCCATCCTGAACCCTCCTCCCTCCTCCCTCCTCCCTCCCCATACCATTTTAACTCCAACTCTGTCCAAACCTTGGATATATCACTTGCTCTCTCTAGGCCTCCCTATCTCCCATCATGCATATCGCTAAGTGGGGAAACCCTTGCCCTCTGACTGAGTCAACCTGAGTCCCTAGGCGGCAGTGTCTTGAGTTTAGGCCCATACTCTGTGTGGCCACTAGCTGGCAGGATTGCCACATGGCTGCCTGGCCACTCCCTATCTCCACCTCCAGGAAGGCCCTGCCTTAGGGACTCTGGACCAAAACAAACAAAACTGTCCAACCTAGTAGCGGCCAAGACTTCAGAGTGGAGTTTACGGGGCTTTTATAGAGAAGAGGACGCGAGTCTCCAGCACTCTAGTACAAGCCTAGAGGAGGGAGTAGGATTCCCAGGGCAGCACATTGATCACAGGGCAGATGTCCCTGTAAAGGGCTGCAGGTTACCCAGGCCAACACCAGGGTGCCCTTTGGAGAATCAGATGCTGCCTCTCTTGGAAACTACATCCCATGCCTCACAAAATACTTGTGAAAATTTGGGACTTGTAATGTCCAAATGTGTGAGCAACTCACTTTGATTCCTTCACTCCTCAGTTTCCTTTGATGTAAAATGAATGTAAGCCAGGTCTCTGAACACCTTGTTCTGCCTCTCAGTGCCACAGGCACTGCAGAATCCTGGAAAGAATATGGGCTTTGTGAACACACAGACTTGCTTTAATTACTGTTCTGTCCTTTTACGTGAACCTGAGAAACTTTTCTAAGTTTCCTCATCTACAAAGTGAAGGTATAAAACCTATGTATTTCACAATTTTTTTTTGATGAATGAAATGAAATAAAGGAAGTGAAAGTAGCACATAGAGTTGCTCAATAATGTTAATTCCCTTCCCTGATTATAAAAATATAAAACAGCATGTTTCTGTAGTCATTAAAAATTTGTACACATGCATAAAAAAATATGTAACAAACTCTTAAGATTTATTTCTAGTGATAAAAATTCAAGTGACTAGTCTTTTCTTCTTTATTCCCCTCTGTGAAGTGAAAGTGAAGTCACTCAGTCGTGTCTGACTCTTTGCGACCCCATGGACCGTAACCTACCAGGCTCTTCTGTCCATGGGATTTTCCAGGCAAGAGTACTGGAGTGGGGTGCCATTTCCTTCTCCAGGGGATCTTCCCAACCCAGCGATCAAACCCAGGTCTCCGAATTGCAGGCAGACGCTTTACCCTCTGAGCCACCAGGGATTCCCCTCTGTAGTTTTTCTAAATTTTCTAAAATGAACCTTTGCCTCTGTTTTTCCTTTTTTATTGTGGTAAAATATGCAAAGCCTAAAATCGACCATTGGAGCCATTTTTAAGTAAACAGTTCTGAGGTATATTCGCAATGTTGTATAACCGCCACCCATTGCCATCCACCTCCCTCTTACCATCCCAAACTGAAATTCTGTGCCCATTAAATCATAACCTCCATTTCTCCTTCCCCCAACCCCTAGTAACCACCATTCTACTTTCTCTTTGTATGAATTTGACTGTTCTAAACATTTCACTTCATATAAGTGGAATCTTACAATATTTGTCCTTTCGTATCTGGCTTATTTCTTACTTTGCTTAGCATAATGTTATCAACACTCACTCTATGTTGTAGCACAAATAAGAATTTCCTTTCTTTTTAAGACTGAGAAATATTCTATTGTGTTTGTGTATTTACATATTTTTATTCATTTATCCATCAATGGATATTAGGATTGTTTTTATCTTTGACTCTTCTGAATAATATGAACAACAGTGTACAAATATCTGTTTGAGTCCCTGCTTTCAATTCTTTTGGGTATATATCCAGAAGTGGAATTGCTAGGTCACATTGTAATTCTACATTTAATATTTTAAGCAACTGCTATGCTGTCTTCTTGGAGAAGGCAATGGCACCCTACTCCAGTAACTCTTGCCTGGAAAATCCCATGGACGGAGGAGCCTGGTGGGCTGCAGTCCATGGGGTTGCTAAGAGTCAGACATGACTGAGTGACTTCACTTTCATTTTTCACTTGCAACTTACTCCAGTATTCTTGCCTGGAGAATCCCAGGGATGGGGGAGCCTGGTGGGCTGCCATCTCTGGGGTCGCATAGAGTCGGACACGACTGAAGCGACTAACAGCAGCATGCTGTCTTCTATATCAGCTGCAGCATTCTCAGATTATATATATATATATATATATATATATATATGCCATCTGATGGATGTGAAGAGGTAGCTCATTGTGGTTGTAGCACTTGTTCCAGTGTGCTGATTTGCATCGGAGAAGGCATTGGCAACCCACTCCAGTACTCTTGCCTGGAAAATCCCATGGATGGAGGAGCCTGGTAGGCTACAGTCCATGGGGTCGGACACGACTGAGCGACTTCACTTTCACTTTTCACTTTCATGTATTGGAGAAGGAAATGGCAACCCACTCCAGTGTTCTTGCCTGGAGAATCTCAGGGATGGGGGAGCCTGGTGGGCTGCCATCTATGGTGCTGCACAGAGTCAGAAACGACTGAAGCAACTTAGCAGCAGCAGCAGCAGCTGATTTGCATTTCCCTAGTGATTAGTGATGTTGATCATCTTTTCGTATTGTTTAGTAGCTAAGAAAAAAGTCCTTTCTTCTAAACAAATGAATATATTATGTAGCAGAATACAATATTTGTACAAACTTCCAAGTAAAAATATGAGACTTCGAAGGAATTTCCCATGTGTTGAGCAGCTTAGATCTATGGCCCTAGATGCCCCAGGAGTCCTCATTCATTCTTCTCCACCATGAGGATGGGTCGGGAAACAGTTTGAGGAACTAGCTGGTCCCTGAGTTCACAAGAGGAGAAAAGAGTATAAAGGCCAAGAAGGCTACATCTAATAAGAGAAAGTTTCCAAAGGAAAGTCAGCCCCAAATTAAAATGAAATCCATTTGGTAAACATTTAAGCTATTCTGCAAGTGACAGTGATCAAGTTACTTCTCATGAAGAAGTGAGTAAAACAGACGTTGAGCACCTGTTTGCCGTGTAACACGTACTACTGATATAAACGTACAGTACCACAGGAGGGTGCAACAGGAGGACAGAAAGCACAGAGCCCAACGCCAAACGGACATGTCAGGAGCTCCAGAGGGGGATGGACCAGGAGCTAAAAGGAACACATGGACCAGTTATCCCCAAACATCTGTCTGTAGGCAGAATAGTAGCTGATTAAAGAAGGGAAAAAATAAGGATATTCTCATGAGTTTTTCATAAAGCTAAATTGACCCCATATGGGAACTATCACTAGGGATTAAATGTCCTTTCTTTTATAAAATAAAAATTACTCTTAACAAGCCAAAATTAAAGGAACAAATCCACATCATTTCTTAAATCTTGTTATGACTTCTAATTGGTCCGTGACATTTTGGTACTCTCAGCACTCCAGGAATTCCTGACTAGGAGCAAGGAGAGGGTGTCTGTCATAGAGAAGGGTGAGCCAGTCAGGATGTGTGGAAACCCACTGAAGACTTGGCCCAGGATGAGTGTCATGGACTCCAAGCTCTTTCAGAGAAGCCACCTGTAGGTCCTGACACATGCAGCCCCCTCCCACCCCTATCATTCTGAGCCAGGGATTTGGATTTAAAGGGATTTAAAGAGGTAGGAATGTGCTGATGTGTTTTGGATTCGTCTGTCCCATTCAATAAAAAGGAGTTGGTACACTTTTTCTGTAAAGGACCAGACAGTGAACATGTTAGGCTTTGTGAGGCATCTGATCTTTGCCATGACTATTCAAAAGCAGCCACAGACAATACACAAACGGCCATGACTGTGTTTCACTGAACCTTTATTCACAAAATGTAGGCAGAAGGCCACAGTTGGCCCGTGGGCCATCGTTTACCTAAGACTACTCTAAAGAACAGAGAGGAGAGCCTCATAAATCCCAGATCAGACTTAGCAGTGAAAACAGATCCATTAGTTGGCATAAAACCTGTGGCACAGAAAGCCCCCTGGTTTTGAGTTCAGCTGAGACAGATGTCTGCTGAGCACCAGGATCACTGCTAGAATTTTACATCTAGCTGGCATGCCAAGCAATATACTAAGTACATCATATGGATTATTTTACTTAATTTGCACAACCACACAATAAATAGCTATTACTACCAATTCCACTTTACAGCTGAAGGAATTCAAGATAGAGTTGCTTAGGCCCACACAGCTGGTAAGCGGGGGAGTGTGGTTCATAAAGCAGGACATGTGGACTTCTGCTTCTAGCCATGGTGGACTAACAGGGACTAGATTCATATTTCCACCTGAAACAGCTAGTGAGTTGAACAAACTCTGTGAAAAGATTGTTTTCAGACATTCAGGAAGAGGCAGAGTGGGACAGTGATTCCTACAAAAAAAGAGGTGAGCCCTGCCTAGGATGCCCCAACTTACTGTCTGCATAAATTTTCCAGGCTGTTCCAAAGGGAACAGGACCCATACAGAACCCAGCTATTTAAGGTCACAATGTCTGGAGTCTGGGAGGCCAAAGCAGCTAAAATTTCTGGGGCAGAGTGCTGGAGAAGAAAGAGTCACACAGAAGGGAGCTCCAGAGACATGCAGGTTTCCCTTACATCTTTACCTGCGAACTCATCACCATCTGTGTGCAAGAAACTACCAGTGCAAGGGGAGAACCATCAGAAAGGAGCATTCCCAGAACTCACCCAGGGTTGGGAATATTTAATATTCATGTAGCCAGAGTAAAAAGATCTCCTGATAAGCACCTACTGGGACTAAACCAGGCCTACACTAAAGGATGCTCTGGACCTGCCTACCACAAATTCAAAGCAAGTCAAAAGAATCAATTTGTTTCCAATTAGCTTAACTGCATACCTCAAATGTTTGTTGCTCAGTTGTGTCCAACTCTTTGTGACCCCATGAATTGTAGCCCAGCAGGCTTCTCTGTCCATGGGATTCTCCAGCCAAGAATGCTGGAGTGGATAGCCATTCCCTACTCCAGGGGATCTTCCTGCTCCAGGAATCAAACCCAGGTCTCCTGAATTGCAGACAGATTCTTTACCATCTGAGCCACCAGCTGCTGCTGCTAAGTGGCTTCAGTCATGTCCGACTCTGTGCCACCCCATACATGGCAGCCCACCAGGCTCCCCCGTCCCTGGGATTCTCCAGGCAAGAACACTGGAGTGGGTTGCCATTTCCTTCTCCAATGCATGAAAGTGAAAGTGAAGTCACTTAGTTGTGTCCGACTCTTAGCGACCCCATGGCCTGCAGCCCACCAGGCTCCTCCATCCATGGGATTTTCCAGGCAAGAGTACTGGAGTGGGGTGCCATTGCCTTTTCCCTGAGCCACCAGGGAAGCCCTCAAAAGAAGGCCTAAAACTATTTAAAGGGTTAGAGGAAAAAAAATTTGTGCCCAATTACATAAAGTTTACAATGTCTCCTACTCAACAAAAAAGTAACAGGCATTCAAAAAAGCAGGAAAATATGCCCTAAAACCTGGGGAAGCAGCAGGGAGAATCAGTCAATAGAAATAGATATAGAAATGCCACAGATGATACAACTAATAGATAAGGATGTTAAAACGGCTTCTATAAATATGCTCCATATGTTCAAGAAAGTATAGAAGAGCATAAGCATGATGATAAATGAATAAAAAAGATCCATATTAAACTTCTAGAGATGGAAAACAAACAACAGTAATGTCTGAGATGAAAGGTCACACAACTAGCAAGTGGCAAATCTGAGATTCCAACCCTGGACGGACTCCAGGTCTGGTTCACTACACTTCTGTATCAGTTTTGTAGCAGAGACGACTGATAGAGAAGGATAACCAGCACCATTTTATGAATGAAGCCAGTTGGTTCATATGTGTAAGGAGAATTTTAAAAGCTTCCCTGAGTGAATTTAGACTGTCTTGTGTTTACACTCGTTACTCCAGGTATCTCTTGACTTCCTACTTTTGTATTCCAGTCCCCTATGATGAAAAGGATATCTTTTTTTTTTTCTTTTTGGTGTTAGTTCTAGAAGGTCTTGTAGATCTTCATAGAACCATTCAACGTGAGTTTCTTTGGCATTAGTGGTTGGTACATAGACTTGGATTACTGTGATATTGAATGGTTTGCCTTGGAAATGAAAAGAAATCATTCTGTCATTTTTGAGATTGCACCCAAGTACTGCATTTTGAACTGTTTTATTGACTATAAGTGCTACTCCATTTCTTCTAAGGGATTATTGCCCACGGTAGTAGATATAATGGTCATATGAATTAAATTTGCCCATTCTGGTCCATTTTAGTTCACTGATTCCTAAAATGTCTATGTTCACTCTTGCCATCTCCTGTTTGACCACTTCCAGTTTACCTTGATTCATGGACCTAACAGTCCAGGTTCCTATGCAATATTGCTCTTTACAGCATCGGACTTTACTTCCATCACCAGTCAAATCCACAACTCAGAGTTGTTTTCACTTTGGCTCTGTCTTTTCATTCTTTCTGGAGTTATTTCTCCACTCTTCTCCAGTAGCATATTGGGTACCTACCAACCTGGGGAGTTCATCTTTCAGTGTCCTATCTTTTTGCCTTTTCATGCTGTTCATGGGGTTCTCAAGGCAAGAATACTGAAGTGATTTGCCATTCTCTTCTCCAGTGGACCTCATTTTGTCAGAACTCTCCACCATGGCCTGTCCATCTTGGGTGGCCCTACACAGCATGGCTCATAGTTTCATTGAGTTAGACAAGCAGGGCAAAAGCTAACAAAGTTTTGTCAAGAGAACACATTGGTCATAGCAAACAGCCTTTTCCAACAACACAAGAGACATGGATCACCAGATGGTCAGTACCAAAATCAGACTGATTATATTGTTTGTAGTCATAGATGGAGGAGAAAGCAATGGCACCCCACTCCAGTACTCTTGCCTGGAAAATCCCATGGACGGAGGAGCCTTGTGGGCTGCAGTCCATGGGGTCGATAAGAGTCAGACACGACTGAGCGACTTCACTTTCTCTTTTCACTTTCATGCACTGGAGAAGGAAATGGCAACCCACTCCGGTGTTCTTGCCTGGAGAATCCCAAGGACGGAGGAGCCTGGTGGGCTGCCATCTATGGGGTTGCACAGAGTCGGACACGACTGAAGTGACTTAGCATAGTATAGCATAGTCATAGATGGAGAAGCTCTATACAGTCAGCAAAAACAAGACTGGGAGCTGACTGTGGCTCAGATCATGAACTTCTTATTGCCAAATTCAAAGTTAAACTGAAGAAAGTAGGAAAAACCACTAGACCATTCAGGTGTGACCTAAATCAAATTCCTTGAGATTATACAGTGGAAGTGACAAACAGATTCAAGGGATTAGATCTGATAGACAGAGATCCTGAAGAACTATGGACAGAGGTTCCTGACATTATCCAGAAGGCACTGATCAAAAGCATCCCCAAGAAGAAGAAATGCAAAAAGGCAAAATGGCTATCTGAGGAAGCCTTACACATAGCTAAGAAAAGAAGAGAAGCTAAGGGCAAAGGAGAAAAGGAAAGATATACCCATTTGAATGCAGAGTTCCAAAGAATAGCAAGGAGAGATTAAAAAAAAAAAGCCTTCCTCAGTGATCAATGCAAAGAAATAGAGGAAAACAAGAGAATGGGAAAGATTAGAGATCCCTTCAAGAAAATTAGAGATGCCAAGGAAACATTTCATGCAAAGATGGGCACAATAAAGGACAGAAATGGTATGGACCTAACAGAAGCAGAAGATATTAAGAAGAGGTGGCAAGAATACACAGAAGAACTATACAAAAAAAAGATCTTTATGACCCAGATAGCCACAATGATGTGATCACTCACCTAGGGCCAGACATCTTAGAGTGTAAAGTCAAGTGGGCCTTAGGAAGCATCACTACGAACAAAGTGGAGGTGATGGAATTCCAGTTGAGCTATTTAAAATCCTAAAAGATGATGCTGTGAAAGTGCTGCACTCAATATAAAAGCAAATTTGGAAAACTCAGCAGTGGCTTCAGGACTGGAAAAGTTCGGTTCTCATTCTAATCCCAAAGAAAGGCAATGCCAAAGAATGTTCAAACTACCACACAATTGCACTCCTTTCACATGCTAGCAAAGTAATGCTCAAAATTCTCCAAGCTAGGCTTCAATAATACGTAAACCAAGAACTTCCATATATTCAAGCTGGATTTAGAAAAGGCAGAGGAACCAGAGATCAATAAAGTATAGTTGAATTACAATGTTGTGTTAATTACTGCTTACAGCAAAGAGACTCAATTATACATATGTATATGAGCTTCCCAGGTAGCCCTATGGTAAAGAATTCTCCTGCCAATGCAGGAGACACAAGAGATGCACTTTCAATCCCTGGGTCTAGAATATCCCCTGGAGGAAGGCATGGCAACCTACTCCAATATTCTTGCCTGGTAAATTTCTTGCCTGGTAGGCTACATTTCATGGGGTCACAAAGAGTCTGACATGACTGAGTGACTGAGCATATATATATACGTGTATATATATATACATACATATACATATAAACCTACTTTGAACTGTAGTTTGCTACCTGCAACAGAATGCAACATAATGAATCAAAACTGGTTTATCATGAGCACTTTCCTACATGAGATATAATGTTCTAATCAGGCAGCATATATGTTTGGTCCACCTGAAAGATGGTTTTCAAGCAAAATTAATGAATCAACATTTAATTTTATATTTAGGTCACATATCATTTTGTTTAGCATGATTCATTTATTTGTCATGTGGGATGTGTCTTCTAGCCTTGTTGAGTGGGTCATTTCTAGCAATACCAACATTTTCACATTTCTGGACCTACAAATCTAAGAGCCAGACCACGAAATGTGGCCACCATGCTCCATGTTTCATCTTGCATAACCTATACTCTGTCTGCTCTGTTCATCTCATCTCTCTCCTTAATGACTCCCATTACAGTGCTCTTCCCACCATGCCACATGTTCATTAGGTGGTTAATTACATCATGAGCTTCAAGTAATAAAACAGCATTTCTTACTTTTTGTTAATTCAGATAGGCCTTCCCTCCAATTAGTGTAAATTGTTAAGGTTTTATTATATACATACATATGTGTTTGTGTTTGTAAAGTTTCATTGATGAATAATGACTGTGTAGCCACCCACAGACCAGATGGAAATGATTGGAGATCATTAAATAAAACATTGTTAGGTCATTTCCAGCATGTAATCAGCAACAATGGCTGTGGTTAGACTTGTTATATAAACAGATGGAGGAAAGGATGACTCACAGAGGATAAGAATTACTGAGGCCTTAGGTAGCCCAAACACAGACCTTCCAAGAAATAAGCTTGGGGACTGCTGCGGATGGCTTCGATGGTGCCCTAGGTTGAAGGGATGATGAACAGCACAGAATCTTTGTTCTCTGTATATAGTCTAAAGTTATAAAAACAGAGTTTCCATCCATCCTCCTTCCTAACTTTTATTCCATCCTTTATTTTCTTTTTTCCTAAAAGCACTTATGAATGTCAAATATGTGCCACCCATGGGGCTGGGTATTTAAAAAGATGTAATTCTAATCACTTGCCCCTACTATTTCCTGGTTTTGTGGCCTTGGTCAAGTTGATTAACTTCCAGAAGCTCAATTTCAGCATTTGAAACTGAAGATAAAATTGCCTCTCATGTCTCTACTTTATAGATTTGCTTTGAAAATCCAATGACATTAGTGAGGTAAAAGGAAAGAAACTCCTGTAAGGATCTTTACTATTATTCCATGCCTAGAACTACCACAACCCTCTAACAGATAATGTCAACTTTGTGCTTTGCTTCTAAGCATATTTTCACTAAGTTATGTAATACTTTAAAGTAGAAAGCATATAGCATTATTATCAGAACAATCAGTCTTAAGTCCCAGCTTCACCATTTAATAATAGTGTGACATTAGGCAAATTCCTTCAAGGCTTCAAGAAGTTGTTGTAAGGAAAAAATTAAGATTAAAAAAAATAATACTTAGAAATCAGTTAGATTATGTGTGTGTGTGTGTGTGTGTGTGTGTGTGTGTGTGTTGGTTGCAAGGATCACTTTTAAAAGCGAAGGGAGTTTATTTTCAGGATTTATACTATCTAGAGCAAGAACAAGAAATCATTAGGACTTGAGACCCTCTGAGAAGCAGACAAATCCTTCAGACTTTCTCATTGAATCTCTGTTTCTCTCCACCTGTCTGGTTTGTACTCACTGCACAGTCTAGATGGAATCCTAAAGTGAACCAATCTGAGTGATTTAACAATCCATCATGGACTCTGTGACACAGAAGCCCTCCACACAAGATCATCTCCAAACAAGCCAAGGACTAGCTCAGGGCAACCCAATCAGTGGCCACTTCTGCTCAAAGGATAACCAAACACTAATCTCCTAATTAAGGGGCTATGAATGGGCTGAGAGTTGTTGTACGTGGCAGGAAACATCACTGACTATTTCAAAATAAGACAGGAACATATGAGTACACTGTATTGGGAAAGAAGTAGCAAATAAAAACCACCTGCCACCACCCCCACCCCCACCCCCAGCACTCTGAGGCTATATGTAAAGGCATAACACAAAGAAAAGGAAGAGAAACCAGAGATCAAATTGCCAACATCTGTTGGATCATAGAAAAAGCAAGAGAATTCCAGAAAAACATCTACTTCTGCTTCATTAACTATGCTAAAGCCTTTGTATGGATCACAACAAACTATGGAAAATTCTTGAAGAGTTTCAGACCACCTTACCTGCCTCCTGAGAACCCTTTATGCAGGTCAAGAAGCAACAGTTAGAACTGGATGTGGAACAATGGACTGGTTCAAAACTGGGAAAAATGTATGTCAAGGCTATATATTGTCACCCTGCTTATTTAACTTATGTGCAGAGTACATCATGTGAAATGCCAGGGTAGGTGAAGCACAAGCTGGAATCAAGATTGCTGGGAGCAATATCAATAACCTCAGATATGCAGCTAATGCCACCTTTATGGCAGAAAGTGAAGAGGAACTAAAGAGCCTCTCAATGAAAGTGAAAGAAGAGAGTGAAAAAGCTGACTTAAAACCCAGCATTCAAAAAAACAATGATCATGGCATCCAGTCCCATCACTTCATGGCAACAAATAAGGGAAAAGTGGAAACAGTGATAGATTTTATTTGCTTGGGCTACAAAATCACTGCAAATGGTGACTGCAGTCATGAAATTAAAAGATGTTTGCTCCTTGGAAGAAAAGCTATGACAAACCTAGACAGTGTATTAAAAAGAAGAGACATTACTTTGCCGGTAAAGGTCCATCTAGTCAAAGCTATGGTTTTTCCAGTAGCCATGTATGGATGTGAGAATTGGACCATAAAGAAGGCTGAGTGCCAAAGAATTGATGCTTTAGAATTTTGGTGCTGGAGAAGACTCTTGAAAATCCTTTGTATTGCAAGGAGATCCAACCAGTCAACCCTAAAGGAAATCAACCCTGAAAATTCATTGGAAGAACTGATGCTGAAGCTTAAACTCCAGTACTTTGGCCACCTGATGTAAAGAGCTGACTCATTAGAAAAGAGCCTGATGCTGGTAAAGATTGAGGGAAGGAGGAGAAGGGGCCAACCAAGGATAAGAAAGTTGGACAGCATCACCAACTCAATGGAAATGAGTTTGAGCAAACTCTAGGAGATAGTGAAGGACAGGGAAGCCTGGCATGCTGCAGCCCATGAGGTCACAAAGAGTTGGACATGACTTAGCAACTGAACAACACAATGAAATCCCTGGCGATCTAGTTAAGACTGTGCTTCCACTGCAGGGACCATGTATTTGATCCCTGGTTGTAGAACTAATCCTGCATTCTGTGAGGCATAGCCAAAAAAAAAAAAAGTTACACAGAAGGTGTGTGCTTAGAGACAAAGAGATTAGAGTCTAGTTAGAAAATAACTTTTTCTCTGAAAGTTTCCCTTAACTGCAGCAAATACAGAAAAAAGAAAGTTAACATAGATGTAAGGAATGGGAAGCAGGGTAGAGGAGGCATCGAGAGTGTTGACATTAAATGAGGGATGCAAAGATGAAATACACTGCAACCATCCCCATCAGTTCAGTTCAGTTCAATCGCTCAGTCGTGTCCAACTCTTTGTGACCCCATGAATCGCAGCACGCCAGGCCTTCCTGTCCATCACCAACTCCCAGAGTTCACTCAGACTCACATCCATCGAGTCAGTGATGCCATCCAGCCATCTCATCCTCTGTCGTCCCCTTCTTCTCCTGCCCCCAATTCCTCCCAGCATCAGAGTCTTTTCCAATGAGTCAAGTCTTCACATGAGGTGGCCAAAGTACTGGAGTTTCAGCTTTAGCATCATTCCTTCCAAAGAAGTCCCAGGGCTGATCTCCTTTAGAATGGACTGGTTGGATCTCCTTGCAGTCCAAGAGACTCTCAAGAGTCTTCTCAGCACCACAGTTCAAAAGCATCAATTCTTCGGCATTCAGCTTTCTTCACAGTCCAACTCTCACATCCATACATGACCACTGGAAAAACCATAGCCTTGACTAGATGAACCTTTGTTGGCAAAGTAATGTCTCTGCTTTTCAATATGCCATCTAGGTTGGTCATAACTTTCCTTCCAAGGAGTAAGCGTCTTTTAATTTCATGGCTGCAATCACCATCTGCAGTGATTTTGGAGCCCAAAAAAATAAAAGTCTGACACTGTTTCCACTGTTTGCCCGTCTATTTCCCATGAAGTGATGGGACCAGATGCCATGATCTTCATTTTCTGAATGTTGAGTTTTAAGCCAACTTTTTCACTCTCCTCTTTCACTTTCATCAAGAGGCTTTTTCGTTCCTCTTCACTTTCTGCCATAAGGGTGGTGTCATCTGCATATCTGAGGTTATTGATATTTCTCCCAGCAATCTTGATTCCAGCTTGTGCTTCTTCCAGCCCAGCGTTTCTCATGATGTACTCTGCATATAAGTTAAATAAGCAGGGTGACGATATACAGCCTTGACATACTCCTTTTCCTATTTGGAACCAGTTTATTGTTCCATGTCCAGTTTTAACTGTTGCTTCCTGACCTGCATACAGATTTCTTAAGAGGCAGGTCAGGTGGTCTGGTATTCCCATCTCTTTCAGAATTTTCCACAGTTTATTGTTATCCACACAATCAAAGGCTTTGGCATAGTCAATAAAGCAGAAATAGATGTTTTTCTGGAACTCTCTTGCTTTTTCCATGATCCAGCGGATGTTGGCAATTTGATCTCTGGTTCCTCTGCCTTTTCTGAAACCAGCTTGAACAACTGGAAGTTCACGGTTCACGTATTGCTGAAGCCTGACTTGGAGAATTTTGAGCGTTACTTTACTAGCATGTGAGATGAGTGCAATTGTGTGGTAGTGTAAAGTAAATCAGACAGCTAGCATTTTGCAGCAGGTTTTGGGGGATCTGGTCTCATCAGCAATATTGATGACAAATTTTGAATACTTAACATGAATACTGAATAATAACATAAATAATCACTAATAAGTACCCTGACAAATTAGCGGAGTAACCAGGGGGAAGAAAAAGAGTGTGGGGGACAGAGAAAAATCAAAGAAAGCCAGAAGATGGTAAATCTAAACTATATTAAAATCAAAGATCTCTCCTCAATAATACTTATTTGTTATGGATTGAATTGTGTCCCTTCTTCTCTCACACACAAAAGATATGTTGGTCTTAATCCTCAGTACCTGAGAATGTGACCTTATTTGGAAATAAGGTCTTCACAGCAGTAATCAACTTAACATGAGGTCATTAGAGTGTCTTTGTATCATTCAAGGTGTGTTTATAAAAGAGGGAGAATTTGCATACATAGACAAGCATGCACAGAAGGAAGGACATAGTGAGAATTACATCTACAAGCTAAAGATTTCCAGAAAACCTCCAGAAGCTAGCAGAGAGAGACCTCTCCCACAGCCCTCAGAAGGAACCAACCCTACCAAGTTCTTGGTTCTTGACGTCTACTCTAAGTTTCTGTTGTTGAAGCCACCTGGTTTATGGTACTGTGTTATAGCCCCAGGAAACTAATACACCATCTGAGAATGTTTACCATTTTCTTAGGTAGAAAGTGAAAAGTCAGAACTCCATTGATAAGCACATATTCTTGTCACTTATAAATAATCCTATCTTATATATTCCACCTATAATGAGATATGTGCATTTCATTTAGCACAATGTCTTCAAGATCTATCCTGGTTGTTGCAAATAGAATTTCCCCATTTCTAAGGGCTAAATTATATATATAATGTTTATATATATATATATATTTATGTATAGGTTTCCCTGGTAGCTCAGCTGGTAAAGAATTTGCCTGCCATGCGAGAGACCTAGGTTTGATCTCTGGGTTGGGAAGATCCTCTGAACATGACAACCCACTTCAGTATTCTTGCCTGGAGAATCCCTACGGGCAGAGGTGTCTGGTGGGCTATAGTCCATGGGGTTGCAAAGAGTTGGGCACAACTGAGGGACTAAGATATATATATATATATATATATATATATATATATATATATATATATATAAATACATATATATGTATACTGGGCTTAGATATATATATAGATATATATATATATCTCACAACTTCTTTATCCATTCATCCATCAATGGACACTTAGGCTGTTTCCATGTCTTGGCTATTGCAAATAATGCAGCTATGAACATGGGGGTGCAGATGTCTTTTTAAGTTAATGTTTTCAATTCCTTTGCATATATTCCCAGAAGTAGAGTTGCTGGAATACATGGTAGCTCTATTTTTAATTTTTTGAGGGTCCTCAGATCCTCAAGATTGTTCTCAATAGTGGCTGTACCAATTTACAACCCCCCCGCCACCAACAATGCACAAGGGGTTCATTTTCTCTATATCCATACCAGCACTTGCTATCTCTGATGGCTAGTCTAACAGGCATGAGGTGATATCTCACTGTGGTTTTGATTTACATTCCCCTAGTAATTAGTGATGTTGAGCATCTTTTCATGTGCCTGTGAACATTTCACATTTTTTGAATAAATATCTGTTCAAGTCCTTTGCCCATTTTTAATTGGGTTATTTAGGGTTTTGTTTTGTCTTTGGTTTTTGCTGCTTTATTTCTTTACATTTTGGGGATATTAATCTTATCAGATATATGGTTTGCAAATATTCTTTCCCATTCTGTAGGTTGTTCTTTTCACTTTGGTGATGGTTCCTTCTGCTATGCAAAAGTTGTAGAATGACTCTTTAATATTGCTTTTGCTTTTTTATCCAGGTGGGATATATGGTACTGAAGCACTTTACAGACTGTGAAATACTATGAAATAACAAGAACATATATTCCACTGATTAAAATATTCTCTCTGTTTAATGTCTTTTTCTTCTAATAGGGCTAGCTACAGGAAAAATATAAAACTCCAGGAAAATCATGTTAGGTTCATTGGGCAAGAATATTTATTGTTCCAACAGGAAACTGACTACATGTCAGAAACCATAGCAAAAGTCCAATCACACCAGCATTGTCCTCACAGTTACCCAGAAAATCCCTTCAGGAACCCATTTCCACTCCGGCTACCACCTCTCATACAAGTGCATCATCATCTAGATGAATTGTGAGGAGTCTCTAGGTTGCAGAGATGAGTAAGCATTCCTCAACATCACTGCCCCTCTTCTTTAGCAACAAGCCCACACATTGTTTCTGGAAGCATAACCATCCAAAGTAAAGTCAATCTTTCATGCAGCCACATATGTGCTCACATGTGAGTACAAGTTCTGACCAATGGTGCACAAATAGAAGTGTTGAATGTGATTTCTATGTCTGTAAAAAGGGAAGACATGTGATCTGTATCCTCCTGTCTTCCTGGTTAGAATATCAACATTATAGCCTGTCTTTGTAACATAATTCGTGCAGTCGTCTATTTAATGTAAAGGCATGATAAAGGAAACACAGGCATTTGCCACTGTAGAGAGTCTACCCTGGGTTGCCAATATCAGTACATTTTTATCAAGAGAGAATTACAATTCTATATTTTTTAAATCATGATTATTTTAGGATTTTGTAAAATGTAGCCAAAATGAGTCAATGCCCTTAAAAACAAAGCAGAGAAAACATGTCATGGTAGTTCAAAGAATACGGAAATATCTCACATAAGGAGAAATGCAGAGCTCAGGGCTGGTTAATCCAGCAATTCAAGAAGGTCAAACATCCAGAGTTTTGCATCTTTCTGGTCTGTTTCCCATTGTTTACCCACATATATAATACTTCAGGCTTGACGAACTACTAGTGGTTCCCTAAATATGACATCCTCTTTTAATTCTCCTTTCAGTTAAATGTTCTGTTGCTTCTCCTTGGAACATTCTTCCTCTCCTTCTAGCTAGTTTATTTATTTAGCTCAGGCTGCCATAACAAAATACCATAGACTGTGTAATTTAAACAAGTTTAACAAATTTATTTAACAAATTAAACAAATTTATTTTCTCACAGTTTCTGGAAGTCCAAAATCAAGGTTCTGGCCAATTCAGTTTCCAGTGAAGTCTCTAATCTGGGCTTGCAGAAGGCTGCCTTCTTGTAAGTCCTCACATGGCTTTTTCTCAGCTTGTTGGGGTGGGAAGCAGGAGGAGGAAGGTGAGGCAGCTGGCTGTCTGGTGTCCCTTCTTACAAGGACACTAATCCTTTCAGACCAGGGCCCCACCCTTATGACCTCATCTAACCTCAGTTACTTTAGTAAAAGTCCTATCTCCAAATATAGTCACCCTAGGGTTAAGGCTTCAGCATATGAATTTTGGGTGGAGGAGACATAAAAATTCAATCCATAATATCTGGTAAGTTCCTCCTAACCCTCTCAGATACAATCAAACCATATCTCCTTTAAAAAAGCCTTCCCAGACTCCTAAGGTAGGAGTTTCTTCCTGTTTCCATGTTAGTTCCTATCATGTCATGCTAATCACATTGAACAGTAATTAATAGATGTTTGTCCCTCCTTGTTAGCCCATGAAACCCTTAAAAATAGGGACAGTAGTTTATTCATTTTTTATTCCTAACACCTAGGATAATGCCTGGCACAAAGTCGGTGTTAACAAATGTTTAAGGAAGAGAGAGAGGAAAGAACCATCATGTCTTTGGAAGAAAATGTAATCTGTGTGCCAAATAACTGAATTACAAATGAACATCAAAATAGCCATCGTCCACTGGATTTGTCTCAATGATACATAAATTCAATTACCAGGCTGCTAAACTTGGCATAGTCATTAAGAGTGTCTGAGTAATGCTATCTTCCAACCTACTGGCTATATGATTTCACTGATTATTTACAGTAGCATATTTTAAATGATTCTCAATTCTTTGATGTCTCTCCTATTCCTTTTTCCTGGAATCTTGGCTAGTCTTAGGGGCAGAAGTCACCTTCTAGGGGTTTTGAGGCTGTGCCAAAAGAAGCCTTGCAGCTTCAGCTCAGGCCTCTTGGAACACTTGCTCTTGGAAGCCTGGGACACCATGGAAGAAATCAACTACTCTGAGCCCACAACATAATGAAAAAACTCACACTGGCCTATGGAGAGGCCACACCTCATGTAAGATCCCTTATCAGGCCCCAGACATTCAAGTCATCCCAGCTGTGGTTCTAGACATCTTGGAGCAAAGCAGAGCTGACTCTGTTATGTGCTATCTAGTTTCATGACCCCAAAAAGCATGAGATAACTGTAATAATAGTGTTGGAACAGTTTTTTAAGTGGTAGAAGATGATGAAATACTTACTCCACTGAGCGTCAGTGTTCTTGATTGAAAATGGAGCTGTAGGGACTTCCCTGGTTGTCCAGAGGCTGGGACTCGATGCTTCCAACACAGGAGCCCCAAGTTCAATCCCTGGTCAGGGAGCTGGATCCTACATGATGAAACTAAGAGTTCACATGCTGCAACAAAAGATCCCAAGTGCCACAACTAAGATCTTGCACAGTGAAATAAATAAATAAATATTTTAAAAGAAGAAGAAGAAAAAAATAGAGCTATATACACATTCCACCTCTTGGCACTACTGCAAGACTTAAAGAATTAGAGCTTATAAAGCATTTAAAAGAAACCTATATGCAGGTCAGGAAGCAACAGTTAGAACAGGACATGGAACAACAGACTGGCTCCAAATAGGAAAAGGAGTACGTCAAGGCTGTATATTGTCACCCTGCTTATTTAACTTCTATGCAGAGTACATCATGAGAAACACTGGGCTGGAAGAAGCACAAGCTGGAATCAAGATTGCTGGGAGAAATATCAATAACCTCAGATACACAAATGACACCACCCTAATGGTAGAAAGTGAAGAGGAACTAAAGAGCCTCTTGATGAAAGTGAAAGAGGAGAGTGAAAAAGCTATCTTAAAACCCAACGTTCAAAAAACTAAGATCACAGCATTTGGTCCCATCACTTCATGGGAAATAGATGGGCAAACAGTGGAAAGTAAAGTGTCAGACTTTATTTTTGGGGGCTCCAAAATCACTGCAGATGGTGACTGCAGCCATGAAATTAAAAGACGCTTACTCCTTGGAAGGAAAGTTATGACCAACCTAGATAGCATATTCAAAAGCAGAGACATTACTCTGCCAACAAAGGTTCGTCTAGTCAAGGCAATGGTTTTTCCTGTGGTCATGTATGGATGTGAGAGTTGGACTATGAAGAAAGCTGAATGCCGAAGAATTGATGCTTTTGAACTGTGGTGCTGAGAAGACTCTTGAGAGTCTCTTGGACTGCAAGGAGATCCAACCAGTCCATTCTGAAGGAGATCAGCCCTGGGACTTCTTTGGAAGGAATGATGCTAAAGCTGAAACTCCAGTACTTTGGCCACCTCATGCGAAGAGTTGACTCATTGGAAAAGACTCTGATGCTGGGAGGGATTGGGGGCAGGAGGAGAAGGGGACGACAGAGGATGAGATGGCTGGATGGCATCACCGACTTGATGGATGTGAGTTTGAGTGAACTCTGGGAGCTGGTGATGGACAGGGAGGCCTGGTGTGCTGCAATTCATGGGATGGCAAAGAGTCGGACATGACTGAGTGACTAAACTGAACTGAACTGAACTGACCTGGCCCAAAGTAAGTGCTTATAAATATTAGATACTATTTTATTTTACTTTTATTATTTTGTTACATTTTTATTTCTGAAGATCAAGACTGTTTTGTTTTGGTGAAGTTAATGATTGATCAGAGCTAGGGTACATTGCAATTTTGATGAGTCTTTATGACTTTGTAGTTAGTAGGCCATATAAGTAAGGCCATCTCTTGCTGAGAGCCTGAATGTGTAGAGGGTGAGAAAACAAGCCCCTGCCCCAATTGTTGTTTAGTCGCTAAGCCATGTCCAACTCTTTTTTGACCCCACGGACTGTAGCCCACCAGTTCCTCTGTCCGTGGACTTTCCCAGGCAAGAATACTGGAGTGGGTTGCCATTTCCTTCTCTAGGGGATCTTTCTGACCCAGGAATCAAACCCACATCTCCTGTATTGACAGGTGGATTCTTTACCTCTGAGCCACCAGGGAAGCTCCCTGCTCCAATTATCAACTATTAATCATTTTCCTAAGAGGTCAAGCTCTGGCTGGGACAGAGGAAAGAAGCTCCATAGCACACTTCCAAATCCTCTGTTTACTCTGCTGCCTTTTTTTTTTTCCTGCCTTCTCCCTCCTGGAATAATTTGACACTAATGGGCAAAGCTCTTAAGGATGGAAATCATTGGTCTTTTCTCCCTGTGAGCCTAAAATCCAGCTTCAGAGGAGGAGAAATACAAACATGACTCTAATGGACTTCTCTTGTTCTCAGTCCTTCTCATTTCAAGACAGCAGTCCCCTTGGCATCAAGGCTCCTCATTTTAGATCCATTAGTGCCGGACAAATGAGCCGTGTGGCTTCTCTCATCTCCTGCCCAGAAACCACCACACATACCTCTCTCCTGACCCCTCCCTTAGTTAACATTGTTTAACAGACTCAAGGACACATCTGTGGTTCTTTTATTCCTAGAAGAGCAAAATGTGCTAATGCTTCCTGAGCTGCCTCCTGGTTTGGTGGCAACTCAAAGCCAAGGCCAGGACTGTTTGATGCTGTCTATCTTAGGACATTATTGATAGTCTGTTACTGAAGACCTGGGCAATGAAAAGGCCCCTGGGAGCCCATGACACTCTTGTGTTCTTCACTGAGATGCCCTGTCTGGGCCCAGTCATGTGCCCTCTCCTGACTTCCCAGTGTGGCTCTGGCCTCACTGGCCTCCTTTAGGGCAGCATCAGGGCTTGAGGCCTTGGGAGGAGGGGCTGAGATACAGAAGAGGAACTGAGGAAGACTTACAGAACTAGTGCCCTAACTCAGCTAACTTATGAGGAAAAAGGAAGCATTTATAGGCTCAGCTGGATATTTAACCAGCATCTCCCCTGGTGGCTCAGACAGTAAAGTGTCTGCCCGCAGTGCAGGAGACTGGGGTTCGATCCCTGCGTCGGGAAGATCCCCTGGAGAAGGAAATGGCAACCCACTCCAGTACTCTTGCCTAGAAAATCCCATGGATGGAGGAGCCTGGCAGGCTACAGTCCATGGGGTCTCAAAGAGTCGGACACGACTGAGCAACTTCACTTCACTTTTCAGGGTAAGGGAAAGTGTATCAGTTTCAAAACTGCAGACTGGAGTCTCAGGTCCTTTCCAGGTACTAGCCCCCTGACATGAGTTAAACTAGCTCAATCTCAGCCTACTTATCTGTATAAGAGGGAATATAATATTTAGCTGAAAGGGTTATTTTGACAGCTGGATGAGATAAAGTATTACCTTTATGCAATACAACACTTAGAAGCGCATGCAGATATCCAACGTGACCAGAAAGAGTCCAGTTTCCTTGTAGCTGGGTCACGAACACATCTGGCATCCAGAGGACTCTAAACCGTTTTCCAGTCTTCCCAGCAGGTTGTATTTCAGTCCACATAGAGTTTGCTTTCTCTATTTCCTCTTTACTTCCTTTTTCTTTTCTATCCTCTGCCTTCTGGGTCCCAGCCAAGGTTAAGGTCTGTCCCTCCTGGCTGAGTCTGGGATGAGCCCCATTCCAGGTGTCTTCTGAGTGGAGCTCCTGAAATAAAACAAGACTCTCTTGTGGATCCTGACCGCCTCTCTTAGAATAGCTTTTATTTATCAATATAATGATGTTGAAAGGTCTGTCCCTACCATGGATGGGACAGATTAAAGGGACAGAGATGTACACCCAGACAAAGTTAGTATTAAGTATTCAATAGTGACACATGGAGAAGGCAATGGCAACCCACTCCAGTGTTCTTGCCTGGAGAACCCCAGGGACGGGGGAGACTGGTGGGCTGCCGTCTATGGGGTCGCCCAGAGTCGGACACGACTGAAGCGACTTAGCAGCAGCAGCAGCAGCAGTGACACTGTTTTCCTTTAATGTTTAACTAAATCTTTATCCTAAACTCTTCAGTCTCCTGATTGAGTGACCTGGGGCAAATGGCTTAACCTCTTATGCCTCAGTTTTTTCATCTGTAAAAGAGGGATAATAATAGAACCCAGGTCATAGTGCTGTTATGGGAATTAAATGAACTTACACATATAAAACTCTCAGAATGATGCCTAGCAAATTTTTAACTGTTTTGATTGTCTTATTTTGAAATAGGTTTTTATCCATGTTGATGCAATTTAAAGTTGAAGGTTCAAACAATACAGCCTCCTCTTTCTCCCTCCTTAGTCATTTGCAGATTTAAAAAGTTGTTTCATATGGTTCAAATTTTCACTTGTTAAGGTGTACGGTATCAGACTGGGAGCATAGGAGTCTGAGGTCTCTGGGCTTGGCCACTGTGTGACCTGTAGCAAGGCACCTAGCCATCTGCTCCTCCCTTCTCTCCTCTCCTTAAAAAAGGGCAGCACTCTCAGACCAGATGACCTATGGAGTGAATTCACCCTCAGGCCAGGAGAACAGCAGGGCCCCTTTGATACGGCATCCCTATATTTCTCCTTCACTCTGGATTCTAGGCAAGGCTGAAGGCAGCCTGTTTTCAAACTGTTTAACTCCCAAGAGAGAAGGAAAGCCTGCCTTCAAACATAGCTCACTGGCTTTCCCCAATATAAGCACTCCCCCAGTCAAGACTCCCTGATTATTAAACATGTCAGCATATTCTAAGAACCCTGTATAAAATAAGCAAACCAGTCCTCCGGGAAGACCTGAGGGACTGCTTTGAACCATGTGAATGAGCATTAATGCATAAACGGATACATCCTCATTAAGCCGCAGATGCCCGGAATCACTAGAATTGTGACCTCCAAGGTCCTACATCTCTGCAGATGAGGGTCACCAGGGAGATTAATTCTCTACCCTCTGCAGAATACTTGCCTCCAACATCTTTATAGTCTCATGATGATACCTGTAGAATCAAGATTTTTTTTTTTCCTCCCTTTCCTTTAATCTCTCTTTCCAAGGTAGTCTTGAGTCCCTGCTATGCACTAGATACTCTGCTCCCTGACAATTACATAAGGAGAATTAAGACATGCTTCTTGCTTTCACACAACTTATGTATCAGTAGGAAAAACTAAGATATAAAGAATTCTATACTATTAATACATTACCAGGCTAAATCTAGTTCCTTTGTTAACACATTAATAGCATTTAGTACTTTTCCTTAACTTCTCATAAGTTAGAAAACGTATTTGTGTTTTCTATTAACTAATATCTATTCTCCTTCACACCCTCCACAAGGTAGGCTATAATGCTTAGAGCTAATATATACTAGTACTTATTATATATAAGACACTGCTTTAAGTGTGTCATATATCAACTTTTAATGTCCACAACTACTTTAAGCTGAATGCACTAAATATTATTCTCATTTTACAAACGAGGAAACTAAGAGAAGAATGAAGAATTAAGTAACATGACTAAAGTGACACAACTGAAAAGAGTCAGAGCCAGGTCTTAAACCTGAGCAGTCTGGCTCCAGACCTCTGCTTTCCATTACTAATCTCTGTATTAAAGGGGAGGCACTGCGGTTCTTTTTAAGGTAATAGATAAGTACATGATATAGTCTACATAAACTTTCCTGTAAAACTAATAAATCTTGTTAATGCAGGTAAACTTCATTCAGAAAAAAATCCAGTACATCGTGCATCGAACCTGGACTGGCAACACTGGGACGACCCAGAGGGATGGTACGGGGAGGGAGGAGGGAGGAGGGTTCAGGATGGGGAACACATGTATACCTGTGGCGGATTCATGTTGATATATGGCAAAACCAATACAATATTGTAAAGTTAAAAAATACAATAAAAAAAAACGTAAAAAAAAAGAAAGAAAGAAAGAAAATCCATTCATACAGAGTCCCTAGTGTCAAATGCCAGTAAGTGAGATACTGGGTTGTATACAAAAGAGGAAGAAGACGAAAGAAACTGCAGCACCTAGATTAGACTAAGGAAAAGAACATAACACTACAAAGCAAGTCTTTCTGTAGAACTGAGAAATGTTCTTATCCTAGAAACAAAGGACTATCCATTTTCAGATTTCTGACTTGATCTAAATTTGTAATTGTGAAAACCAAGAAAAATGGCCTCCTATTTCTTACAGAAAGAGCCCCACCCTGACTGCTATAACAATTCTTTCATCTCTGGGCAGCAGGCATTTCTCTGGTAAACACTTATCATCTCATCAATTAAAACAGCAAAATCCCCATCAAAAATAAAAGTTTCCTTTGTACAACTGTGTAATTTAAAGACCCACTAGGTTTCAAAACTATTTAATTGTTCTCTGCCTTTTGAAAGTATAACATGAAGACTTTTTATCTTGATGCATTAAATTCCTGTTGGTAATTTAAAGCATGAGATCACACCAATTAGATTTTGACCCCAGCTCTCTTACTAATTATCTACAGAGATTTGGACACATAATTTAGCCTCTCTTGGTCTCAGTTTACTTAGCTGCAAAATTAGGAGACCAAATTAGATGGTTTTTAAGAGTCTTTCACTCTTCTCTGACATTCTGAGATTTGGTGATATATTTTTATATCAGTCTGTTTATGTCTTTGTATAATGTTTTATTTCCATTCAGTGATGTTAGAAAATACTGATGTTTGACTCCAGTTCAAATTCTTTCCATGTGTATTTACTATTAACAAAAACATTAAATTCATTCAGAAAATAAATTGGGAGTTAGGGAGTTAGTTCAACAGAGTACAGTGGTTCTCAGAGCATCAGTAAATGGGATGGGACATCTGTTATAGAGATTGCTAGTGTTTACAAGCACCAGGGCCCTGCTTTTCCTCTGGGCACATGACTAGACCACATCCTACAGTTAGTTGAGGCCATTTGTCTACATTTCTACCAAGAGACTGTGAGCCTATGTGACATGAGGTACTTCTGGGCCTGAAATATAAAAACCTCCTTCATGCATTCCTGGTTCTTCTTCCCCATCCACTAGCTAAATAGACACAATTTGAAAAGTGGAAAGAGGAACACAAACTCAAGACAAAAGCAGCCAATGTTCCTGAAAGACCACATATAGCAGAACATGATTCGATTGTTTCATAAAAGAAAAATATTTATTGTGTTATACCACTGAATTCTGGGCAACAGCCTATTCAAACCAACAACTCATCCTTTTAGATTTTTATCCAGGTGAAACTGAGTTATGATGAGCATCTGGCTAAACCTTGAAGGGAGGCAGTCTCACAAAATGGTTAGTCTGGAGAGTGTTTGTGGCAAGGAGAAAAGAATATTTTTGCTGGGTATCTTGCATCTCTCTCCCTTGCTTGCCCTATGCCGCTACTGTTTAAATACCTTGTCATCTTATACAAAGGTCACCCTGGTCTTGCCAATGGTCCCTTCCAGCACATCCCTACAAAACTCCACTTCTGCCTCTCCCTATCCAAGTCACTCCATTATCCAAATCTCCTCTCTCGTAAATGCAGCTTAGCCACTCTTCATTCATTTTTTTATTTGTTATTTTTAATAGCATTACTTCTAAAACATTTTCAGTTTTCTAATCTATCACATTATTGACTAATCTTTCATCCCAGTCAAAACTGAAAGCTGTTTAAGAAAAGAAAACTGTGAATTGATCTGTTTCTCCTTGGTGTTCGTCAAGGAGAACATGTATTTTGCTTCATGTATTTTGAAGCTTTGTCATTACGCGCTTACGTGTTTAAGATTGCTATATCTTCCTATTGGAATGACCCCATTATTCTTCTGAAATGACATTCATTATTCCTCACAATATTCTTTGCTCTGAAATTCACTTTGCCTCGACCGCCTGGAATCTCTTTAAAGGGAGTAAGCTGGGACAACCACAAAGTTTGCCCCATTTGTTTCCTGTCTTTCAGAAGTTATTGTCCTTTGCTGCTTGTTGCCCAGTGTCTGAAAAACTATTGCCTCTTGTATTTGAGCCAGTTTTGGGTTGTTTCAACCAGGAGGGTAAATCTGGTCCCTGTTAACTCAATCTTGCCCTGAAGGGAAAGTCACTCATGCTTTTATACATTATCTCATTTTGATCCTCATAGAATCTTATGAAATGAATCTTATTATCCTTTTTTATAGTATTAAAAAAAAACTGAGTCTCAGTGAGGTTATATAAATAGTCTAAAGTTACACAGCAAAACTAGTTGAAATATATGGGATAGGTCAAGATTTGGGTGATATGGGCATATATTTTTGGAAACTAAAATTAGGAACATGCCATAGATTTTCTTTTAATTATTTTTGAACTTATTTACATGATAAATCTCACAAAGATTTATAAAATCAAAATACATTTAAGTACATGTGTAGTAATTTGCCTTACTTGACAACAGCTGCAGTATATGAAATGAGGTCTATCTCGGAAAATCTGGGCTACAACTTCAAAGTATTAATATTTGATGGGAAGGGTGATGAAATATTATAGCCAGTGGGATTGGACAAAGGATAAAAGTTATTAACATTATTTCGGTAGGAATTGGACCTGCCATATTTTAAAAATATCTTTCAAACCAGGAATCCTGAAGCAGATGTCTTTAGTATTCATGGAAGAGGTTAAAAGAAACAACAGAAGTGTTTTTAATCCCCTGTTTTCTTTTGCCTGTTGGAATGAAATGGAAGTAAATAGTCAGGAATGGCTTGGGAGGGGCCACGCAAAGAGATGATCCAATTTATGTCAAAAACATAGTCTTAGGCTCACATCCCTCAATTTAGCAAAGTTCTCCAGTAGGCTCAGTGGGAACGGCAGGAAATCCTAGTTCAAAAGTTCTTTCTTTTTTTAAAGTACCTATCATGGTGGCTGGCACATCAGATGCCCTTTAGCAAATCAAATGTGCATTCCATCCTTTCTCTCCAATCAGAATAGATCAGACCAAACACTATCTCTGTCACAAAGGAAGCAGCAACTCAAGAACACCCAGGCAAGGCTGGATAAGGAGGGTTAATTTGTTTTTATCTTGGAGATCCTTCTATTGACACTAATTAATCTCATCCCTAAACTTGGAGGGCTAGCAAACCTCTTTTAAAGTAGCAGCAACATAACACTCCCTAAATGGAATTTTAACTAATATATAATAATTACTCTTATCATAATAGCATCTCTTTACCACATTTAGAAGAGAACCCTGTCCGTCTGCCATAAGTGGTGTTATTAGAGGGAAGAGAGTGTTTTTCCTGTCCATTCATGCTCCAGCTGTCATTTAGCTGCATTCTGTAGGGACAATGATCCTCGCTTTTCATAGAGTACAGATAGAAATGCAGAACTGCAGCATACAGAGATTCTACTGTCTGCCATAGAATTCTAGTCAACCTTATTTCTTTGAAAATGCATAATATTTCTGAGCTGAATGAAAACTTTCTTTAAAAAGAAAACTGATTTCTCAGTCTACTGTAGCCCAGAAAGAGCGACCAGATACAGAGAGCTGCCACCGCAGACCTGGCCTTTAGATAAAATGCCTTTTTCGTTTATTGAATGCAAAGAGAATTTTTGCATGAACCAAAACTTAGTTGCACAAAAATCTAATTGGAGAGCCCATGTTGCCCTTGAATAGCAGGAAAACATCTGCTTAGACCCAGACTCTCTGCAGTTTGCTGAAGTAGAAAAACCATGGGCTTTAGCACCATATAGCTTCTGCGTCTCTTCAGTCGTGTCTAACTCTGTGCGACCCCAGAGACGGCAGCCCACCAGGCTCCTCCATCCCTGGGATTCTCCAGGCAAGAACACTGGAGTGGGTTGCCATTTCCTTCTCCAAGCACCATATAGACCTGTGTTCAAATTTTAAACTGCCATGGAGGAACACAGCCTCAAAGGCAGTGCTGTGCAATACAACTTTTGCCATCATATTAGGTTGGTGGAAAAAGTAATTGAGGTTTCAGACCATGAATTTTAAATTATTATAACTAGGCTCAGACACATCTTTATTAATAAAAATAGGAACCCATTAAAATCAACACATTTTTGCTAATAAGAAATGTTTATTTATTCCTGTATAAAAATCCACATTTTGGTATTTGATGAACTCTTGGAAAGCATTTTCTGCCTCTTGCTGATTGTGGAAGCATTTTCCCTGCAAAAAGTTGTTGGGATACTTGAAGAAGTGGTAGTCAGTTGGCGAGAGGTCAGGTGAATATGGCAGATGAGGCAAGACTTCGTGGCCCAATTCGTCCAGCTTTTAAAACGTTCATTGTGCAGCGTGCAGTTGGACGTTGTCATGGAGAAGAACTGGGCTCTTTCTGTTGACCAATGCCAGCTGCAGGTGTTTCAGTTTTCCATGTATCTCATTGATTTACTGAGCATACTTCTAGATGTAATGGTTTCAGCAGGATTCACTGTAGTGGGTCAGACGGGCAGCAGACCACCAAACAGTGGCCATGACCTCTTTTTGGTGCAAGTTTGGCCTTGGGAAGTGCTTTGGAGCTCCTTCTCAGTCCAACTACTGCACTGGTTGTCGCCGGTTGTCATAAAAATCCACTTTTTGTCACACATCACAATCTTATCAAGAAATGGTTCATTGCTGTCGCATAGAATAAGAGGAGACAACACTTGAAAATGACAATTTTTTTGATTTGCTGTCAGCTCATGTGGCACCCACTTATCGAGCTTTTTCACCTTTCCAATTGCTTCAAATGCTGAATGCCCATTGAATGGTTGGCAATGAGCTCTTGGGCAACTTCCTTTTTTTCAGGGATATTTATTTTATTTTTAATTAATTTATTTATTTTAATTGGAGGGTAATTACTTTACAATATTGTAGTGGTTTTTGCCATACATTGACATGAATCAGTCATGGGTGTACATATTTTCCCCATCCTGAACCCCCCTCCCACCTCCTTCTCACCCCATCCCTCAGGGTCATCCCAGTATACTGACCCTGAGCACCCCTGTCTCATGCATTGAACCTGGACTGGTGATCTATTTCACATATGGTAATATACATGTTTCAATACTATTCTCTCAAATCATCCCACCCATGCCTTCTCCCATAGAGTCCAAAAGTCTGTTCTTTACATCTGTCTCTTTTTCTATCTCGCATATAGGGTCATTGTTACCATCTTTCTAAATTCCATATATATACGTTAGTATACTGTATTGGTGTTTTTCTTTCTGACTTACTTCACTCTGTATAATAGGCTCCAATTTCATCCACCTCATTAGAACTGATTCAAATGCATTCTTCTTAATAGCTGAGTAATATTCCATTGTGTATATGTACCACAGCTTTCTTATCCATTCATCTGGTAATGGACATCTAGATTGCTTCCATGTCCTAGCGATGAACATTGGGGTACAAGTGTCTCTTTCAATTCTGGTTTCCTCAGTGTATATGCCCAGCAGTGGCATTGCTGGGTCATATGGCAGTTCTATTTCCAGTTTTTTAAGGAATCTCCACACTGTTCTCCATAGTGGCTGTACTAGTTTGCATTCCCACCAACAGTGTAAGAGGGTTGCCTTTTCTCCACACCCTCTTCAGCATTTATTGTTTGTAGACTTTTTGATAGTAGCCATTCTGACCAGCGTGAGATGGTACCTTGTTATGGTTTTGATTTGCATTTCTCTGATAATGAGTGATGTTGAGCATCTTTTCATGTGTTTGTTAGCCATCTGTATGTCTCCTTTGGAGAAATGTCTGTTTAGTTCTTTGTCTCTTGAGCAACGTCTTGTGTGGTTGTAAGAAGATTAGCCTCAATGACTATTCTCAATTGGTTGGACTTTTTGAACCACCACTGCACTGTACATGCATTAGTGGTTCCTAGGCCAAGTGCATTGATGATGTTGTGAGTTGTCTCTACTGCTTTATGACCCATTTTGAACTCAAATAAGAAAATCACTTGAATTTGCTTTTTGTCTAACATCATTTCCCTAGTCTAAAATAAATATAAAATAAGCAGCAAGTCATAAGGCAATAGCAAAAAAAAAAAAAACATAAAGTGAGAAATGCATATTAAAATAATGTATGACATAACCACATTTACTTAAGAATGTATTCTAATATCAAACAGCAAAGTTCAACAATGCAAAACTGTAATTACTTTTGCACCAAGATAATAGAAATCTTCTGTGTCTGTGCTGTCCAACAGAATAGCCATTAGCTACATGTAACTTTTGACCACTTGAAATCTGGCCAGTGAGACTGAATTTTAAAATATTCTTAAATTTTTAATTCATTTAAATTAAAATAGTCACATGGGGTTAGTGGCTACTCTACCGGAAAGCACATCTCTAAGATAAGAACAAATTGTTGCATCATCTTGCACCTCCTACCATTAACAAAGACTTATACCCACCAGCACTAAGTTGGCCTCTTTGGGTGTTGGAGGCAACATACACTGCACTCAGGAACATTGCTCCATCCCATTTATCAGGTTACTTATAAGATGATTTCACATGGAACTCAGAGCAAGAGAGCGGTTCATAGCAAGTTGAGGCTGTGAACCCAAGTCCATTTAGCCATAAACTAAAGGCAATATTGGTAAAAGAGTGCTCAGTGGAGAACCTAGCATGTGTCAATAGGAAAGTTGCTACACTGTCTCCAATTAGAACTTGAGAATAAGGTCATGGCTTTTGCAACAGAGAACAACTTTCTATTTGAAAATCAACAGCTGGAATCCTACTGGACCCAGGAGGGACTGAGTACTGATATCAAAGACTGTGTGACCAGAGCTGCCCATTACATGCTAGATATTGTTTAATTCACCATGGCATAAATTCAAGCAGGTGCAACACAATTCATTATTCCATGTAAATGGTACAATAGAGCTTGGGCTTAAGTGACTTGAAAAGGCACAAGTACATTGCATAAACAGCTCAGACTTCCCCATTATCTATCCCCATTGAATCAATGCCTCTTCTAAAACTCAAATCTGTAGTTCACAGGGGGATATCCTACAAGCAATTGTCATGAGAGAGAACTTGGGCTTAGTTCACAGATGGATTGGCATAATATGTTAACACTGACTGAAAATGGACAACTGCCATTACAATTCCATTCAGGTATTTCTAGAGGACAGTGGTAAAGAGAAATTCTCCCAGTGGGCAGATCTGTTAGCAGTACACTTGGTCATCCAGGGCTAATGGAGGGAGATGTAGCTTGAGGTATTTAGACTCCTGGTAAATGGTTGCATGACTTGGCTAGTTGTTGAGGGGCCTAGAACAAATAACACTGGAAGTTTTAGGACTAGTAGTTCTGGGGACGAGATATGTAAACAAATCTATAAAAGTAGTCACAAAGTGTGCAGATCTTTGTGTCTTACAAAAATGCTCATTAGAAAGTATTCCCTGCAGAGGAAGCTTTCAACAGTTAAGCGAACAGAATGACTTTCTAAAGATGTCGTTTTTTTCCTTTCCTTAGCAACCTAAAGCCTCATGTATGGGCCAATTGACAGAATGGCCATATGGAGGGATGAAGACATCGAATGGGTCTAACAGCATGTACTTCTAATCAAGACCGACATAGCTGCTGCCATGGCGAATATCCACCCAGTTTCTTAGAAGAAGAGACCAAATCTCAACCATCAATATGGCACCATCCCTTGAGGCAACCTCAATTTAAGCAGTAGGTCAATTATAATGTGCCAGTTCAACCATGAAAAGGGCAATGATTTTATCTCTCTGGAATAGAAATCTACTAAAGATGTTAGCTTTTCTTCCCTTGCACTTTCCTCAGCACCACTATCTAGCTAGCTCACAGGATGCCTGATCTATTAGCATCACATTCCATACAACATTTCCTTTCAGCAAGATCCCTTTTGATGCCAAAGGAAGTGCTACTATAGATGCAAAACTGCAAGAATCACTGGTCTTCAATGTACATCCTTCATCAAGAGCAGCTATCTAAAAGAACATTTGAAAGCCTTGTTGGAGTTTCAACTAAGGCACCAACTCAGGATTGACTGCTCTCCTGTAGGATGAAGGGTTCAGTTCAGTTCAGTTGCTCAGTCGTGTCCGACTCTCTGTTACCCCATGAATCGCAGCACGCCAGGCCTCCCTGTCCATCACCAACTCCTGGAGTTCACCCAGACTCATGTCCATCGAGTCAGTGATGCCATCCAGCCATCTCATCCTCTGTTGTCCCCTTCTCCTCCTGCCCCCAATCCCTCCCAGCATCAGAGTCTTTTCCAATGAGTCAACTCTTCGCATGAGGTGGCCAAAGTACTGGAGTTTCAGTTTTAGCATCATTCCTTCCAAAGAAGTCCCAGGGCTGATCTCCTTCAGAATGGACTGGTTGGATCTCCTTGCAGTCCAAGGCACTCTCAAGAGTCTTCTCCAACACCACAGTTCAAAAGCATCAATTCTTCGGCACTCAGCCTTCTTCACAGTCCAACTCTCACATCCATACATGACCACAGGAAAAACCATAGCCTTGACTAGACGGACTTTTGTTGGCAAAGTAATGTCTCTGCTTTTCAATATGCTATCTAGGTTGGTCATAACTTTCCTTCCAAGGAGTAAGCGTCTTTTAATTTCATGGCTGCAATCACCATCTGCAGTGATTTTGGAGCCCCAAAAAATAAAGTCTGACACTGTTTCCACTGTTTCCCCATCTATTCCCCATGAAGTGATGGGACCAGATGCCATGATCTTCGTTTTCTGAATGTTGAGCTTTAAGCCAACTTTTTCACTCTCCATTTTCACTTTCATCAAGAGGCTTTTTAGTTCCTCTTCAGTTTCTGCCATAAGGGTGGTGTCATCTGCATATCTGAGGTGATTGATATTTCTCCCGGCCATCTTGATTCCAGCTTCTGTTTCTTCCAGTCCAAGATGAAGGGTATGTGATGCTAAATGGTAGATACATGGTAATGCTTTATCCTAAATAGTAAGAATAAATGGCTCTGGGAAGCACAGGATCAAAATACAAATGGGTTCTTTCACAATAATTCCTAAAACTCTCAGAATTTGTACTTTCTGATCTTAGGTTCTACAGGATTAGAGAGAGTGGTTCCTGGGGATCAGATAGCTAGAGTGGAATGGAAGGGTACTTCTATCAAATGACACAGAAAATTTCCTATTGAACTCGAAGGTAGGACCTACCTGTTCACTTTGAACTCTTTATACCAAGAAACATCAGGCAAAGAAAGATATTAATATCTTGTCAAGGGTTACTGATCCTCATTATCATGTGAAGAAATCCAGAATTGCTGCTATACGATAGGAATAAAAAAGGATATTTCAGCAACCCAGGAATTCACTGAGGTATCTTTTGGTTGTTTCATACCTGGCAAATGATCAGCTGTAGCACCATAGCCTGATAAAGGCAAGGCCATCATGAATACATCATGAATACCTTCAGAATGAGGTCACTCCAGCAGGCAAGCAACTGAAAGGGAGAGAATTCTGGAATAGATGGTGAAGAAAGGAGATTATATTTATTATACCCTTGGAATCAGTTGAAGCTGACAGCATGTTGTCCCTACCAAAACAAGAAAGAAAAATGAAAGAGAGAGAGGTCTCTTAATTCAGAATGGTAGCTAGATATAATGAGAGCACATGACTTGAACTGAATAGAGCATCAGGGTGGATTGTATCATATTATACTTCTGGTTGCTTCAGATTCTCTTGATCTGTTTCTATCATTGCCACACTTGTTTCTGTCTTGTTCCAACACCAATAGCCACAGTACTGACAAACTCTGGTTGGAGACTGACTCATTTCATGTGGGCACAACCTAGCTGCCTTGCTAAGTAACACATATGATTAACTCAGAAGTATTAAAGAACAAATGTCCTAGGGAGTAAGCATTTGATCAATAAGAAATGGGAGCTAATGAATAAATTCTCCTTCCTTCCCTTCCTGGAAGGACTGACTTGAGAAGCAATTGTTTTTCTGATCTCTTAGAAGAAAGTCCCATGGATCAGGTAACATTGTCACTTGATACCACGCATGGCCAGCTTGATAATGCACCTTTTTATTGGCTCTTACCCCACTTTCCCTCTTGTGCTCTCCTTCTTCCTCAGATCTAATGCCCAGAATTAGAAGAATCCATGCCAAGGGAGAATGGAATTACTGAGATTTTCTTGAAAAAAAAAAAAAAAACAGGTTTATAAAAAGAGGGGGCTATGTTTAAACATCTTAAGAAAAGAGTTAATAGGCATCTTTTTGCCACTTCAGGAGGACAGCATAACAAACTTACTGTTTGGCTGTCAATTACAGCACATCCATCCTTTAAACCTAACCTAAGTCCAGCAGCAGCACCAGCAGGCACATAGAGATACCCAGAAGAGACGAGGGCCATAAAGAAAAGGAAATTAATATTAATTAAGCACTTTGACACATATCTGGTCTCATCACTTCACGCCAAATAGATGGAGAAACAGTGGAAACAGTGACTGACTTTATTTCTGGGAGTTCCAAAATCACTGCAGATGGTGACTTCAGCCATGAAATTAAAAGATGCTTACTCCTTGGAAGGAAAGTTATGACCAACCTAGACAGTATATTAAAAAGCAGAGACATTACTTTGCCAACAAAGGTCCATCTAGTCAAACCTACAGTTTTTCCAGTGGTCATGTATGGATGTGAGAGTTGGACTATAAAGAAAGCTGAGTGACAAAGAATTGATGCTTTTGAACTGTGGTGTTGGAGAAGACTCTTGAGAGTCCCTTGGACTGCAAGGGGATCCAACCAGTCTATCCTAAAGGAGATAAGTCCTGAATGTTCACTGGAAGGACTGATGTTGAAGTTGAAACTCCAATACTTTGGCCACCTGATGTGAAGAACTGACTCATTGGAAAAGACCCTGATGCTGGGAAAGATTGAAGGCAGGAGAAGGGGATGACAGAGGATGAGATGGTTGAATGGCATCACCAACTCGATGGACACGAGTTTGGGTAAACTCCGGGAGTTGGTGATGGACAAGGAGTACTGGCATGCTGTGGTCCATGGTGTCACAAAGAGTTGGACATGACTGAGTGACTGAACTGAACTGATGACACATATACTCCATATATTATCTCATCCAATCTTCATAGGATGGTAGCATTTTATCTTTATTTTACAGATGAAGGAATATAAGTTCAGATAAAATTCGGTTCAGTCGCTCAGCTGTGTCCAACTTGTTGCGACCCCATGGACTGCAGCACACCAGGCCTC
Organism: Bos indicus x Bos taurus; assembly: GCF_003369695.1. NCBI lineage: Eukaryota > Metazoa > Chordata > Mammalia > Artiodactyla > Bovidae > Bos > Bos indicus x Bos taurus. Next base: position 77,138,309 of record NC_040078.1, read on the forward strand.
CCTGTCCATCACCAACTCCCAGAGTTTACCCGAACTCATGTCCATTGAGTCGGTGATGCCAGTATGAAAATTTCAGATTAATACTACCCAATTACCAAATGACTGGGAATCAAACTCAATTTTTTTTCACTAATGCACTTTCTTCATATTAGATTTCTTTATTGTGAACCAGACTTGTATTTAGATATTACTGTCTTTGTGACCTCGTTGGACTTAGAGAAAAAGAATGTTGGTATTTAGGGAGAAAAAAAAAACCCACAAATCATCTTGGCTAAATCATAAGTTAAATACAATTGTATGTAAAGGAGGAAAAAAATAAAAGAACAGAAAGTCAGAATCTTGAATTACATTTGTCCAGACCAAAGTTTTACAACGTGATACAGAATATATATGTATCAAAAAAATTGGATGTGTTACAAATTTTTGATCAATATGCCAATATATTTTGTCTCTCACTAAAATACTCTATTTGACAATGCCTGTCAGATTAAGTATTGCATTCAGTGGGTTGTGCAACATGACACAGCGATACAGGGCAGAGCAAAACTTCCTGTGAACCAGGAAGGATTGTATTGCAGATTCAAGCAGATGCTAAGGAAAAAAGTGTTTATGAAACACCTGAGAACACTGTCCTCTGTGTATATAAGAAAGAGTAGTCAAGATAGTCAGTATTTCTATCAAACAGCAACAGTGGTGCTGTGAGACCAAAAAACCCTAAAATCTGAGACAACATTATTTTCTGTAATTCCAACCAATCAGTAATTGCTGCTGACTTGTTTACTGTTGCCAAATGAGTCTTTTAGTTGAGTCACTGAAAATACATTGAACATGAAAAGTGTGAGAACTATTGTTCCAAGAAACCTATTTACTTGACCAGACTTGCCACCCTACCTAAGCTGAGAAACAAATGGGAAATTGCTAGTTCAAGCAATTCATTGTGTTGAAAAAGCACTTTTCCCCACCAGTACAACCAAAATGAAGACCAGTGATATAGATACCCACATTCATGGAAACTTCTGTCAGAATCAGCAGTATCTCTTTAAGACAGGTGACCCATCTGGACCCAAATGGCACAGAACACATGAAGGGGAGAAGACTTCATTCACTGAGAAGTATTTAGGATGCAGAAGAGCTAAAAATGAAATTCCTTGAGCCCTGGGCAGGAATCACAGCATGCATTAGAAAGGACCAGATAGAGCTGAGAAAGAAAGACATGAGTTTGTTTTGGCCTGCCTCTTCTTCCTCCATATTTTGGCACATGAAGGAAACCTGTAAAATAGAAAGAGTTTTTTCAGCAAGTGGCAGATGCCATATCTGCTGAAGAATGGAGGTGAAGGTAGCCCCCCAAAGCCCCAGAGTGGCTCTGAATAGTCAGGCAGAGACTGAGTAGTCCGTTACTGGTACTCCAGGCCAGCTAGAGCTCTTTCAGGAGATTCAGCTCCAAGTTTTCTTTACAAGATTTAACCATATGGAGACAAGTTTCACTGGCTAAGATCCCTTCTTTCCCATTTTATAAAGATTTGATGACAACTCAGTATGCAATTCTGGCTTCCACACTTGGCTCCTGATGGTGTCCTGAAAATAGCAACCAACATCTGAAGGTGGGTTGGTGAAAATGACATGAATGGAAGGGCCACAGGGCACTGGATGAAAACCATAACTCCACCACTTACTGTTCAGATAACAACTCTCTGAGCTATGGATTAATCCCAGTTAAATAGGAAAATGATACCTGCATTACAAGAGTGTTATGAGAATGATATTGTGTACTGGTTCCAGCTCTTAGATGGAGTTGGTACTCAATAAATGTTAATTCCCTTGTCCTGACTTCAGTTAAATTCAATGTCTTCTTTAATCCTCACATCTCTATCAGGAATGCAGTCAGGTACCATCTATAGGTAATAGGCCAGAGAAACTGAGTCTGACAATGTGCCTAAAGGCTGATGGCTGGGAAATAATAGAATTAAGAGGTATCTCCACATCTTTTAAAAATTCCTAATATGTTTGCTCCTTTTGTTCTAAGTCACAAGTTTTTATTCATTTATTCATTCATTCAACAAACATTTATTTGTTCAGTGCGTAAGACATACCAGATTTAGAATATTTTAACATTGTACTTATTTATGTATTTATTTTACTTTACAATATTGTATTGGTTTTGCCATACATCAACATGAATCTGCCACGGGTGTACACATGTTCCCCATCCTGAACCCTCCTCCCTCCTCCCTCCCCATACCATCCCTCTGGGTCATCCCAGTGCACCAGCCCAAGCTTCCTGTATCCTACATTGAACCTGGACTGGCAATTCATTTCACATATGATATTATACATGTTTCAATGCCATTCTCCCAAATCATCCCACCCTCGCCCTTTCCCACAGAGTCCAAAAGACTGTTCTATACATCTGTGTCTCTTTTGCTGTCTTGCATACAGGGTTATCGTTACCATCTTTCTAAATTCCATATATATGCATTAGTATACTGTATTGATGTTTTTCTTTCTGGCTTACTTCAGTCTGTATAATAGGCTCCAGTTTCATCTACCTCATTAGAACTGATTCAAATGTATTCTTTTTAATGGCTGAGTAATACTCCACTGTGTATGTACCACAGCTTTCTTATCCATTCATCTGCCAATGGACATCTAGGTTGCTTCCATGTCCTGGTTATTGTAAACAGTGCAGCGATGAACACTGGGGTACTCATGTCTCTTTCAATTCTGGTTTCCTCGGTGTGCATGCCAAGCAGTGGGTTTGCTGGGTTGTATGGCAGTTCTATTTCCAGTTTTTTAAGGAATCTCCACACTGTTGTCCATAGTGGCTGTACTAGTTTGCATTCCCACCAACAGTATAAGAGGGTTCTCTTTTCTCCATACCCTTTCCAGCATTTATTGCTTGTAGACCTTTGGATCACAGCCATTCTGACTGGCATGAAGTGGTACCTCATTGTTGAAATTAAGGACTGAAAAAACCAACAAATCTCTTTCCTTGTAGACCTTATATTATAGTAAAAGGAGCCAGATAACAAATATAAAACATGTACAAAGGTGACAATGCTAGAAGGGAATACAGTGAAGTAGAGGACTGGAGGGCTGAGTACATGTATGCACTAAATAAAGAGGCTGGTCGGGAAGGTGGTCCAATAAGTTGACCGTGGAACAGAACTGAAGGAGTCAGAAGTGAGCTACAGATATCTGAGGGAAGAGTGTTTCGGAAAACAGAACCACCAAGTACACAGGTCCTGAGGTAGCAGCATGCTGCTTTTGTCAAAGGAATATCAGAGATATTGTGGCTGCAATGGAGTGAGGAGAACAAGGAGCAGTGGTGGGATATGAAATGAAAGAAGCATGTGGGGGGCGGCTTTACACAGGGCTTCCTAGTTGATGGTTAACTCTTTGAATTTTACTCCGAGTAAGATGGGAAGCCAGTGAATGTGTTGAACAGAGAAGTAACATGATCTTAAGTTTTTACAGAGCTCACTCTGCTGGGGGACAAGGGGAAAACATGAAACCATTCATTAATTCAGGGGAGTGATGAGGATGGATGGTTTGTGTAGGATAGTAGTGGTGCAGGTGATGAGAGGTGGTCTGGTTTTGTATATATTATAAAATGCATTCAAAAGAAATTGTTCATGGAAGAATTTGAGTGTGAGAGACAGAGAGAGAGACGTCAAAGATAATGTCAAGACTTTGTTGTTACTTTTAAACACCATAGAAAATCACCAGTGATTGCTAAAGTGTCGGTCTTTACAAGTAACCGTGAATTAGTCATTTTACCTCTCTAGATTTAGCTTCTTCATTAGCAAATATCTCATGAGTCTTACGATGGGTCCAGAGGCAGCACCCTTCCTTCCAACATCCTTTCCTTCCAGCACCTTTTGAAGGCCTCAAATTTAATCTGAGGATGGTATTTCCCCTTCCAAATTCTAAGAGTTTCTCTTCCTCTCTCTCTCTCCAAGCATCATTCTATTTCCCCCTTGTTTTCTTCTTCCTAACTTCCCTTTTCCCATTCAATGACTCTTCCTGAGTCATAGAGAGCTAGGGAGACATGGTCATAACTTGGGAGAAGCATTCCTCTTCTTATGCGTTATGCTGGCCTTGCATTCTCAATCCAACAAAGGCTAAATTTTTGACATCTACAGTGGGTTAGGTATCCTGGGAAGATAGCCTGTCTCCTCAGGAAGTGGTTGCTTCTCCTTGTATTAATATCTTGATACATGCAGATCCCTTTAAAAGAGAGTAAGGGAAACACAGTGTTGCAGAGCTGAAACTTAAATCTGATAAGCTTAGGTCTATTTAAAAAGCTTCATTTTCCAGTTTTGTCACTTGCCTTCCTCAAACATATTCCCAGCACTCATAAGGTATAGACACTTGACTGACTTGAAAACCAGACAAATAGAAATTATACTGGACAAAGGGAAATCCCTCATATCTCCTGATCACTGAATGGCTTATAGATCCTCCTCTTATTCACTATGCCATTTAATCCTTTGGACAGCCCTATGAGAAAGAAGGGCAAGACAGAAATTATTTCCCCACTTACTGGTGAAAAAATTGATAATCAAATAAATATTATTGTCCAAGGAAACAACTGCTAAATGTAGGATCCATATTAAAATCACTAGAATGTGGGTCTTCTGGTTTCTAAACACAATGCTATTTCATAATAATAGCTTCTATTTATTGAGCTCTGTATACCGAGTGTTCTGTGAATAACTTATATTAATTAATTTATTCAGTGTGTACAAATGCCAATGAAATGCATGTATTGCCCTATTTTACAAATGAGAAAACTAATATTCAGAAAGCTTAAATAAGTTAAACATACTTCAATATAGCTGAAACTAAAAAATAATAATAAAGCTTCTATATTTACTTTTTAAAAAAGTTAAATAAATTGCCCATCGGACACTGATAAAAGATTTAGCAAAGGTCAACACTGCCCTATGGTGGTGGTGGTGTCTATCATATAGGGAAACTTCGGGGTTAAAATGGATTTCAGTACAGTGGAATACTTCATTTCTACACTCGTCTCTCCTAGTTTTTTGTTTGTTTGTTTGCTTTTCTCTACAGATATGTCTTACAATTTTTCTCCTACCTCAAGGCTATAGCTTTTTGGGTTCCTCTGCTAATTCCTCTTCCTCTACAATTGTCTTAATTTTGGAGTCCTCAAAGGCAAATCTTGAGCTCTCTCTTATTCCTCTCTCTGCAAGATTTTTATCCATCTCTGTAGATTCAAATACCACACATGAACTTCCAGAGAGTCTCAAACTTTTGTTTCCAGCTTAGCAGTATCCTCTAAGTTCTACACTTTCCCCCATATCCAGCTGACATTTTGGCATATCTGCTTGCCTGTCTTGCTGACATCCCAAATGTAACGACATTCCAAAGGGGAACATGTGATTCCCTCTTCACCAAACTCCTAAGCTGATCGTCTTAAAGTCTTCCCTTTCTCTGAAAATGACAGAACCACTGGAACAGTTGCGAAAGCTAGAAACTATGGTTCTTCCATTTCTTCAGTCGTCACAGTCTATCAGCAAGTCCTATTGGCTCTGTTTCCCAAATGTATCCTGAAAGTCTCTAGTCTTTTCTGTTTTAAGCCACCATTCATTTTCATCTGTGCCATCTCATAGATGCCCCACTGCACCCACTCTTGCCCCTTCTCATCTGTTCTCTTTTTTTTTTTTTTTTTTTGGAAAATGTAACCCAGCTCATGTCACTCCCCTATTTCAAAGTCCTCAATGATTTCCCATAGATTTCAGAAATCCTCAAACACCTTAAAGGTTTGTGTGACGTGGTTCGTGCCTTTATCTCCCTTCCTTCCTTCATTATACACCAGTCATGCTGACTTTCTAGAAGTTCTTAAAATTTTTCCAGCTCTGTCCCACTTCAGCACTCTTATCATTGCCTTTGTCTGGAAAGCTTCTCTCTTGACCCTTCGACCTGGCTGGCTTTTTGGTCTCATCTTGAACACTGTCTCCTATGAGAAGCCTTCTCTACCTACTTAGTCTTTATCACAGCACCATGCTTGCTTACTTCATCATAATTACCACAAACAGTAATTATTTATTTGTGTGCTTATTTATTGTCTGATTCTACTCGGACAGAGTTTTGTCAGTCTTGTCATTGTCACAATACAGTGTCTGCAGTTATGTGTTCCCGGTACACAAAGCTCAGGAAATATTTATTGAGTGAATGAATGGATGAAACTCAATTTTAGTTATGAAGACTTCCATTTTCATAACTATGATGCCTTGGTCATGTTTATCCTCTGTGTGCTGTGCTCTGCAAACTCAAAGAGGCATCCCAGAGATGCACCAATATAGAAATGAGCTGCGGTCAGGACCTAACTTCTATTAAACAAGAACAAAGAGGACAAACTGTCTTAACCCAAAAGAATTTAGGCCGTTAGGCCAGATGCCAGAGTTTTTTGGCTTTTTCATTTCCTTAGGTACGTAACAGATTCAAATTTCTGAAAAGTCATCCAAAGTATGACTATATATTATAAAAACCATTTCACTTAGGCTTTAAACAAATGTCATGCTCTATTTAAATATCAGCCAGGCTTCTTATTAGCATGGACAGGGCTAGAGGCCATATCTAATCTAGGCCTTAATCTTTGTCACCAAAAGTAGGCAAACGTACAACCATAATAACTAGGAGTCTTATTTTAAGAGCCTACTTACTGTATGACAAGTGCGCCCCAGTACTATGTGCTCTGTGTGTTATTTCTACTTAATCTTTGCAACAAACCTATGAGGAAAACGTTTTGCCCAACCAATAAAGATTTACTGAGCATGGCCCCACCCATCAGAACAAGACCCAGTTTCCTCCTCAGTCAGTCTCTCCCATCAGGAAGCTTTCATAAGCTTCGTATCCTTATCCATCAGGGGGCAGAGAGAATGAAAAATACAATCACAGAAAACTAATCAAACTGGACCACAGCCTTGTCTAACTCAATGAAACTATGAGGCATGCTGTGTAGGGCCACAGAGGATGAATGGGTCATGGTGGAGAGTTCTGACAAAATGTGGTCCAGTGGAGAAGGTAATGGCAAACAACTTCAATATTCTTGCCTTGAGAACCCCATGAACAGTATGAAAAGGCAAAAATATAGGACACTGAAACATAAATTCTCCAGGTTGGTAGATACTCAATACGCTCCTGGAGAAGAGTGGAAAAATAACTCCAGAAAGAATGAAGAAACAGAGCCAAAGCAAAAAACAACACCCAGTTATGGATGTGACTGGTGATGGAAGTAAAGTCTGCTGCTGTAAAGAGCAATATTGCAATAGGAACCTGGACTGTTAGGTCCACGGATCAAGGCAAATTGGAAGTGGTCAAACAGGAGATGGCAAGAGTGAACATAGACATTTTAGGAATCAGTGAACTAAAATGTACTGGAATGGGTGAATTTAACTCAGATGACCATTATATCTACTACTGTAGGCAAGAATCCCTTAGAAGAAATGGAGTAGCCATCATAGTCAACAAAAGAATCCAAAATTCAGTACTTGGATGCAATCTCAAAAACTACAGAATGATCTCTGTTCGTTTCCAAGGCAAACCATTCACTATCACAGTAATCCAAGTCTATGCCCAACTAGTAATGCTAAAGAAGCTGAAGTTGAACTGAAGAAGCTGAAGGTTCTATGAAGACCTACAAGACCTTCTAGAACTAACAGCCTAAAAAGATTTCCTTTTCATTATAGGGGACTGGGATGCAAAAGTAGGAAGTCAAGAGATACCTGGAGTAATAGGCAAATTTGACCTTGGAGTACAAAATGAAGCAGGTCAAAGGCTAACAGAGTTTTGCCAAGAGAATGCACTGGTCATAGCAAACACCCTCTTCCAACAACACAAGAGAATACTCTACACATGGACATCACCAGATGGTCAACACTGCAATCAGATTGATTATATTATTTGCAGCCAAAGATGGAGAACCTCTATACAGTCAGTGAAAACAAGACCAGGAGCTGACTGTGGCTCAGATCATGAACTCCTTATTGCCAAATTCAGACTGAAATTGAACAAAGTAGGGAAAACCACTAGACCATTCAGGTATGACCTAAATCAAATCCCTTATGATTATACAGTGGAAGTGACAAATAGATTCAAAGGATTAGATCTGATACACAGAGTGCCTGAAGAACTATGGATGGAGGTTTGTGACATTGTACAGGAGGCAGTGATCAAGACCATCCCCAACAAAAAGAAATGCAAAAAGGCAAAATGGTTGTCTGAAGAGGCCTTACAAATAGCTGAGAAAAGAAGAGAAGCTAAAGGCAAAGGAGAAAAGGAAAGATATACCCATCTGAATGCAGAGTTCCAAAGAATAGCAAGGAGAGGTAAGAAAGCCGTCCTCAGTGACCAATGCAAAGAAAAAGAGGAAAACAATAGAATGGGAAAGACTACAGATCTCTTTGGGAGAAGGAAATGGCAACCAACTCCTGTACTCTTGCCTAGAGAATTCCGTGGACAAAGGAGCCTGGTGGGCTGCTGTCCACAGGGTCGCACAGAGTCTAACATGACTGAAGTGACTTAGCATACATGCATGCATGGATTGGAAAAGGAAATGGCAACCCACTCCAGTATTCTTGCCTGAAGGGTCCCAGGGACAGAGGAACCTGGTGGGCTGCCGTCTATGGGGTCACACAGAGTCAGATGACTGAAGTGACTTAGCAGCAGCACACATCTCTTCAAGAAAATTAGAGATACCAAGGGAACATTTCATGCAAAGATGGGCAGAATAAAGGACAGAAATGGTATGGACCTAACAGAAGCAGAAGATATTAAGAAGAGGTGGCAAGAATATACAGAAGAACTATACAAAAAAGATTTCCATGACCAGATAACCACAGTGCTGTGATCACTCACCTAGAGCCAGACATCCTGGAATGCAAAGTCAAGTGTGCCTTAGGAACCATCACTATGAAAAAGCTAGTGAAGGTGATGGAATTCCAGTTAAGCTACTTCAAATCCTGAAAGATGATGCTGTGAAAGTGCTGCACTCAATATGCCAGCAAATTTAGAAAACTCAGCGGTGGCTACAAAACTGGTAAAGGTCACTTTTAATTCCAATCCCAAAGAAAGGTAATGCCAAAGAATGTTCAAACTACTGCACAATTGCACTCATCCCCCATGCTAGTAAAGTAATGCTCAAAATTCTCCAAGCCAGGCTTCAACAGTACATGAACTGAGAATTCCAGATGTTCAAGCTGGATTTAGAAAAGGCAGAGAAACCAGAGATCAAATTGCCAACATCCGTTGGAGCATCAAAAAGCACAAGAGTTCCAGCAAAACATCTATTTCTGCTTTATTGACCACACCAAAGCCTTTGACTGTGTGGATTACAACAAACTATGGAAAATTCTTCAAGAGATGGAAATACTAGACCACTTAACTGCCTCCTGAGAAATCTGTATGCAGGTCAAGAAGCAACAGTTAGAACTGGACATGGAACAACAGACTAGTTCCAAATCGGGAAAGGAGTACGTCAAGGCTGTATATTGTCACTCTGCTTATTTAACTTATATGCAGAGTTCATCAAGCAAAAGGCCAGGCTGGAATCACGATTGCCAGGAGAAATATCAATAACTTCAGATACACAGATGACCCCACCCTTATGGCAGAAAGTGAAGAAGAACTAAAGAGCCTCTTGATGAAAGTGAAAGAGGAGAGTGAAAACGTTGGCTTAAAACTCAACATTCAGAAAACGAAGATCATGGCATCCAGTCCCATTACTTCATGGCAAATAGATGGGAAAACAGTGGAAACAGTGGCAGACTATATTTTTGGGTTCCAAAATCACTGCAGATGGTGACTGTAGCCATGAAATTAAAAGATGCTTGCTCCTTGGAAGAAAAATATGACCAACCTAGACAGCATATTAAAAAGCAGAAACATTACTTTGCCAACAAAGGTCCATCTCATCAAAGCTATGGTTTTTCCAGTAGTCATATGTGGATGTGAGAGTTGGACTGTAAGGAAAGCTGAGTGCCAAAGAATTGATGATTTTGAACTGTGGTGTTGGAGAAGACTCTTGAGAGTCCCTTAGACTGCAAGGAGATCCAACCAGTCCATCCTAAAGGAAATCAGTCCTGAATATTCACGGGAAGGACTGATGCTGAAACTCCAATACTTTGGCCACCTGATGCGAAGAACGTACTCATTTGGAAAGACCTTAATGCTGGGAAAGATTGAAGGTGGAAGGAGAAGGGGACAACAAAGGATGAGATGGTTGGATGGCATTGCCAACTCGATGGACATGAGTTTGAGTAAGTGTCCAGAGTTGGTGATGGACAGGGAAGCCTGGCATGCTGCACTCCATGGGGTCGCAAAGAGTCGGAGTCAACTGAGCAACTGAATTGAATAAATAAAGACTATTAAGCTCACAACTGAGTGACTGAACTGACTGACTGGCTGAGGCTCAGAGAAGTGACATTACTTGCTCTTACACCAGGCTTATAGCTGGTAAGAGGTTACACGGAAATTAAACTCACGTTTTCTGATTTCAAAGTGAGCATTATTTAAAAAACATTGTGTTTTGGGGAAAAAAGATACTTATCAGTATCTTTTCTGCTGCACACTTTCTTCTTTTTTTGGCTGTACCTTGTGGCATGTGGGATCTTAGGTTCCCAACCAAGGCTCGAACCCATGCCCCCTGCAGTGGAAGCACAGAGTCTTAACTACTGGACCTCCCCCCTACAACCCCCGAAGTCCCACACATCAATATCTTTTTATTAAATTAAGTATACCATACTTTCTGATCAACTAATGAAATGTGATTCTCTTTAAGAAGCAATCTGTGTAAGCTCTCTGGCTCTCCACTATTTCTCTAGGGTGAAATTCTATCAGTGATCTTATCACAGAGAATAATCTTAATTTGCCTTCCCTGAGTAAATAATTGGCTCACAGATATTAGCTATTTCTTGTTACTTGAAGTCTCCTCAAAGAGAAAATGCATGCACTTCAATAATGATCTGTGAAACCTTTGGATTTCATGAAGTTGCTGATTAGGTCTGTACAAAGAGAAGAAAATGGTACCATTATTCCAATATTTATTTTCTATTTGGGGTTTTACTAAAACTTTTATTTGAAGTTTGAAAACCACTCCTCTTAAGAAATAGAGAAAAAAAGAGAAAGAATGAAGGGAGGGAGGGAAGAAGAAAGGAAAAGAGAAGGGAATAAAAAAAGAAAGTTGAGTCTTTTTTCTAGGAATGGCTTTCACAATTAAGTCATCCTGATACTACTGCCTCTTAAAGCTTCATAACCAACTTTGCACCTTTACTGATAAGTCTAACTTCCTACCTAACATCTCCAATAAGATGAATAGTAGATATAGATATTCTACACTTGAAATACCTAAAACTATATTCCTATTCCCCCAAATGTAATCATTCCCCAAATTTTCATCTCAGAAAAAGTCTACACCATTTGATACTAAAAATAAACAACCAAACAACTCTTGGAGTAATCCTTGCTTCCTATCTCTGCTACACATTTCACATCCAACGTTTGGCTTTACTGCCAAATTTTAAAGTATTTGTCCACTTTTCTCAGCATCTTCTGCTACCACTCTAGTCCAAGCCGTCATCATTTCTCATCTAGACGAGATGAGCTTCCTAACTGGTCTCCCTGCTGCTACGCTCACCCACCTTCATACAATTTGCTCTCTAGACAGCAGTCAAAGTCAGTTTTTAAAAAATGTAAATTAGATCATGTTACTCTCCCTCTCACAATTTTCCAAAGGTTTCCAATTATACCAAGAATAAAATCCAAACTCCTTGCTATAATTTAAGACAGAGTTTTCCAAAGCAAGCCATTATTAGGTTGTGAAACCAATATACTGGGTAAGGATTAGCGTTGTAAAATAAAATGGAAAAAAATCAAAGTTTATTGAAAGAACTTATGTTTAAGATGTGTGGTGTGTGTGTGTATAGTGGACTACAACATAAAATGCATTTCTTTCTGTGGATCCCATTAAAAGAGTTTGAAAACCATTAGCCTACAAGATCTTAAAGTTCTGTTTGCTCACATCTCCTGCATAATATTCCACCCCATCCCCTGCTCATCAAAATACCTCAGCCTTTCTAGCATTCTTATTGCGACTTCAGAAGAAGGACAGCTTCTCCCCACCTCTGTCCCTAGCACTTGTCTGAATACTTCCAATTATTCATATGGATGGATCCTTCTTACCATTCAGATCTCAGCTCAAATGTCACCTGCTTAGAAGCTTTTCCTCTAACTAATCTAAAGCAGTCCCTACCACTTCTCTATCACATCACCCTAGTTTATTTTCTTATGTTGCTAACCATGGTGTTGCATATTTATTTGTCTGTACATTGTCTTTCTCAGAATAATGCAGGAATCTTAACTGTCCTGTTTGCCAAAGCTCCCCCTACAGTTATAACAGCCTCTCAATAAATATTAGTTGATAGAATGT